>NW_027480718.1:0-360385 GCF_051401765.1 Calliopsis andreniformis | reverse complement strand
GAATAAGGATCTACCGTTGTCCCTTCGTTCCGTCGACATTCGGTTCCGGAGCGACACGAACGGGGACTTAGAATTTTTTCGCTCGGGCTCCGGAGCGACACGAACGGGGACTTAGAATTTTTTCGCTCGAACTCCGGAGCGACACGATCGCTCCGATATTCTACGTTCTCTCGGCCCACGGGCATCAGAGAGCAAAACAGCCTAATAGTTTTAGAGTGCCTCAACGATCAGGAATAAGGATCTAACGTTCTCGTTTCGAACCGACGACTTTCGGTTCCGGAGCGACACGAACGTTCCATGATTCTCGATTATCTCGACACAGCTAAGAGACAGAGGACAACAAGTGTATGGTTTTAGAGAGCCACGAGCACCAGGAATAAGGATCTACCGTTGTCCCATCGTTCCGTCGACATTCGGTTCCGGAGCGACACGAACGGGGACTTAGAATGTTTTCGCTCGAACTCCGGAGCGACACCATCGCTCCGATATTCTACGTTCTCTCGGCCCACGGGCATCAGAGAGCAAAACAGCCTAATAGTTTTAGAGTGCCTCAACGATCAGGAATAAGGATCTAACGTTCTCGTTTCGAACCGACGACTTTCGGTTCCGGAGCGACACGAACGCTCCATGATTCTCGATTATCTCGACACAGGTAAGAGACAGAGGACAACAAGTCTATGGTTTTAGAGAGCCACGAGCACCAGGAATAAGGATCTACCGTTGTCCCGTCGTTCCGTCGACATTCGGTTCCGGAGCGACACGAACGGGGACTTAGAATTTTTTCGCTCGAACTCCGGAGCGACACGATCGCTCCGATATTCTACGTTCTCTCGGTCCACGGGCATCAGAGAGCAAAACAGCCTAATAGTTTTAGAGTGCCTCAACGATCAGGAATAAGGAGCTAACGTTGTCGTTTCGAACCGACGACTTTCGGTTCCGGAGCGTCACGAACGCTCCATGATTCTCGATTATCTCGACACAGGTAAGAGACAGAGGACAACAAGTATATGGTTTTAGAGAGCCACGAGCACCAGGAATAAGGATCTACCGTTGTCCCTTCGTTCCGTCGACATTCGGTTCCGGAGCGACACGAACGGGGACTTAGAATTTTTTCGCTCGGGCTCCGGAGCGACACGATCGCTCCGATATCCTACGTTCTCTCGGTCCACGGGCATCAGAGAGCAAAACAGCCCAATAGTTTTAGAGTGCCTCAGCGATCAGGAATAAGGATCTAACGTTCTCGTTTCGAACCGACGACTTTCGGTTCCGGAGCGACACGAACGCTCCATGATTCTCGATTATCTCGACACAGGTAAGAGACAGAGGACATCAAGTGTATGGTTTTAGAGAGCCACGTGCACCAGGAATAAGGATCTACCGTTGTCCCTTCGTTCCGTCGACATTCGGCTCCGGAGCGACACGAACGGGGACTTAGAATTCTTTCGCTCGGGCTCCGGTGCGACACGAACGTTGACTTAGAATTTTTTCGCTCGAACTCCGGAGCGACACGGTCGCTCCGATATTCTACGTCCTCTCGGTCCACGTGCATCAGAGAGCAAAACAGCCTAATAGTTTTAGAGTGCCTCAACGATCAGGAATAAGGTTCTAACGAGCTCGTTTCGAACCGACGACTTTCGGTTCCGGAGCGACACGAGCGCTCCATGATTCTCGATTATCTCGACACAGGTAAGAGACAGAGGACAACAAGTGTATGGTTTTAGAGAGCCACGAGCACCAGGAATAAGGATCTACCGTTGTCCCTTCGTTCCGTCGACATTCGGTTCCGGAGCGACACGAACGGTGACTTAGAATGTTTTCGCTCGAACTCCGGAGCGACACGATCGCTCCGATATTCTACGTTCTCTAGGTCCACGGGCATCAGAGAGCAAAACAGCCTAATAGCTTTAGAGTGCCTCAACGATCAGGAATAAGGATCTAACGTTCTCGTTTCGCAACGACGACTTTCGGTTCCGGAGCGACACGAACGCTCCATGATTCTCGATTATCTCGACACAGGTAAGAGACAGAGGACAACAAGTGTATGGTTTTAGAGAGCCACGAGAACCAGGAATAACGATCTACCGTTGTCCCTTCGTTCCGTCGACATTCGGTTTCGGAGCGACACGAACGGGGACTTAGAATTTTTTCGCTCGTACTCCGGAGCGACACGATCGCTCCGATATTCTAAGTTCTCTCGGTCCACGGGCATCAGAGAGCAGAACAGCCTAATAGTTTTAGAGTGCCTCAACGATCAGGAATAAGTATCTAACGTTCTCGTTCCGAACCGACGACTTTCGGTTCCGGAGCGACTCGAACGCTCCATGATTCTCGATTATCTCGACACAGCTAAGAGACAGAGGACAACAAGTGTATGGTTTTAGAGAGCCACGAGCACCAGGAATAAGGATCTACCGTTGTCCCTTCGTTCCGTCGACGTTCGGTTCCGGAGCGACACGAACTTAGACTTAGAATTTTTTCGCTCGGGCTCCGGAGCGACACGAACGGGGACTTAGAATTTTTTCGCTCAGGCTCCGGACCGACACGAACGGGGACTTACAATTTTTTCGCTCGGGCTCCGGAGAGACACGAACGGAGACTTAGAATTTTTTCGCTCGAACTCTGGAGCGACACGATCGCTCCGATATTCTACGTTCTCTCGGTCCACGGCATCAGAGAGCAAAACAGCCTAATAGTTTTAGAGTGCCTCAACGATCAGGAATAAGGATCTAACGTCCTCGTTTCGAACCGACGACTTTCGTTTCCGGAGCGACACGAACGCTCCATGATTCTCGATTACCTCGACACAGCTAAGAGACAGAGGACAACAAGTGTATGGTTTTAGAGAGCCACGAGAACCAGGAATAAGGATCTACCGTTGTCCCTTCGTTCCGTCGACATTCGGTTCCGGAGCGACACGAACGGGGACTTGGAATTTTTTCGCTCGAACTCCGGAGCGACACGAACGGAGACTTAGAATTTTTTCGCGCGAACTCCGGAGCGACACGATCGCTCCGATATTCAACGCTCTCTCGCTCCACGGGCATCAGAGAGCAAAACAGCCTAATAGTTTTAGAGTGCCTGAACGATCAGGAATTAGTATCTAACGTTCTCGTTTCGAACCGATGACTTTCGGTTCCGGAGCGACACGAACGCTCCATGATTCTCGATTATCTCGACACAGGTAAGAGACAGAGGACAACAAGTGTATGGTTTTAGAGAGCCACGAGCACCAGGAATAAGGATCTACCGTTGTCCCTTCGTTCCGTCGGCATTCGGTTCCGGAGCGACACGAACGGGGACTTGGAATTTTTTCGCTCGAACTCCGGAGCGACACGATCGCTCCGATATTCTACGTTCTCTCGGTCCACGGGCATCAGAGAGCAAAACAGCCTAATAGTTTTAGAGTGCCTCAACGATAAGAATTAAGGATCTAACGTTCTCGTTTCGAACCGACGACTTTCGGTTCCGGAGCGACACGAACGCTCCATGATTCTCGATTATCTCGACACAGGTAAGAGACAGAGGACAACAAGTGTATGGTTTTAGAGAGCCACGAGCACCAGGAATAAGGATCTACCGTTGTCCCTTCGTTCCTTCGACATTCGGTACCGGAGTGACACGAACGGGGATTTAGAATTTTTTCGCTCGGTCTCCGGAGCGACACAAACGGAGACTTAGAATTTTTTCGCTCGAACTCTGGAGCGACACGATCGCTCCGATATTCTACGTTCTCTCGGTCCACGGCATCAGAGAGCAAAACAGCCTAATAGTTTTAGAGTGCCTCAACGATCAGGAATAAGGATCTAACGTCCTCGTTTCGAACCGACGACTTTCGTTTCCGGAGCGACACGAACGCACCATGATTCTCGATTATCTCGACACAGTTAAGAGACAGAGGACAACAAGTGTATGGTTTTAGAGAGCCACGAGCACCAGGAATAAGGATCTACCGTTGTCCCTTCGTTCCGTCGACATTCGGTTCCGGAGCGACACGAACGGTGACTTGGAATTTTTTCGCTCGAACTCCGGAGCGACACGAACGGAGACTTAGAATTTTTTCGCTCGAACTCCGGAGCGACACGATCGCTCCGATATTCTACGTTCTCTCGGTCCACGGCATCAGAGAGCAAAACAGCCTAATAGTTTTGGAGTGCCTCAACGATCAGGAATAAGGATCTAACGTCCTCGTTTCGAACCGACGACTTTCGTTTCCGGAGCGACACGAACGCTCCATGATTCTCGATTATCTCGACACAGGTAAGAGACAGAGGACAACAAGTGTATGGTTTTAGAGAGCCACGAGCACCAGGAATAAGGATCTACCGTTGTCCCGTCGTTCCGTCGACATTCGGTTCCGGAGCGACACGAACGGGGACTTAGAATTTTTTCGCTCGAACTCCGGAGCGACACGATCGCTCCGATATTCTACGTTCTCTCGGTCCACGGGCATCAGAGAGCAAAACAGCCTAATAGTTTTAGAGTGCCTCAACGATCAGGAATAAGGAGCTAACGTTCTCGTTTCGAACCGACGACTTTCGGTTCCGGAGCGACACGAACGCTCCATGATTCTCGATTATCTCGACACAGGTAAGAGACAGAGGACAACAAGTATATGGTTTTAGAGAGCCACGAGCACCAGGAATAAGGATCTACCGTTGTCCCTTCGTTCCGTCGACATTCGGTTCCGGAGCGACACGAACGGGGACTTAGAATTTTTTCGCTCGGGCTCCGGAGCGACACGATCGCTCCGATATCCTACGTTCTCTCGGTCCACGGGCATCAGAGAGCAAAACAGCCCAATAGTTTTAGAGTGCCTCAGCGATCAGGAATAAGGATCTAACGTTCTCGTTTCGAACCGACGACTTTCGGTTCCGGAGCGACACGAACGCTCCATGATTCTCGATTATCTCGACACAGGTAAGAGACAGAGGACATCAAGTGTATGGTTTTAGAGAGCCACGTGCACCAGGAATAAGGATCTACCGTTGTCCCTTCGTTCCGTCGACATTCGGCTCCGGAGCGACACGAACGGGGACTTAGAATTCTTTCGCTCGGGCTCCGGTGCGACACGAACGTTGACTTAGAATTTTTTCGCTCGAACTCCGGAGCGACACGATCGCTCCGATATTCTACGTTCTCTAGGTCCACGGGCATCAGAGAGCAAAACAGCCTAATAGCTTTAGAGTGCCTCAACGATCAGGAATAAGGATCTAACGTTCTCGTTTCGCAACGACGACTTTCGGTTCCGGAGCGACACGAACGCTCCATGATTCTCGATTATCTCGACACAGGTAAGAGACAGAGGACAACAAGTGTATGGTTTTAGAGAGCCACGAGAACCAGGAATAACGATCTACCGTTGTCCCTTCGTTCCGTCGACATTCGGTTTCGGAGCGACACGAACGGGGACTTAGAATTTTTTCGCTCGTACTCCGGAGCGACACGATCGCTCCGATATTCTAAGTTCTCTCGGTCCACGGGCATCAGAGAGCAGAACAGCCTAATAGTTTTAGAGTGCCTCAACGATCAGGAATAAGTATCTAACGTTCTCGTTCCGAACCGACGACTTTCGGTTCCGGAGCGACTCGAACGCTCCATGATTCTCGATTATCTCGACACAGCTAAGAGACAGAGGACAACAAGTGTATGGTTTTAGAGAGCCACGAGCACCAGGAATAAGGATCTACCGTTGTCCCTTCGTTCCGTCGACGTCCGGTTCCGGAGCGACACGAACTTAGACTTAGAATTTTTTCGCTCGGGCTCCGGAGCGACACGAACGGGGACTTAGAATTTTTTCGCTCAGGCTCCGGACCGACACGAACGGGGACTTACAATTTTTTCGCTCGGGCTCCGGAGAGACACGAACGGAGACTTAGAATTTTTTCGCTCGAACTCTGGAGCGACACGATCGCTCCGATATTCTACGTTCTCTCGGTCCACGGCATCAGAGAGCAAAACAGCCTAATAGTTTTAGAGTGCCTCAACGATCAGGAATAAGGATCTAACGTCCTCGTTTCGAACCGACGACTTTCGTTTCCGGAGCGACACGAACGCTCCATGATTCTCGATTACCTCGACACAGCTAAGAGACAGAGGACAACAAGTGTATGGTTTTAGAGAGCCACGAGAACCAGGAATAAGGATCTACCGTTGTCCCTTCGTTCCGTCGACATTCGGTTCCGGAGCGACACGAACGGGGACTTGGAATTTTTTCGCTCGAACTCCGGAGCGACACGAACGGAGACTTAGAATTTTTTCGCGCGAACTCCGGAGCGACACGATCGCTCCGATATTCAACGCTCTCTCGCTCCACGGGCATCAGAGAGCAAAACAGCCTAATAGTTTTAGAGTGCCTGAACGATCAGGAATTAGTATCTAACGTTCTCGTTTCGAACCGATGACTTTCGGTTCCGGAGCGACACGAACGCTCCATGATTCTCGATTATCTCGACACAGGTAAGAGACAGAGGACAACAAGTGTATGGTTTTAGAGAGCCACGAGCACCAGGAATAAGGATCTACCGTTGTCCCTTCGTTCCGTCGGCATTCGGTTCCGGAGCGACACGAACGGGGACTTGGAATTTTTTCGCTCGAACTCCGGAGCGACACGATCGCTCCGATATTCTACGTTCTCTCGGTCCACGGGCATCAGAGAGCAAAACAGCCTAATAGTTTTAGAGTGCCTCAACGATAAGAATTAAGGATCTAACGTTCTCGTTTCGAACCGACGACTTTCGGTTCCGGAGCGACACGAACGCTCCATGATTCTCGATTATCTCGACACAGGTAAGAGACAGAGGACAACAAGTGTATGGTTTTAGAGAGCCACGAGCACCAGGAATAAGGATCTACCGTTGTCCCTTCGTTCCTTCGACATTCGGTACCGGAGTGACACGAACGGGGATTTAGAATTTTTTCGCTCGGTCTCCGGAGCGACACAAACGGAGACTTAGAATTTTTTCGCTCGAACTCTGGAGCGACACGATCGCTCCGATATTCTACGTTCTCTCGGTCCACGGCATCAGAGAGCAAAACAGCCTAATAGTTTTAGAGTGCCTCAACGATCAGGAATAAGGATCTAACGTCCTCGTTTCGAACCGACGACTTTCGTTTCCGGAGCGACACGAACGCACCATGATTCTCGATTATCTCGACACAGTTAAGAGACAGAGGACAACAAGTGTATGGTTTTAGAGAGCCACGAGCACCAGGAATAAGGATCTACCGTTGTCCCTTCGTTCCGTCGACATTCGGTTCCGGAGCGACACGAACGGTGACTTGGAATTTTTTCGCTCGAACTCCGGAGCGACACGAACGGAGACTTAGAATTTTTTCGCTCGAACTCCGGAGCGACACGATCGCTCCGATATTCTACGTTCTCTCGGTCCACGGCATCAGAGAGCAAAACAGCCTAATAGTTTTGGAGTGCCTCAACGATCAGGAATAAGGATCTAACGTCCTCGTTTCGAACCGACGACTTTCGTTTCCGGAGCGACACGAACGCTCCATGATTCTCGATTATCTCGACACAGGTAAGAGACAGAGGACAACAAGTGTATGGTTTTAGAGAGCCACGAGCACCAGGAATAAGGATCTACCGTTGTCCCGTCGTTCCGTCGACATTCGGTTCCGGAGCGACACGAACGGGGACTTAGAATTTTTTCGCTCGAACTCCGGAGCGACACGATCGCTCCGATATTCTACGTTCTCTCGGTCCACGGGCATCAGAGAGCAAAACAGCCTAATAGTTTTAGAGTGCCTCAACGATCAGGAATAAGGAGCTAACGTTCTCGTTTCGAACCGACGACTTTCGGTTCCGGAGCGACACGAACGCTCCATGATTCTCGATTATCTCGACACAGGTAAGAGACAGAGGACAACAAGTATATGGTTTTAGAGAGCCACGAGCACCAGGAATAAGGATCTACCGTTGTCCCTTCGTTCCGTCGACATTCGGTTCCGGAGCGACACGAACGGGGACTTAGAATTTTTTCGCTCGGGCTCCGGAGCGACACGATCGCTCCGATATCCTACGTTCTCTCGGTCCACGGGCATCAGAGAGCAAAACAGCCCAATAGTTTTAGAGTGCCTCAGCGATCAGGAATAAGGATCTAACGTTCTCGTTTCGAACCGACGACTTTCGGTTCCGGAGCGACACGAACGCTCCATGATTCTCGATTATCTCGACACAGGTAAGAGACAGAGGACATCAAGTGTATGGTTTTAGAGAGCCACGTGCACCAGGAATAAGGATCTACCGTTGTCCCTTCGTTCCGTCGACATTCGGCTCCGGAGCGACACGAACGGGGACTTAGAATTCTTTCGCTCGGGCTCCGGTGCGACACGAACGTTGACTTAGAATTTTTTCGCTCGAACTCCGGAGCGACACGATCGCTCCGATATTCTACGTTCTCTAGGTCCACGGGCATCAGAGAGCAAAACAGCCTAATAGCTTTAGAGTGTCTCAACGATCAGGAATAAGGATCTAACGTTCTCGTTTCGCAACGACGACTTTCGGTTCCGGAGCGACACGAACGCTCCATGATTCTCGATTATCTCGACACAGGTAAGAGACAGAGGACAACAAGTGTATGGTTTTAGAGAGCCACGAGAACCAGGAATAACGATCTACCGTTGTCCCTTCGTTCCGTCGACATTCGGTTTCGGAGCGACACGAACGGGGACTTAGAATTTTTTCGCTCGTACTCCGGAGCGACACGATCGCTCCGATATTCTAAGTTCTCTCGGTCCACGGGCATCAGAGAGCAGAACAGCCTAATAGTTTTAGAGTGCCTCAACGATCAGGAATAAGTATCTAACGTTCTCGTTCCGAACCGACGACTTTCGGTTCCGGAGCGACTCGAACGCTCCATGATTCTCGATTATCTCGACACAGCTAAGAGACAGAGGACAACAAGTGTATGGTTTTAGAGAGCCACGAGCACCAGGAATAAGGATCTACCGTTGTCCCTTCGTTCCGTCGACGTCCGGTTCCGGAGCGACACGAACTTAGACTTAGAATTTTTTCGCTCGGGCTCCGGAGCGACACGAACGGGGACTTAGAATTTTTTCGCTCAGGCTCCGGACCGACACGAACGGGGACTTACAATTTTTTCGCTCGGGCTCCGGAGAGACACGAACGGAGACTTAGAATTTTTTCGCTCGAACTCTGGAGCGACACGATCGCTCCGATATTCTACGTTCTCTCGGTCCACGGCATCAGAGAGCAAAACAGCCTAATAGTTTTAGAGTGCCTCAACGATCAGGAATAAGGATCTAACGTCCTCGTTTCGAACCGACGACTTTCGTTTCCGGAGCGACACGAACGCTCCATGATTCTCGATTACCTCGACACAGCTAAGAGACAGAGGACAACAAGTGTATGGTTTTAGAGAGCCACGAGAACCAGGAATAAGGATCTACCGTTGTCCCTTCGTTCCGTCGACATTCGGTTCCGGAGCGACACGAACGGGGACTTGGAATTTTTTCGCTCGAACTCCGGAGCGACACGAACGGAGACTTAGAATTTTTTCGCGCGAACTCCGGAGCGACACGATCGCTCCGATATTCAACGCTCTCTCGCTCCACGGGCATCAGAGAGCAAAACAGCCTAATAGTTTTAGAGTGCCTGAACGATCAGGAATTAGTATCTAACGTTCTCGTTTCGAACCGATGACTTTCGGTTCCGGAGCGACACGAACGCTCCATGATTCTCGATTATCTCGACACAGGTAAGAGACAGAGGACAACAAGTGTATGGTTTTAGAGAGCCACGAGCACCAGGAATAAGGATCTACCGTTGTCCCTTCGTTCCGTCGGCATTCGGTTCCGGAGCGACACGAACGGGGACTTGGAATTTTTTCGCTCGAACTCCGGAGCGACACGATCGCTCCGATATTCTACGTTCTCTCGGTCCACGGGCATCAGAGAGCAAAACAGCCTAATAGTTTTAGAGTGCCTCAACGATAAGAATTAAGGATCTAACGTTCTCGTTTCGAACCGACGACTTTCGGTTCCGGAGCGACACGAACGCTCCATGATTCTCGATTATCTCGACACAGGTAAGAGACAGAGGACAACAAGTGTATGGTTTTAGAGAGCCACGAGCACCAGGAATAAGGATCTACCGTTGTCCCTTCGTTCCTTCGACATTCGGTACCGGAGTGACACGAACGGGGATTTAGAATTTTTTCGCTCGGTCTCCGGAGCGACACAAACGGAGACTTAGAATTTTTTCGCTCGAACTCTGGAGCGACACGATCGCTCCGATATTCTACGTTCTCTCGGTCCACGGCATCAGAGAGCAAAACAGCCTAATAGTTTTAGAGTGCCTCAACGATCAGGAATAAGGATCTAACGTCCTCGTTTCGAACCGACGACTTTCGTTTCCGGAGCGACACGAACGCACCATGATTCTCGATTATCTCGACACAGTTAAGAGACAGAGGACAACAAGTGTATGGTTTTAGAGAGCCACGAGCACCAGGAATAAGGATCTACCGTTGTCCCTTCGTTCCGTCGACATTCGGTTCCGGAGCGACACGAACGGTGACTTGGAATTTTTTCGCTCGAACTCCGGAGCGACACGAACGGAGACTTAGAATTTTTTCGCTCGAACTCCGGAGCGACACGATCGCTCCGATATTCTACGTTCTCTCGGTCCACGGCATCAGAGAGCAAAACAGCCTAATAGTTTTGGAGTGCCTCAACGATCAGGAATAAGGATCTAACGTCCTCGTTTCGAACCGACGACTTTCGTTTCCGGAGCGACACGAACGCTCCATGATTCTCGATTATCTCGACACAGGTAAGAGACAGAGGACAACAAGTGTATGGTTTTAGAGAGCCACGAGCACCAGGAATAAGGATCTACCGTTGTCCCGTCGTTCCGTCGACATTCGGTTCCGGAGCGACACGAACGGGGACTTAGAATTTTTTCGCTCGAACTCCGGAGCGACACGATCGCTCCGATATTCTACGTTCTCTCGGTCCACGGGCATCAGAGAGCAAAACAGCCTAATAGTTTTAGAGTGCCTCAACGATCAGGAATAAGGAGCTAACGTTCTCGTTTCGAACCGACGACTTTCGGTTCCGGAGCGACACGAACGCTCCATGATTCTCGATTATCTCGACACAGGTAAGAGACAGAGGACAACAAGTATATGGTTTTAGAGAGCCACGAGCACCAGGAATAAGGATCTACCGTTGTCCCTTCGTTCCGTCGACATTCGGTTCCGGAGCGACACGAACGGGGACTTAGAATTTTTTCGCTCGGGCTCCGGAGCGACACGATCGCTCCGATATCCTACGTTCTCTCGGTCCACGGGCATCAGAGAGCAAAACAGCCCAATAGTTTTAGAGTGCCTCAGCGATCAGGAATAAGGATCTAACGTTCTCGTTTCGAACCGACGACTTTCGGTTCCGGAGCGACACGAACGCTCCATGATTCTCGATTATCTCGACACAGGTAAGAGACAGAGGACATCAAGTGTATGGTTTTAGAGAGCCACGTGCACCAGGAATAAGGATCTACCGTTGTCCCTTCGTTCCGTCGACATTCGGCTCCGGAGCGACACGAACGGGGACTTAGAATTCTTTCGCTCGGGCTCCGGTGCGACACGAACGTTGACTTAGAATTTTTTCGCTCGAACTCCGGAGCGACACGATCGCTCCGATATTCTACGTTCTCTAGGTCCACGGGCATCAGAGAGCAAAACAGCCTAATAGCTTTAGAGTGCCTCAACGATCAGGAATAAGGATCTAACGTTCTCGTTTCGCAACGACGACTTTCGGTTCCGGAGCGACACGAACGCTCCATGATTCTCGATTATCTCGACACAGGTAAGAGACAGAGGACAACAAGTGTATGGTTTTAGAGAGCCACGAGAACCAGGAATAACGATCTACCGTTGTCCCTTCGTTCCGTCGACATTCGGTTTCGGAGCGACACGAACGGGGACTTAGAATTTTTTCGCTCGTACTCCGGAGCGACACGATCGCTCCGATATTCTAAGTTCTCTCGGTCCACGGGCATCAGAGAGCAGAACAGCCTAATAGTTTTAGAGTGCCTCAACGATCAGGAATAAGTATCTAACGTTCTCGTTCCGAACCGACGACTTTCGGTTCCGGAGCGACTCGAACGCTCCATGATTCTCGATTATCTCGACACAGCTAAGAGACAGAGGACAACAAGTGTATGGTTTTAGAGAGCCACGAGCACCAGGAATAAGGATCTACCGTTGTCCCTTCGTTCCGTCGACGTTCGGTTCCGGAGCGACACGAACTTAGACTTAGAATTTTTTCGCTCGGGCTCCGGAGCGACACGAACGGGGACTTAGAATTTTTTCGCTCAGGCTCCGGACCGACACGAACGGGGACTTACAATTTTTTCGCTCGGGCTCCGGAGAGACACGAACGGAGACTTAGAATTTTTTCGCTCGAACTCTGGAGCGACACGATCGCTCCGATATTCTACGTTCTCTCGGTCCACGGCATCAGAGAGCAAAACAGCCTAATAGTTTTAGAGTGCCTCAACGATCAGGAATAAGGATCTAACGTCCTCGTTTCGAACCGACGACTTTCGTTTCCGGAGCGACACGAACGCTCCATGATTCTCGATTATCTCGACACAGTTAAGAGACAGAGGACAACAAGTGTATGGTTTTAGAGAGCCACGAGCACCAGGAATAAGGATCTACCGTTGTCCCTTCGTTCCGTCGACATTCGGTTCCGGAGCGACACGAACGGTGACTTGGAATTTTTTCGCTCGAACTCCGGAGCGACACGAACGGAGACTTAGAATTTTTTCGCGCGAACTCCGGAGCGACACGATCGCTCCGATATTCAACGCTCTCTCGCTCCACGGGCATCAGAGAGCAAAACAGCCTAATAGTTTTAGAGTGCCTGAACGATCAGGAATTAGTATCTAACGTTCTCGTTTCGAACCGATGACTTTCGGTTCCGGAGCGACACGAACGCTCCATGATTCTCGATTATCTCGACACAGGTAAGAGACAGAGGACAACAAGTGTATGGTTTTAGAGAGCCACGAGCACCAGGAATAAGGATCTACCGTTGTCCCGTCGTTCCGTCGACATTCGGTTCCGGAGCGACACGAACGGGGACTTAGAATTTTTTCGCTCGAACTCCGGAGCGACACGATCGCTCCGATATTCTACGTTCTCTCGGTCCACGGGCATCAGAGAGCAAAACAGCCTAATAGTTTTAGAGTGCCTCAACGATCAGGAATAAGGAGCTAACGTTCTCGTTTCGAACCGACGACTTTCGGTTCCGGAGCGACACGAACGCTCCATGATTCTCGATTATCTCGACACAGGTAAGAGACAGAGGACAACAAGTATATGGTTTTAGAGAGCCACGAGCACCAGGAATAAGGATCTACCGTTGTCCCTTCGTTCCGTCGACATTCGGTTCCGGAGCGACACGAACGGGGACTTAGAATTTTTTCGCTCGGGCTCCGGAGCGACACGATCGCTCCGATATCCTACGTTCTCTCGGTCCACGGGCATCAGAGAGCAAAACAGCCCAATAGTTTTAGAGTGCCTCAGCGATCAGGAATAAGGATCTAACGTTCTCGTTTCGAACCGACGACTTTCGGTTCCGGAGCGACACGAACGCTCCATGATTCTCGATTATCTCGACACAGGTAAGAGACAGAGGACATCAAGTGTATGGTTTTAGAGAGCCACGTGCACCAGGAATAAGGATCTACCGTTGTCCCTTCGTTCCGTCGACATTCGGCTCCGGAGCGACACGAACGGGGACTTAGAATTCTTTCGCTCGGGCTCCGGTGCGACACGAACGTTGACTTAGAATTTTTTCGCTCGAACTCCGGAGCGACACGATCGCTCCGGTATTCTACGTTCTCTAGGTCCACGGGCATCAGAGAGCAAAACAGCCTAATAGCTTTAGAGTGCCTCAACGATCAGGAATAAGGATCTAACGTTCTCGTTTCGCAACGACGACTTTCGGTTCCGGAGCGACACGAACGCTCCATGATTCTCGATTATCTCGACACAGGTAAGAGACAGAGGACAACAAGTGTATGGTTTTAGAGAGCCACGAGAACCAGGAATAAGGATCTACCGTTGTCCCTTCGTTCCGTCGACATTCGGTTTCGGAGCGACACGAACTTAGACTTAGAATTTTTTCGCTCGGGCTCCGGAGCGACACGAACGGGGACTTAGAATTTTTTCGCTCAGGCTCCGGACCGACACGAACGGGGACTTACAATTTTTTCGCTCGGGCTCCGGAGAGACACGAACGGAGACTTAGAATTTTTTCGCTCGAACTCTGGAGCGACACGATCGCTCCGATATTCTACGTTCTCTCGGTCCACGGCATCAGAGAGCAAAACAGCCTAATAGTTTTAGAGTGCCTCAACGATCAGGAATAAGGATCTAACGTCCTCGTTTCGAACCGACGACTTTCGTTTCCGGAGCGACACGAACGCTCCATGATTCTCGATTATCTCGACACAGCTAAGAGACAGAGGACAACAAGTGTATGGTTTTAGAGAGCCACGAGAACCAGGAATAAGGATCTACCGTTGTCCCTTCGTTCCGTCGACATTCGGTTCCGGAGCGACACGAACGGGGACTTGGAATTTTTTCGCTCGAACTCCGGAGCGACACGAACGGAGACTTAGAATTTTTTCGCTCGAACTCCGGAGCGACACGATCGCTCCGATATTCTACGTTCTCTCGGTCCACGGCATCAGAGAGCAAAACAGCCTAATAGTTTTCGAGTGCCTCAACGATCAGGAATAAGGATCTAACGTCCTCGTTTCGAACCGACGACTTTCGTTTCCGGAGCGACACGAACGCTCCATGATTCTCGATTATCTCGACACAGTTAAGAGACAGAGGACAACAAGTGTATGGTTTTAGAGAGCCACGAGCACCAGGAATAAGGATCTACCGTTGTCCCTTCGTTCCGTCGACACTCGGTTCCGGAGCGACACGAACGGGGACTTCGAATTTTTTCGCTCGAACTCCGGAGCGACACGATCGCTCCGATATTCTACGTTCTCTCGGTCCACGGGCATCAGAGAGCAAAACAGCCTAATTGTTTTAGAGTGCCTCAACGATAAGAATTAAGGATCTAACGTTCTCGTTTCGAACCGACGACTTTCGGTTCCGGAGCGACACGAACGCTCCATGATTCTCGATTGTCTCGACACAGGTAAGAGACAGAGGACAACAAGTGTATGGTTTTAGAGAGCCACGAGCACCAGGAATAAGGATCTACCGTTGTCCCTTCGTTCCGTCGACACTCGGTTCCGGAGCGACACGAACGGGGACTTCGAATTTTTTCGCTCGAACTCCGGAGCGACACGATCGCTCCGATATTCTACGTTCTCTCGGTCCACGGGCATCAGAGAGCAAAACAGCCTAATTGTTTTAGAGTGCCTCAACGATAAGAATTAAGGATCTAACGTTCTCGTTTCGAACCGACGACTTTCGGTTCCGGAGCGACACGAACGCTCCATGATTCTCGATTGTCTCGACACAGGTAAGAGACAGAGGACAACAAGTGTATGGTTTTAGAGAGCCACGAGCACCAGGAATAAGGATCTACCGTTGTCCCTTCGTTCCGTCGACATTCGGTACCGGAGCGACACGAACGGGGATTTAGAATTTTTTCGCTCGGGCTCCGGTGCGACACGAACGGGGACTTAGAATTTTTTCGCGCGAACTCCGGAGCGACACGATCGCTCCGATATTCAACGCTCTCTCGCTCCACGGGCATCAGAGAGCAAAACAGCCTAATAGTTTTAGAGTGCCTGAACGATCAGGAATTAGTATCTAACGTTCTCGTTTCGAACCGATGACTTTCGGTTCCGGAGCGACACGAACGCTCCATGATTCTCGATTATCTCGACACAGGTAAGAGACAGAGGACAACAAGTGTATGGTTTTAGAGAGCCACGAGCACCAGGAATAAGGATCTACCGTTGTCCCTTCGTTCCGTCGGCATTCGGTTCCGGAGCGACACGAACGGGGACTTGGAATTTTTTCGCTCGAACTCCGGAGCGACACGATCGCTCCGATATTCTACGTTCTCTCGGTCCACGGGCATCAGAGAGCAAAACAGCCTAATAGTTTTAGAGTGCCTCAACGATAAGAATTAAGGATCTAACGTTCTCGTTTCGAACCGACGACTTTCGGTTCCGGAGCGACACGAACGCTCCATGATTCTCGATTATCTCGACACAGGTAAGAGACAGAGGACAACAAGTGTATGGTTTTAGACAGCCACGAGCACCAGGAATAAGGATCTACCGTTGTCCCTTCGTTCCTTCGACATTCGGTACCGGAGTGACACGAACGGGGATTTAGAATTTTTTCGCTCGGTCTCCGGAGCGACACGATCGCTCCGATATTCTACGCTCTCTCGGTCCACGGGCATCAGAGAGCAAAACAGCCTAATAGTTTTAGAGTGCCTCAGCTATCAGGAATAAGGATCTAACGTTCTCGTTTCGAACCGACGACTTTCGGTTCCGGAGCGACACGAACGCTCCATGATTCTCGATTATCTCGACACAGGTAAGAGACAGAGGACAACAAGTGTATGGTTTTAGAGAGCCACGTGCACCAGGAATAAGGATCTACCGTTGTCCCTTCGTTCCGTCGACATTCGGTTTCGGAGCGACACGAACGGGGACTTAGAATTTTTTCGCTCGTACTCCGGAGCGACACGATCGCTCCGATATTCTAAGTTCTCTCGGTCCACGGGCATCAGAGAGCAGAACAGCCTAATAGTTTTAGAGTGCCTCAACGATCAGGAATAAGTATCTAACGTTCTCGTTCCGAACCGACGACTTTCGGTTCCGGAGCGACTCGAACGCTCCATGATTCTCGATTATCTCGACACAGCTAAGAGACAGAGGACAACAAGTGTATGGTTTTAGAGAGCCACGAGCACCAGGAATAAGGATCTACCGTTGTCCCTTCGTTCCGTCGACGTTCGGTTCCGGAGCGACACGAACTTAGACTTAGAATTTTTTCGCTCGGGCTCCGGAGCGACACGAACGGGGACTTAGAATTTTTTCGCTCAGGCTCCGGACCGACACGAACGGGGACTTACAATTTTTTCGCTCGGGCTCCGGAGAGACACGAACGGAGACTTAGAATTTTTTCGCTCGAACTCTGGAGCGACACGATCGCTCCGATATTCTACGTTCTCTCGGTCCACGGCATCAGAGAGCAAAACAGCCTAATAGTTTTAGAGTGCCTCAACGATCAGGAATAAGGATCTAACGTCCTCGTTTCGAACCGACGACTTTCGTTTCCGGAGCGACACGAACGCTCCATGATTCTCGATTATCTCGACACAGCTAAGAGACAGAGGACAACAAGTGTATGGTTTTAGAGAGCCACGAGAACCAGGAATAAGGATCTACCGTTGTCCCTTCGTTCCGTCGACATTCGGTTCCGGAGCGACACGAACGGGGACTTGGAATTTTTTCGCTCGAACTCCGGAGCGACACGAACGGAGACTTAGAATTTTTTCGCTCGAACTCCGGAGCGACACGATCGCTCCGATATTCTACGTTCTCTCGGTCCACGGCATCAGAGAGCAAAACAGCCTAATAGTTTTCGAGTGCCTCAACGATCAGGAATAAGGATCTAACGTCCTCGTTTCGAACCGACGACTTTCGTTTCCGGAGCGACACGAACGCTCCATGATTCTCGATTATCTCGACACAGTTAAGAGACAGAGGACAACAAGTGTATGGTTTTAGAGAGCCACGAGCACCAGGAATAAGGATCTACCGTTGTCCCTTCGTTCCGTCGACACTCGGTTCCGGAGCGACACGAACGGGGACTTCGAATTTTTTCGCTCGAACTCCGGAGCGACACGATCGCTCCGATATTCTACGTTCTCTCGGTCCACGGGCATCAGAGAGCAAAACAGCCTAATTGTTTTAGAGTGCCTCAACGATAAGAATTAAGGATCTAACGTTCTCGTTTCGAACCGACGACTTTCGGTTCCGGAGCGACACGAACGCTCCATGATTCTCGATTGTCTCGACACAGGTAAGAGACAGAGGACAACAAGTGTATGGTTTTAGAGAGCCACGAGCACCAGGAATAAGGATCTACCGTTGTCCCTTCGTTCCGTCGACACTCGGTTCCGGAGCGACACGAACGGGGACTTCGAATTTTTTCGCTCGAACTCCGGAGCGACACGATCGCTCCGATATTCTACGTTCTCTCGGTCCACGGGCATCAGAGAGCAAAACAGCCTAATTGTTTTAGAGTGCCTCAACGATAAGAATTAAGGATCTAACGTTCTCGTTTCGAACCGACGACTTTCGGTTCCGGAGCGACACGAACGCTCCATGATTCTCGATTGTCTCGACACAGGTAAGAGACAGAGGACAACAAGTGTATGGTTTTAGAGAGCCACGAGCACCAGGAATAAGGATCTACCGTTGTCCCTTCGTTCCGTCGACATTCGGTACCGGAGCGACACGAACGGGGATTTAGAATTTTTTCGCTCGGGCTCCGGTGCGACACGAACGGGGACTTAGAATTTTTTCGCGCGAACTCCGGAGCGACACGATCGCTCCGATATTCAACGCTCTCTCGCTCCACGGGCATCAGAGAGCAAAACAGCCTAATAGTTTTAGAGTGCCTGAACGATCAGGAATTAGTATCTAACGTTCTCGTTTCGAACCGATGACTTTCGGTTCCGGAGCGACACGAACGCTCCATGATTCTCGATTATCTCGACACAGGTAAGAGACAGAGGACAACAAGTGTATGGTTTTAGAGAGCCACGAGCACCAGGAATAAGGATCTACCGTTGTCCCTTCGTTCCGTCGGCATTCGGTTCCGGAGCGACACGAACGGGGACTTGGAATTTTTTCGCTCGAACTCCGGAGCGACACGATCGCTCCGATATTCTACGTTCTCTCGGTCCACGGGCATCAGAGAGCAAAACAGCCTAATAGTTTTAGAGTGCCTCAACGATAAGAATTAAGGATCTAACGTTCTCGTTTCGAACCGACGACTTTCGGTTCCGGAGCGACACGAACGCTCCATGATTCTCGATTATCTCGACACAGGTAAGAGACAGAGGACAACAAGTGTATGGTTTTAGAGAGCCACGAGCACCAGGAATAAGGATCTACCGTTGTCCCTTCGTTCCTTCGACATTCGGTACCGGAGTGACACGAACGGGGATTTAGAATTTTTTCGCTCGGTCTCCGGAGCGACACGATCGCTCCGATATTCTACGCTCTCTCGGTCCACGGGCATCAGAGAGCAAAACAGCCTAATAGTTTTAGAGTGCCTCAGCTATCAGGAATAAGGATCTAACGTTCTCGTTTCGAACCGACGACTTTCGGTTCCGGAGCGACACGAACGCTCCATGATTCTCGATTATCTCGACACAGGTAAGAGACAGAGGACAACAAGTGTATGGTTTTAGAGAGCCACGTGCACCAGGAATAAGGATCTACCGTTGTCCCTTCGTTCCGTCGACATTCGGTTCCGGAGCGACACGAACGGGGACTTAGAATTTTTTCGCTCGGGCTCCGGAGCGACACGAACGGGGACTTAGAATTTTTTCGCTCGAACTCCGGAGCGACACGATCGCTCCGATATTCTACGTTCTCTCGGCCCACGGGCATCAGAGAGCAAAACAGCCTAATAGTTTTAGAGTGCCTCAACGATCAGGAATAAGGATCTAACGTTCTCGTTTCGAACCGACGACTTTCGGTTCCGGAGCGACACGAACGTTCCATGATTCTCGATTATCTCGACACAGCTAAGAGACAGAGGACAACAAGTGTATGGTTTTAGAGAGCCACGAGCACCAGGAATAAGGATCTACCGTTGTCCCATCGTTCCGTCGACATTCGGTTCCGGAGCGACACGAACGGGGACTTAGAATGTTTTCGCTCGAACTCCGGAGCGACACCATCGCTCCGATATTCTACGTTCTCTCGGCCCACGGGCATCAGAGAGCAAAACAGCCTAATAGTTTTAGAGTGCCTCAACGATCAGGAATAAGGATCTAACGTTCTCGTTTCGAACCGACGACTTTCGGTTCCGGAGCGACACGAACGCTCCATGATTCTCGATTATCTCGACACAGGTAAGAGACAGAGGACAACAAGTGTATGGTTTTAGAGAGCCACGAGAACCAGGAATAACGATCTACCGTTGTCCCTTCGTTCCGTCGACATTCGGTTTCGGAGCGACACGAACGGGGACTTAGAATTTTTTCGCTCGTACTCCGGAGCGACACGATCGCTCCGATATTCTAAGTTCTCTCGGTCCACGGGCATCAGAGAGCAGAACAGCCTAATAGTTTTAGAGTGCCTCAACGATCAGGAATAAGTATCTAACGTTCTCGTTCCGAACCGACGACTTTCGGTTCCGGAGCGACTCGAACGCTCCATGATTCTCGATTATCTCGACACAGGTAAGAGACAGAGGACAACAAGTTGATGGTTTTAGAGAGCCACGAGCACCAGGAATAAGGATCTACCGTTGTCCCTTCGTTCCGTCGACATTCGGTTCCGGAGCGACACGAACGGGGACTTGGAATTTTTTCGCTCGAACTCCGGAGCGACACGATCGCTCCGATATTCTACGTTCTCTCGGTCCACGGGCATCAGAGAGCAAAACAGCCTAATAGTTTTAGAGTGCCTCAACGATCAGGAATAAGGATCTAACGTTCTCGTTTCGAACCGACGACTTTCGGTTCCGGAGCGACACGAACGCTCCATGATTCTCGATTATCTCGACACAGGTAAGAGACAGAGGACAACAAGTGTATGGTTTTAGAGAGCCACGAGCACCAGGAATAAGGATCTACCGTTGTCCCTTCGTTCCGTCGACGTTCGGTTCCGGAGCGACACGAACTTAGACTTAGAATTTTTTCGCTCGGGCTCTGGAGCGACACGAACGGGGACTTAGAATTTTTTCGCTCGAACTCCGGAGCGACACGATCGCTCCGTTATTCTACGTTCTCTCGGTCCACGGGCATCAGAGAGCAAAACAGCCTAAGAGTTTTAGAGTGCCTCAACGATCAGGAATTGTAATAGCCATTATAACCATAAAAATCACAATAGCCATAATAATCTGAATGGTGATCATCATAATCATACTAACAGCTACAATAACTACAATAACTACAATAATCAGGACTGTCGTAATAATAAACAGAATAATCATGGAAATACTCTTAGTAATCATTATTACAGACATAATAATCATAAGAATCGTAATAACCATAATGATCTTAATGATGACCATAATATTCATCATAATTATACCGAGATCCATAATAATCATTGTAATCATAATAACAAACATAATAAGCTTTGTAATAATCATAATAACTGTTTTACTAGCCATAGCTACCATAATAATCATAATAACCATAATAATCATAATAATTATAATAATAACCATAATAAGCTTGGAAATAATCATACTAACCATTAGACTAGCCATAATAACAATAATAATCATAATAACTATAATAATCATAATAGTCATAATAATAACCATAATAAGCTTGGAAATAAACATAATAACCATTATAATTGCCATAATAATCATAAAAATCACAATAGCCGTAATAATCAGAATGGTGATCATAATAATCATACCTACAAGCCTAATAATCATAGTTTGCATTATAATAACTACAACAATCATAAGAGTCGTAATAATAAACAGAATATTCATAGAAATAATCTTAATAATCATTATTATAGACATAATAATCATAATAATCGTAATAACCATAATGATCTTAATGATGATCATAATATTCATCATAATTATACCAAGATCCATAAGAATCATAGTAACCGTAATAATAAACGTAATAAGCTTTGAAATAACCATAATAACCGTTATAATAGCCATAGTAACCATAATAATCATAATAACCATAATAATCGTAATAATTATAATAATAATCACAATAACCTTGGAAATAATCGGAATAGACATTATACTAGCCATAATAATCATAATAATCGTAATAACTATAATAATCATAATAGTCATAATAATAACCATAGTAAACTTGGAAATAACCATAATTATCATTATAATAGCAGTGATAATCAGAAAAATCTTAATAGCCATAATAATCTGAATCTTGATCATAATAATCATACTAACAACCATAATAATCATAGTGATCGTCATAATAACTACAATAATCATAATTGCCATAGTAATATTTATACTACCTATACTAATCATAACAGTCGTAATAATAAACAGAATAATCATGGAAATAATCTTAGTAATCATCATTACAGCCATAGTAGTCCTAATAATCATAGTAGCCGTAATAATCTGAATGGTGTTCGTAATAATCTTACTAACGACCGTAATAATCATAGTAATCACCATAATAACTACAATAATCACAATAATCATAATTATAATCTTAATAATCATAGCTATAACCACAATAATCATAATAATCATAGTAATAGTTATACTAACTGAAATAATCATAACAGTCGTAATAATAAACAGAATAATCATGGAAATAATCTTAATAATCATTATTACCGCCATAGTAATCCTAATAATCATAGTAGCCATAATAATTTGAATGCTGATCATAATAATCATACTAACAATCATAAGAAACATAGTAATCATCATAATAACTACATTAATCATAATAATAATAGTAATAATTATACTAACTATAATAATTATAACAGTCGTATTAATAAACAGAATAATCATGGAAATAATCTTAATAACCATTATTATAGCCATAATAATCCTAATAAACGTAGTAGCCGTAGTAATCTGAATGGTGATCATAATAATCATACTAACAACGGTAATAATCATAGTAATCATCATACAAAATGCAATAATCATAATAACCGTAATTATAACCTTAATAATCATAGCAATAAGCACAATAATCACAATAACCATAACAATCTTAATGATGATCATAATATCCGTCATAATTATAACAAGATACGTAATAATCATAATAATCATAATAATAACCATAATAGGCTTGGTAATAATCATAATAATCATTGTAATAGACATAATAGCCATAAAAATCATAATAGCCATAATAATCTGAATGGTGATCACCATAATCATACTAACAGCCATAATAATCATAGTAATCACCGTAATAACTACAATAATCAGGACTGTCGTAATAATAAACAGAATAATCATGGAAATAATCTTAGTAATCATTATTACAGACATAATAATCATAAGAATCGTAATAACCATAGTGACCTTAATGATGACCATAATATTCATCATAATTATACCAAGATCCATAATAATCATTGTAATCATAATAATAAACATAATAAGCTTTGAAATAATCATAATAACCGTTATACTAGCCATAGCAACCAGAATAATCATAATAACCATAATAATCATAATAATTATAATAATAACCATAATAAGCTTGGAAATAGTCGTAATAACCATTATACTAGCCATAATAACCATAATAATCATAATAACTATAATAATCATAATAGTTATATTAGTAACCCTAATAAGCTTGGAAATAATTATAATAATCATTGTAATAGCCATTATAACCATAAAAATCACAATAGCCATAATAATCTGAATGATGAACATAATAATCATACTAACAAGCCTAATAATCATAGTAATCATCATTATAACTACAACAATCATAAGAGTTGTAATAATAAACAGAATAATAATGGAAATAATCTCAATATTCATTATTATAGACATAATAATCATAACAATCGTAATAACCATAATGATCTTAATGATGATCATAATTTTCATCATGATTATACCAAGATCCATAATAATCATAGTAACCGTAATAATAAACATAATAAGTTTTGAAATAATCATAATAACCGTTATACTAGCCATAGTAACCATAATAATCATAATAACCATAATAATCATAATAATTATAATAATAATCGCAATAACCTTGGAAATAATCGTAATAACTATAATAATCATAATAGTCATAATAGTAACCATAGTAAACTTGGAAATAATCATAATTATCATTATAATAGCAATGGTAACCATAAAAATTATAATAACCATAATAATCTGAATGTTGATCATAATAATCATACTACCAACCATAAGAATCATAGTGATCATCATAATAACTACAATAATCATAGTAATCATAGTAATATTTATACTAACTATAATAATCATAACAGTCGTAATAATAAACAGAATAATCATGGAAATAATCTTAATAATCATTATTACAGCCATAGTAGTCCTAATAATCATAGTAGCCGTAATAATCTGAATGGTGTTCATAATAATCATACTAACGACCGTAATAATCATAGTAATCATCATAATAACTAGAACAACAATAAGAGTCGTAATATTAAACAGAATAATCATGGAAATAATCTTAATAACCATTATTATAGACATAATAATCATAATAATCGTAATAACAATAGTGATCTTAATGATGATCATAATATTCATCATAATTATACCAAGATCCATAATAATCATAGTAACCGTAATAATAAACATAATAGGCTTTGAAATAATCGTAATAACCGTTATACTAGCCAGAGTAACCATAATAATCATAATAACCATAATAATCATAATAATTATAATAATAATCACAATAACCTTGGAAATAAACGTAATAGCCATTATACTAGCCATAATAATTATAATAATCGTAATAACTATAATAATCATAATAGTCATAATAATAACCATAGTAAACTTGGAAATAATCATAATTATCATTATAATAGCAATGATAATCATAAAAATCTTAATAGCCATAATAATCTGAATCTTGATCATAATAATCATACTAACAACCATAATAATCATAGTGATCGTCATAATAACTACAATAATCATAATTATCTTAGTAAAATTTATACTACCTATAATAATCATAACAGTCGTAATAATAAACAGAATAATCATGGAAATAATCTTCATAATCATTATTACCGCCATAGTAATCCTAATAATCATAGTAGCCATAATAATCTGAATGGTGATCATAATAATCATACTAACAAGACTGATAACCATAGTAATCATCATAATAACTACAATAATCACAATAATCATAATTATAATCTTAATAATCATAGCTATAACCACAATAATCATAATAATCATAGTAATAAATATACTAACTGTAATAATCATAACAGTCGTAATAATAAACAGAATAATCATGGAAATAATCTTAATAATCATTATTATAGCCATAATATACCCAATAATCGTAGTAGCCGTAATAATCTGAATGGTGATCATAATAATCATACTAACAACGGCAATAATCATAGTAATCATCATAATAAATACAATGATCATAATAACCTTAATTATAGCCTTAATAATCATAGCAATAATCACAATAATCATAATAACCATAACAATCTTAATGATGATCATAATATCCGTCATAATTATAACAAGATACGTAATAATCATAATAATCATAATAATAACCATAATAGGCTAGGAAATAAACATAATAATCATTGTAATAGACATAACGACCATAAAAATCATAATAGCCATTGTTAGAATCGCTGAAAATTCAGGGATCTAACGGGGTCCGGATTGGGTGGTTGAGAGAAGGGTGTCAAGAAAAAAAATTGTACACTTAATTAAATTTGAGTCGGCCCTAAAAAGGACTTAAATACGACGTTTATTTTTTAGTTTAGTTGGGGGTCTTCGACCAAAATCTTAGGGAAGGGTCCCTTGGACTGACGCCGGCCGGTGTCCCTTAGCGACGCTGGCGTCTGGAAAAGAAAAGAGCGGCGAAACCGCACTGGTCAGCGAGCGTATTGCTTTCAAGCCAAACCGTTGTCTTCCCGACTCCAGGCTTCGAAACGAGCCTACGTGGAGGGGGGAGCAGTACCTTGACGTATCGTTAAGGTAATGTAGTGGACTGTAATACCGACGTTTCTTCGCTCTGAAGAAAGCGTCGGCAGACGAGTGTGCAGAGAGGAGGGATCCTCCTTTTCTCTGCTCAACCTGCCTTCCAAGAAGGCTTGCCTCGTGCGAATCACGGTTGTAAGCCGAGATTCGCGAGCGTTCGACCCTCGGTACTAGCTTTAGCTAGCCTTGGCGGCGGATAAAGGCCAGAGGTTGTAGCACTCACCGTTCACCGCAACGTACGCATCTATTCGTCGTACGCGGGCTGCTACTAAACGGGTGACACAACACGGGCAACGCAGAGGTGATACACTTACGTTTACCCTCTCTGTTGGTGCCAATATCGGGGCTCAACCAAGAAGAGGTCTTGATTGCTCCTCCGACGAATAGCAAGCTCAGGGAATCGGGGTAGCCACCGATTCCAAGAGCGCAGTTACTCGTCTTTTAAATTTATCGCGACTAAACAATCGCTTTGCCTTCGCACGTGTAATACGTGGTTCTCGAAGGGAGCTATGGCGAGCTGTAGTGCGATAATACAGCGTAGAAGGCGTCAAGAGCTAAGGAACTTGGTGCCCAAATTTCCTAACTCAGTAGACTCTTCTATAATGCTGTTCCTTGCTACCGTGCGAGCGTTCGGTGCAAGACTGACTTCGACATGCGAGCGCGAGACGCTCCGCGAAAATCGCGGAGTCCCCGAAAATCCGCTACGCGGCGCTCGCTTATCATTGTCTCTCTTTGTCTAATGTACCGATTTTGCTCTCTCTCTTTGTCAGGCTCCGATACCCCCACTCGTTCTCGGGCCTGAGATTCAAACAGCTGATCGTAATCGCTCACCTGTTCGAACTTCAACCGCATCGGATGAAAAAACGAGTCGCAATTCGAATGTACCGAGTTTATTGTCAACGCAACTGAATTTCCTACCGAAGGCGACCTTCGGTCGGTCACAGCACGTTAACGTACTGCGATTCTCGCGGACGAAACGATGCTTCGAAATTTAAATGTATTTTAAACATACCGCCCCCCTTGCACTGTCCGTGCAAAAGGAGTATCGGCAGCTTCAACACAAACACGACTCGGATCGCGAAACTTGAAGGACCAAGATTTCTGTAGGCGATCAAAAGAGAGAGAGCAAAGTACCGCAAGTGGAGTTCAATTGAGATGAACTCACTCACGGCGCTTCGCAAAAATTCAATCAAACAAAATTTAATCGAACTTACTTTGCACTAGGTTGAGAAAACCCTGGGTGGCCCCGGAGAAAACGCATCGACGTTTCGATGGCCACCCCGATGGCCGTTCGGGTCATTTGTTCCAAAGCCCCGGGCGGGTGTCGGGTTGCTCGTGCCGATGGGGGCGTCGGTGCTGGGGGCCTCGATCCGGCCGCGACGGTGGACGTTGGTTGACCGGCTGCGGGGGTGGCGACCCGCCGTTCCGCCCTCTTCCTCCGTCGTTTGTTGACCCCCTTGGAGGGGCCAGCCGAAGGGCCAGCCGAAGTGCCAGCCGAAGGGCCAGCCGAAGGGCCAGCCGAAGGGCCAGCCTGCTGCCTCGGTGCTGCAGCTCCTTCCTGCGGCTTCCCTCCCTGCTCTTTCCAGAGCAGGGACGTAAGTAGGCCCTCCTTATTCCATTTGACCAAATATCGTCCTCCCGTTGCCGGTATACGATATCGCCGGGTGGTGGTCGGTATATGCCCAGGAACTTTATATATTTCCGTCCCCAGCTTTAATTCCCAATCTTCCGGCGTGGGTGGTCCACTCGCGGGCGCACTTCCTTGGTCCGGCGGGGCGACGGTGGTGAGGGCCTCCTCGCCGATCCGCATGCAGCGGTCGAAGCTCGCCGATATTGCCTTATCGCTTGCCATTGTTGCTTGACTAATGATCGTCAACCGGCTGCGATCGGATCAAATTTCGGCGGCGCCCGCGAGTTCGCGGGGGGCGCTCTTCCCTTGGAGAGAGAGAGAGAGAAGTACCTCATCTCCCCTCCCTGGACTGTCAAGGGGGCCGGGAGCCAAAGGGGGGTTCGTGACCGTTTGTCTTTTCAAATAGAACGGTTGCCCTCACCTTTGTCTCGTTCGGCCTTTACCGAATTTTGTCCGGTGTTTATTTCGCCTGCTCGACCTCGGCAACCGTCGCCGCAGCAGGCTCATCCACGGGTAACTTACACATCCTTGTAATCGGACGTGTATATGTGGACTTTGCTGTACGGACTTTTACCACCCGTACATTTTCGTCCTTACCCGGGAACACCTCCTCAATTCTCCCCATTTCCCACTGATTAGGGGGGTGAAGAGGATTCTGCACTAACACCAGATCCCCTGGTTGCAGTTGCAGTTGGGTGGTGCGCCACTTATAGCGATTTTGGAGGTGCGTGAGATAATCTCGCGTCCAGTGCCTCCAAAGCTGCTCGTGAAATTTTTGAATCGCTCTCCACCGCGATAGTCGCGAGAGTTTTTCAGTTTCCACCGATTGCAGCGGAATCGCATTTAGTGGACCTCCTGTCAGGAAATGCCCGGGCGTCAGAGGCGCATAATCATCTGGGTGGTCACTCAGGGGGGCGATCGGTCGCGAGTTGAGACTCGCTTCGATCTTGCAGAGAAGCGTCTGCATTTCCTCTCCCGTCGGCGTGAATTCACCCAGTGTGCGCTTTAAATGGTGTTTCACCGATTTTACGCCGGCTTCCTGCATTCCACCGAAATGAGGAGCGCTGGGGGGGTTAAACCTCCACCTTATCCCCATAGAGCTGCATTTGTTTTGCATTTCTGTGGAGGAAAACGCCTCACAGAACTGCTTACGTAACTCTCGATCGGCCCCAACGAAATTGGTGCCATTATCGCTAAAAATGCAAGACGGTATACCACGTCTAGCTACGAACCGATCGAGTGCAGCTAAAAACGCGCTCGTCGTGTAATCATGGACGAGCTCGATGTGGACGGCGCGCGTGGCGTAACAAACGAACACCGCGATGTACGCTTTGTGAGCCGTCTTTCCTCGACCAGCGGAGTCGCGGACACGGTAAGGCCCCGCGTAGTCCACTCCGCAGTTGTCGAAGGCCTTTGCAGGCCTGCAGCGTTCCGGTATCAAATGCTGCATTATTTGCGTGGAGGCGCTGCTTCGCCATCTCACGCATCGCATGCATTTGTTTATAACCGTCTTCGCTGCGTTTCGGCAGCCGAGAATCCAGTAGCTTTGCCTCACAGTATGCAAGGTCAGCTGCAAGCCCCCGTGCAACGTATCCACGTGGCACTGCCGGATTATGAGTGTTGACACATAATGTTTCGGCAGTATTATCGGGTGCTTGGTTTCCCATGCAAGCGTCGCGTTCTCCAGTCGTCCGCCAACCCTCAAGACGTCATTTTCGTCGAGAAAAGGGTTTAGGCTTTTTAGCGGAGATTTCTCAGGTATTCCTCGGCGTTTTTTCAAGCACCGGTACTCTTCTGAGAAATGCGTGCCTTGTATGTGACGCACGATACGTTCAGTTGCGATTCGCAATTCTGACGCCTCGATTACTCGACTGTCGGGTGACCCCTGTTCGGCGCGTGTTTGTTTTCGCCAGCGAAGACAATACGCCGTTACACGCAACAGTTTTCTCCACGTTTGAAATCGGAACAGAAATTTCCATTCCGGTTTCGGAGTCGTTACATGTGCATGCGCTATGCGCTTGCTTTCAGTGGTCTCCACGGAAGCTGGCATCGCTGGCCACTCCACTTCCGGTCCGCTCAGCCACCCTGGTCCAAACATCCACAGTCTCGACTGCAGAAAATCTGCAGCCTCTATCCCACGCGAATTTAAATCCGCGGGATTTGAGCGTGTTGGAACGTAACGCCATTCAGCGCTCGGAAGAGACGTTTGGATTTTTGACACGCGGTTGGCTACCACAACCGTCCATGTCGATGGGTGTTTTTTAAGCCAAGCGAGGGCGATCGTAGAATCTGTCCAACAGACAACACGATCGATCGGCAGTGAGAGCGACTTTCTCAGATGCACGATAAGCTCAGCGAGCAGTACGGCCCCGTTCAATTCAAGAACTGGGATCGACTGCGTTTTGATCGGAGCCACTCGCGTTTTTGCCATTAGAAGTGACGTAAACACTTCATTGTTCACCGTCGTCACTCTCAAGTAGGTGACGGCGGAATAGGCAGCGAGTGATGCGTCACAAAATCCATGGAGCTCCACAGAGATTGCATCGGCTCCGTATCGGATCCATCTGGGTAATTTCCAATCGTTCAATCTGTTCCAATCGACACAAAATGTGTTCCACATTTTGTGCGTCTCCGCGGAAACGTGCTCGTCCCACTGGATTTTTTCCAGCCACTGGGCTTGCATCAAAATTTTCGCACGGATCATAACTGGCGAAAGCCAGCCGAGGGGATCGTACAGTTTCGCAATCTCCGAAAACAAAGTGCGCTTTGTTATCGGTGTTGCAGACGGTTGAAACCGTTGCAGATTGAAATAGAAAAAATCTCCAGATGGTATCCATCGCAGACCGAGTACCTTTAATTCTGAATCGTCAAACAAATTAAGGTCGACTGCGTGTGAGTGCGAGCTCTGTGGAATATTTCGTAACAAATCTGACGAATTTCCAGCCCACTTGCGAAGGTTAAATCCACCTCGCTGTAGGAGCTCGCACGTTTGTTTACGGATTCTCTCCAACAACGGTTTGTCGGGAGCTCCCATAAACACATCGTCTACGTAGACGTCCTTCTCGAGGACAGGCGCGGCGAGCGGGTACCGGTCGCCGTCCTGTTTTTTCAGCTCGAGAAGTGTTCGCATCGAAAGGTATGGAGCGCACGCCGTACCGTATGTGACGGTATTCAACTCGTAAGCGATAAGTCGCTCGGTCGAGGGGGTGCGCCATACGATGCATTGAAAGCGACGATCCTCTTTAGCTACGAGAATTTGTCTAAACATCTTCTCGATATCCGCTACTAACACGTATTCGTACAGACGCCACCTCGTTAATACGGCGGTGATATCAGTCTGTAATTTTGGACCTACGTGGAGGAGGTCGTTCAGCGAGCGTCCGCCCGCTGTTTTGCTGGAGGCGTTAAACACGACGCGCAGCTTCGTCGTAGCGCTCTCCGTGCGAATAACCGCTCGGTGAGGGATATAGAGTCGCATGTTATCGACTGACTCGAGCCGAGTCATATGATTTAACGACTCGTATTCAGTGAGAAACTCACTGTATTCCTTCACGAGGGTTTGGTTCAGGTCCAGTTTTCTCCTCAACCTTGTCAACGCGGAGAGAGCTATTGGGAGAGAATCGCCCAACAGCTCGTCCGGGTTCGAATGGTTAAAGGGCAACCGAACTATAAACCTTCCCGTCGCGTCTCGCGCGACGGTTTTTACGAAGTGCTCTTCGCATTCGTCCTCGGCTTTAGTGTTCACCAAGGTCGAGGGCACCTCCTCTATCTCCCAGAATCGCCGTATCGCCTTGTCCAACGATTCAAGGACGCTGCAGTGCAGCGTCCTCACGGGATTTGGGGAAGAGTTTGCTGCGTCGATCGGCCCAGACAGGATCCAGCCCAAGGCCGTCTCCTGTGCGATCGGTCCTGTTTTGTTTATTCGACGGAATCCTCGTCGAATAATACTGGCGTACACCTCTGCACCGATGAGCACCTCAATCGGTCGATCAGATGCAGGGTCTGGATCTGCAAGCGTCAGTTCACTTAAGATCTCAGCATCTGAGATGCGAACCGACGGTGGAACGTAGGACGTAATTTTCGGGACGATGTATGCACTAGTGCGGAACGGCTGTGCAGTGCACCGTGTTGACCCGAATCTAATGTCCGCGCTGTGCGTAATCTCATGGGTCTTTCCGCCCCCCAAGCCGGTTACCATGGCTTGGGTTTTCCTTCGCGCGAGTCGTAGATCATTCACCAGACTCGCTGTTATGAAGGAGGCCTCAGATCCCTGATCAATGAGTGCACGCGCGATACGCGACGTACCTCCCTTTCCATAGACTCGCACATCAGCTGTCGCCAGAAACACAGATCCCGTTACGCTCTCTGTCGCACCACAGTGAGACGCAACGTTGTCGGCTGACGTAGAAGCACGAGAATTCGTGTTTACGTTTGCCTGTACAGGACTGCGCGCAGGAACGTTGCTCCGTCCCGCTTCCCGCTTGCCCTGATTTGGCTTGTTCGTCGTACGACGGTTACTTGTGCCGACTTTCTGTGTATCAAAGTGCAGGATGGTATGATGCCGTCCGTTACACTGTTTACATGACACGCTGGTTCGACAGTGTGTCACCGTGTGCGTTGACGCCAAGCAGTTTATACAATACTGATTATTCTTCATGTATTGAAACCGCTGTTCCGGCGAAAGTGTCTTGAACTTTTTGCACGTAGCAACTACGTGCGGTTGTTCACAAAACACGCACTTTTCGGGAGTAGGGGGAGCATTCTCGACCACGGCGTTATGCTGCCGTATGCGAGATTTCGGCGTGACTTCCGCCTTTGCGTTGCATCGTTGGTGTTCCAATGCCACCAACGCGCGCTCCTGTCCGTCAAGGAACTTCATCATGTCGTCAAACGACGGGAAGTCCGTGTCCGATTGGATAGACATTTCCCACTCCCACTGCAGGGCTGCTTCCAGCTTCTCTTTTATGAGAATGACCAGCACGTCACTCCACTCTTTAGTAGGGCGCCCCAATCTCTTGAGCGCAGCGAGCGTCTGTCTCCAGCTCACTGTGACTTGCTGGAAGCTGGGTAGATCGCCTTTTTTTATCATTCTCAGCTTCCGTAAGGTCTCAAGAAGCTGAGTAATAATTGTGCGTGGGTTCCCGAATCGTTTCTTCAGGGCGTCCCACGCCTCGCTGAAATTGCGATCCGCAATTTCAAATTCGGCGATCGTCGCGAGAGCCTCACCTTCCAAGCACGCGTTCAAATATTGCAACCGCTGTGCGTCGGACAACCGTTGGTTATTCTTCACGCCAGCGGTGAATAGATCCTCAAAGTGTCTCCACTTTCTGGAATCACCGCTGAACTTTGGAAGGCTTTGCTTAGGCAACTCGACTGGAATCTGCGTGTTGTCAAAGCCGGCACCCTCGGCTTTACGTTGGTTAATACCCAACTCAACCCGCTCCTTCGCTTCGACCAGTTGTGCGATTTCCGTCATTAGGAAATCCTGGACCTCGTGGAACGTGTCCTCGGCGTCCTGAAGCACCTCCTGATCGAAGAAGGGTATACCTTTACGGTGATGGAGGGGAATGCCCTGTTTGAGACGACTAACTCGCTCGAGCACGTCCCTCCACACTTCCGTGGCATAGTTTAGCTTTTCTTTCAGGAGGAAGATAGTAAAACTACTTCGTCCTTTCTTCTTCAGATTCGTCACGAGTCGGGTCAAACCTCTGACTCGCGAGACGATATCCTCCATGTCACTCTCGAGGCTGGGCGAAAGCGCCTGTTCTCTTTGGGGAGTGGACATGGTGGTACGATTCGAGAGGTAAACGCTACTCGAAATTCGACCTGAAGAGAAGCTAATACAACTTTTCCTTGCCCTTTCTCAACCGAATCCGGCTCGAAGGACCTTTTGTTAGAATCGCTGAAAATTCAGGGATCTAACGGGGTCCGGATTGGGTGGTTGAGAGAAGGGTGTCAAGAAAAAAAATTGTACACTTAATTAAATTTGAGTCGGCCCTAAAAAGGACTTAAATACGACGTTTATTTTTTAGTTTAGTTGGGGGTCTTCGACCAAAATCTTAGGGAAGGGTCCCTTGGACTGACGCCGGCCGGTGTCCCTTAGCGACGCTGGCGTCTGGAAAAGAAAAGAGCGGCGAAACCGCACTGGTCAGCGAGCGTATTGCTTTCAAGCCAAACCGTTGTCTTCCCGACTCCAGGCTTCGAAACGAGCCTACGTGGAGGGGGGAGCAGTACCTTGACGTATCGTTAAGGTAATGTAGTGGACTGTAATACCGACGTTTCTTCGCTCTGAAGAAAGCGTCGGCAGACGAGTGTGCAGAGAGGAGGGATCCTCCTTTTCTCTGCTCAACCTGCCTTCCAAGAAGGCTTGCCTCGTGCGAATCACGGTTGTAAGCCGAGATTCGCGAGCGTTCGACCCTCGGTACTAGCTTTAGCTAGCCTTGGCGGCGGATAAAGGCCAGAGGTTGTAGCACTCACCGTTCACCGCAACGTACGCATCTATTCGTCGTACGCGGGCTGCTACTAAACGGGTGACACAACACGGGCAACGCAGAGGTGATACACTTACGTTTACCCTCTCTGTTGGTGCCAATATCGGGGCTCAACCAAGAAGAGGTCTTGATTGCTCCTCCGACGAATAGCAAGCTCAGGGAATCGGGGTAGCCACCGATTCCAAGAGCGCAGTTACTCGTCTTTTAAATTTATCGCGACTAAACAATCGCTTTGCCTTCGCACGTGTAATACGTGGTTCTCGAAGGGAGCTATGGCGAGCTGTAGTGCGATAATACAGCGTAGAAGGCGTCAAGAGCTAAGGAACTTGGTGCCCAAATTTCCTAACTCAGTAGACTCTTCTATAATGCTGTTCCTTGCTACCGTGCGAGCGTTCGGTGCAAGACTGACTTCGACATGCGAGCGCGAGACGCTCCGCGAAAATCGCGGAGTCCCCGAAAATCCGCTACGCGGCGCTCGCTTATCATTGTCTCTCTTTGTCTAATGTACCGATTTTGCTCTCTCTCTTTGTCAGGCTCCGATACCCCCACTCGTTCTCGGGCCTGAGATTCAAACAGCTGATCGTAATCGCTCACCTGTTCGAACTTCAACCGCATCGGATGAAAAAACGAGTCGCAATTCGAATGTACCGAGTTTATTGTCAACGCAACTGAATTTCCTACCGAAGGCGACCTTCGGTCGGTCACAGCACGTTAACGTACTGCGATTCTCGCGGACGAAACGATGCTTCGAAATTTAAATGTATTTTAAACAGCCATAATAATCTGTATGGTGATCGTCATAATCATACTAACAGCCATAATAATCATAGTAATCACCGTGATAACTACAATAATCAGGACTGTCGTAATAATAAACAGAATAATCATGGTAATAACCTTAGTAATCATTGTTACAGACATAATAATCATAAGAATCGTAATAACCGTAATTATCTTAATGATGACCATAATATTCATCATAATTATACCAAGATCCATAATAATCATAATAATTATAATAATAACCATAATAAGCTTGGAAATAATCATACTAACCATTATACAAGCCATAATAAATATATTAATCATAATAACTATAATAACCATAATAGTCATAATAATACCCATAATAAGCTTGGAAATAATCATAATAATCATTATAATAGACATAATAACAATAGAAATCGCAATACCCATTATAATCTGAATGGTGATCATAATAATCATACCAACACGCCTAATAATCATAGTAATCATCATAATAACTACAACAATCATTAGAGTCGTAATAATAAACAGAATAATCATGGAAATAACCTTAATAATCATTATTATTGACATAATAATCATAATAATCGTAATAACCATAATGATCTTAATGATGATCATAATATTAATCATAATTATACCAAGATCCGTAATAATCATAATAATCATAATAATAGCCAGAATAGGCTTGGAAGTAGTCATAATAAGCATTATACTAGCCATAACAGCCATAATAGTAATAATAACCAAAGTAGTCATAATAGTCATAACAATAACCATAATGAACTTGGAAATAATTATAATAATCATTATAATATCCATAACAACCATAAAAATAACAGTAGCCATAATAATTTGAATGTTGATCATAATAATCATACTAGCAATCATAAGAATCATAGTAATCATCATAATAACTACAATAATCAGGACAGTCCTAATAATAAACAGAATAGACCTGGAAATAGTCTTACTAATCATTATTATAGACATAATAATCATAATAATCGTAATAACCATAATGATCTTATGGATGACCATAACATGCATCATAATTATACCAAGGCATATAATAAACATAGTAATCATAACAATAAACATAATAAGCTTTGAAATAATCGTAATAACCGTTATACTAGCCATAGTAACCATAATAATCATAATAAACATAATAATCATAATAATCATAATAATAACCATAATAAGCTTGGAAATAACCATAATAACCATTATACTAGCCATAGTAACCATAATAATCATAATATCCATAATAATCATTATAATTATAATAATAACCATAATAAGCTTGGAAATAATCGTAATTATCATTATAATAGCAGTGATAACCATAAAAATCATAATAGTCATAATAATCTGAATCTTGATCATAATAATCATACTAACAACCATAATGATGATAGTAATCATCATAATAAACAGAATAGTCATGGAAATAATCTTAATAATCATTATGACTATCGTAATAACCATAATCATCGTAATAACCATAATGATCTTAATGATGACCATAATAGTCATCATAATTATACCAAGATCCATAATAATCATAGTAACCATAATAATAAACATAATAAGCTTTGAAGTAATCATAATAACCGTTATACTAGCCATAGCATCCAAAATAATCATAATAAATATAATAATCATAATAGTCATAATAAAAACCGTAATAAACTTGGAAATAATCATATTTATCATTATAATAGCAATAATAACCATAAAAATCATAATAGCCATAATAATCTGAATGTTGATCCCAATAATCATACTAACAACCATAATAATCATAGTGATCATCATAATAACTACAATAATCATAATAATCGTAATTGTAATGTTAATAAACATAGCAATAATCACAGTAATCATAGTAACCATAATAATCTCAATGATGATCATAATATCCATGATAATTATACCAAGATCCGTAATAATCATAATAATCATAATAATAACCCTAATGTGTTCGGAAATAATCATAATATACATAATACTAGCCATAACAAGCATAATAGTCATAATAGCCATAATAATCATAATAGTCGTAATAATAACAATAATGAACTTGGAAATAATCGTAATAATCATTATAATAGTCATAATAGCCATAAAAATCACAATAGCCATCATAATCAGAACGGTGATCATAAAAATCATACTAACAACCATAATGATCATAGTAATCATCATAATAAACAGAATAGTAATGGAAATAATCTTAATAACCATTATTATTAACGTAATAACCATAATCATCGTAATAACCATAATGATCTTAATGATGACCATAATATTCATCATAATTATACCTAGACATATAATTATCAGAGTAATCATAATAATAAACATAATAAGCTTTGAAATAATCATAATAACCGTTATACTAGCCATAGTAACCATAATAATCATAATAACCATAATAATCATAATAATTATAATAATAACCATAATAAGCCTGGAAATAATCATAATAAGCATTATACTAGCCATAATAATCATAATAATCATAATAACTATAATAATCATAGTAGTCATAATAATAACCATAATAAACATGGAAATAATCATATTTATCATTATAATAGCAAGAATAACCATAAAAATCATAATAGCTATAATAATCTGAATGTTGATCATAATCATCATACTAACAGCCATAATAATCATAGTGATCATCATAATAACTACAATAATGATAATAATCGTAATTGTAATGTTAATAATCATAGCAATAGTCACAATAATCATAGTAACCATAATAATCTTAATGATGACCATAATATCCATGATAATTATACCAAGATCCGTAATAACCATAATAATCATAATAATAACCATAATGAGTTCGGAAATAATCATAATATACATTATACTAGCCATAACAACCATAATTGTCATAATTGCCATAATAATCGTAATAGTGGGAATAATCACAGTAATGAACGTGGAAATAAACGCAATAATCATTATAATAGTCATAATAGCCATAAAAATCACAATAGCCATAATAATCAGAATGGTGATCATAATAATAATACTAACAACCATAATGATCATAGTAATCATCATAATAAACAGAAGAGTCATGGAAATAACCTTAATAACCATTATTATAAACGTAATAACCATAATCATCGTAATAACCATAATGATCTTAATGATGACCATAATACTCATCATAATTATCCCTAGACATATAATAATCAGAGTAATCATAATAATAAACATAATAAGCTTTGAAATAATCATAATAACCTTTATACTAGCCATAATAACCATAATAATCATAATAACTAGAATAATCAGAATAGTCATAATGATCGCAATAGCCATAATGATCTTAATGATGATCATGATATTCATCATAATTATACCAAGATCCATAGTAATCATTGTAACCATAATAATAAACATAATAAGCTTTGAAATAATCATAATAACCGTTATGCTAGGCATAGTAACCATAATAATCATAATAACCAATAATAATCATAATAATTATAATAATAACCATAATAAGCCTGGAAATAATCATAATAAGCATTATACTAGCCATAATAATCATAATAATCATCATAACTATAATAATCATAGTAGTCATAATAATAACCATAATAAACTTGGAAATAATCATAGTTATCATTATAATAGCAAGAATAACCATAAAAATCATAATAGCCATAATAATCCGAATGTTGATCATAATAATCATACTAACAGCCATAATCATCATAGTGATCATCATAATAATACAATAATCATAATAATCGTAATTGTAATGTTAATAAGCATAGCAATAATCACAATAATCATAGAAACCATAATAATCTTAATGATGATCATAATATCCATGATAATTATACCAAGATCCGTAATAATCATAATAATCATAATAATAACCATAATTGGTTCGGAAATAATCATAATATACATTATACTACCCCTAGCAACTATAATAGTCATAATAGCCATAATAACCATAATAGTCGTAATAATAACAACAATGAGCTTGGAAATAATCGTAATATTCATTATAATAGCCATAATAGCAATAAAAATCACAATAGCCGTAATAATCTGTATGGTGGTTCTAATAATCATACTAATAATCATAATGATCATAGTAACCATCATAATAAACAGAATAGTCATGGAAATAATCTTAATAATCATTATGATTATCGTAATAATCATAATCATCGTAATAACCATAAAGATCTTAATGGTGACCATAATATTCATCATAATTATACCAAGATCCATAATAATCATAGTAACCGTGATAATAAACATAATAAGCTTTGAAATAATCATAATATACATTATTCTAGCCATAACAACCATAATAGTCATAATTTCCATAATAATCATAATAGTCGTAATAATAACAATAATGAACTAGGAAATAATCGTAATAATCATTATAATAGTCATAAAAGTCATAAAAATCACAATAGCCATAATAATCAGAATGGTGATCATAATAATCATACTAACAACCATAATGATCATAGTAATCATCATAATAAACAGAATAGTCATGGAAATAATCTTAATAATAGTTATTATTAACGTAACAACCATAATCACCTTAATAACCATAATGATCTCAATGATGACCATAATATTCATCATAATTATACTAAGACAAATAATAATCAGAGTAATCATAATAATAAACATAATAAGCTTTGAAATAATCATTATAACCATTATACTAGCCATAATAGCCATAATAATCATAATACCTAGAATAATCATAATAGTCATAATAATCGAAATAACCATAATGGTCTTAATGATGATCATGATATTCAGCATAATTATACCAAGATCCATAATAATCATAGTAACCATAATAATAAACATAATAAGCTTTGAAATAATCATAATAACCGTTATACTAGCCATAGTAACCATAATAATCATAATAACTATAATAATCATAATAGTCATAATAATAACCGTAATAAACTTGGAAATAATCATATTTATCAGTATAATAGCAATAATAACCATAAAAATCATATTAGCCATAATAATCTGAATGTTGATCCTAATAATCATACTAACAACCATAATAATCATAGTGATCATCATAATAACTACAATAATCATAATAATCGTAATTGTAATGTTAATAAGCGTAGCAATAATCACAATAATCATAGTAACCATAATAATCTTAATGATGATCATAATATCCATGATAATTATACCAAGATCCGTAATAATCATAATAATCATAATAATAACCCTAATGTGTTCGGAAATAATCATAATATACATTATACTTGCCATAACAACCATAATAGTCATAATAGCCATAATAATCTGAATGTTGATCCTAATAATCATACTAACAACCATAATAATCATAGTGATCATCATAATAACTACAATAATCATAATAATCGTAATTGTAATGTTAATAAGCATAGCAATAATCACAATAATCACAGTAACCATAATAAATTTAATGATGCTCATAATATCCATGATAATTATACCAAGATCCGTAATAATCATAATAATCGTAATAATAACCCTAATGTGTTCGGAAATAATCATAATATACTTTATACTAGCCATAACAACCATAATAGTCATAATAGCCATAAGAATCATAATAGTCGTAATAATAACAATAATGAACTTGGAAATAATCGTAATAATCATTATAATAGTCATAATAGCCATAAAAATCACAATAGCCATAATAATCAGAATCGTGATCATAATAATCATACTAACAACCATAATGATCATAGTGATCATCATAATAACTACAATAATCATAATAATCGTAATTGTAATGTTAATAAGCAGAGCAATAATCACAATAATCATAGTAACCGTAATAATCTTAATGATGATCATAATATTCATGATAATTATATCAAGATCCGTAATAATCATAATAATCATAATAATAACCATAATGGGTTCGGAAATAATCATAATATACATTATACGAGCCATAACAACCACAATAGTCATAATAGCCGTAATAATCATAATAGTTGTAATAATAACAATAATGAATTTGGAAATAATCGTAATAATCATTACAATAGTCATAATAGCCATAAAAATCACAATAGCCATAATAATCAGAATGGTGATCATAATAATAATACTAACAACCATAATGATCATAGTAATCATCATAATAAACAGAATAGTCATAGAAATAATCTTCAGAATCATTATGATTAACGTAATACCCATAATCATCGTAATAACCATAATGATCTTAATGATAACCATAATATTCATCATAATTATACTAAGACATATAACAATCAGAGTAATCATAATAATAAACATAATAAGGTTTGGAATAATCGTAATGACCCCTATGCTAGCCATAATAACCATAATAATCATAATAACTAGAATAATCATAATAGTCATAATAATCGCAATAACCATAATGATCTTAATGATGATCATGATATTCATCATAATTATACCAAGATCCATAGTAATCATTGTAACCATAATAATAAACATAATAAGCTTTGAAATAATCATAATAACCGTTATGCTAGGCATAGTAACCATAATAATCATAATAACCAATAATAATCATAATAATTATAATAATAACCATAATAAGCCTGGAAATAATCATAATAAGCATTATACTAGCCATAATAATCATAATAATCATCATAACTATAATAATCATAGTAGTCATAATAATAACCATAATAAACTTGGAAATAATCATAGTTATCATTATAATAGCAAGAATAACCATAAAAATCATAATAGCCATAATAATCCGAATATTGATCATAATAATCATACTAACAGCCATAATCATCATAGTGATCATCATAATAATACAATAATCATAATAATCGTAATTGTAATGTTAATAAGCATAGCAATAATCACAATAATCATAGAAACCATAATAATCTTAATGATGATCATAATATCCATGATAATTATACCAAGATCCGTAATAATCATAATAATCATAATAATAACCATAATTGGTTCGGAAATAATCATAATATACATTATACTACCCCTAGCAACTATAATAGTCATAATAGCCATAATAACCATAATAGTCGTAATAATAACAACAATGAGCTTGGAAATAATCGTAATATTCATTATAATAGCCATAATAGCAATAAAAATCACAATAGCCGTAATAATCTGTATGGTGGTTCTAATAATCATACTAATAATCATAATGATCATAGTAACCATCATAATAAACAGAATAGTCATGGAAATAATCTTAATAATCATTATGATTATCGTAATAATCATAATCATCGTAATAACCATAAAGATCTTAATGGTGACCATAATATTCATCATAATTATACCAAGATCCATAATAATCATAGTAACCGTGATAATAAACATAATAAGCTTTGAAATAATCATAATATACATTATTCTAGCCATAACAACCATAATAGTCATAATTTCCATAATAATCATAATAGTCGTAATAATAACAATAATGAACTAGGAAATAATCGTAATAATCATTATAATAGTCATAAAAGTCATAAAAATCACAATAGCCATAATAATCAGAATGGTGATCATAATAATCATACTAACAACCATAATGATCATAGTAATCATCATAATAAACAGAATAGTCATGGAAATAATCTTAATAATAGTTATTATTAACGTAACAACCATAATCACCTTAATAACCATAATGATCTCAATGATGACCATAATATTCATCATAATTATACTAAGACAAATAATAATCAGAGTAATCATAATAATAAACATAATAAGCTTTGAAATAATCATAATAACCATTATACTAGCCATAATAGCCATAATAATCATAATACCTAGAATAATCATAATAGTCATAATAATCGAAATAACCATAATGGTCTTAATGATGATCATGATATTCAGCATAATTATACCAAGATCCATAATAATCATAGTAACCATAATAATAAACATAATAAGCTTTGAAATAATCATAATAACCGTTATACTAGCCATAGTAACCATAATAATCATAATAACTATAATAATCATAATAGTCATAATAATAACCGTAATAAACTTGGAAATAATCATATTTATCAGTATAATAGCAATAATAACCATAAAAATCATAATAGCCATAATAATCTGAATGTTGATCCTAATAATCATACTAACAACCATAATAATCATAGTGATCATCATAATAACTACAATAATCATAATAATCGTAATTGTAATGTTAATAAGCGTAGCAATAATCACAATAATCATAGTAACCATAATAATCTTAATGATGATCATAATATCCATGATAATTATACCAAGATCCGTAATAATCATAATAATCATAATAATAACCCTAATGTGTTCGGAAATAATCATAATATACATTATACTTGCCATAACAACCATAATAGTCATAATAGCCATAATAATCTGAATGTTGATCCTAATAATCATACTAACAACCATAATAATCATAGTGATCATCATAATAACTACAATAATCATAATAATCGTAATTGTAATGTTAATAAGCATAGCAATAATCACAATAATCACAGTAACCATAATAAATTTAATGATGCTCATAATATCCATGATAATTATACCAAGATCCGTAATAATCATAATAATCGTAATAATAACCCTAATGTGTTCGGAAATAATCATAATATACTTTATACTAGCCATGACAACCATAATAGTCATAATAGCCATAAGAATCATAATAGTCGTAATAATAACAATAATGAACTTGGAAATAATCGTAATAATCATTATAATAGTCATAATAGCCATAAAAATCACAATAGCCATAATAATCAGAATCGTGATCATAATAATCATACTAACAACCATAATGATCATAGTGATCATCATGATAACTACAATAATCATAATAATCGTAATTGTAATGTTAATAAGCAGAGCAATAATCACAATAATCATAGTAACCGTAATAATCTTAATGATGATCATAATATTCATGATAATTATATCAAGATCCGTAATAATCATAATAATCATAATAATAACCATAATGGGTTCGGAAATAATCATAATATACATTATACGAGCCATAACAACCATAATAGTCATAATAGCCGTAATAATCATAATAGTTGTAATAATAACAATAATGAATTTGGAAATAATCGTAATAATCATTACAATAGTCATAATAGCCATAAAAATCACAATAGCCATAATAATCAGAATGGTGATCATAATAATAATACTAACAACCATAATGATCATAGTAATCATCATAATAAACAGAATAGTCATAGAAATAATCTTCAGAATCATTATGATTAACGTAATACCCATAATCATCGTAATAACCATAATGATCTTAATGATAACCATAATATTCATCATAATTATACTAAGACATATAACAATCAGAGTAATCATAATAATAAACATAATAAGGTTTGGAATAATCGTAATGACCCCTATGCTAGCCATAATAACCATAATAATCATAATAACTAGAATAATCATAATAGTCATAATAATCGCAATAACCATAATGATCTTAATGATGATCATGATATTCATCATAATTATACCAAGATCCATAATAATCATAGTAACCATAATAATAAACATAATAAGCTTAGAAATAATCATAATAACCGTTATACTAGCCATAGTAACCATAATAATCATAATAACCATAGTAATCATAATAATTATAATAATAACCGTAATAAACTTGGAAATAATCATATTTATCATTATAATAGCAATAATAACAATAAAAATCATAATAGCCATAATAATCTGAATGTTGATCCTAATAATCATACTAACAACCATAATAATCATAGTGACCATCATAATAATTACAATAATCATAATAATCGTAATTGTAATGTTAATAAGCATAGCAATAATCACAATAATCATAGTAACCGTAATAATCTTAATGATGATCATAATATTCATGATAATTATATCAAGATCCGTAATAATCATAATAATTATAATAATACCCGTAATAAACTTGGAAATAATCATATTTATCATTATAATAGCAATAATAACCATAAAAATCATAATAGCCATAATAATCTGAATGTTGATCCTAATAATCATACTAACAACCATAATAATCATAGTGATCATCATAATAGCTACAATACTCATAATAATCGTAATTGTAATGTTAATAAGCATAGCAATAATCACAATAATCATAGTAACCATAATAACCTTAATGATGATCATAATATCCATGATAATTATACCAAGATCCGTAATAATCATAATAATCATATTAATAACCATAATGGGTTCGGAAGTAATCATAATATACATTATACTAGCCTTAACAACCATAAAAGTCATAATAGCCACAATAATCATAATAGTCGTAATAATAACAATAATGAACTAGGAAATAGTCGTAATAACCATTATAATAGTCATAATAGCCATAAAAATCACAATAGCCATAATAATCAGAATGGTGATCATAATAATCATACTAACAACCATAATGATCATAGTAATCATCATAATAAACAGAATAGTAATGGAAATAATCTTAATAATCATTATTATTAACGTAATAACCATGATGATCTTAATGATGACCATAATATTCATCATAATTATGCTAAGACATATAATAATCAGAGTAATCATAATAATAAGCATAATAAGCTTTGAAATAATCATAATAACCTTTATACTAGCCATAATAACCATAATAATCATAATAACTAGAGTAATCATAATAGTCATAATAATCGCAATAACCATAATGATCTTAATGATGATCATTATATTCATCATAATTGTACCAAGATCCATAATAATCATAGTAACCATAATAATAAACATAATAAGCTTTGAAATAACCATAATAACCGTTATACTATCCATAGTAGCCATAATAATCATAATAACCATAATAATCATAATAATTATAGTAATAAGCATAATAAGCTTTGAAATAATCAAAATAACCGTTATACTAGCCATAGTAACCATAATAATCATAATAACCATAATAATCATAATAATTATAGTAATAACCATAATAAGCTTGGAAATATTCATAATAAGCATTATACTAGCCATAATAATCATAATAACCATTCGCATCATAATAATTATATTAATAAAAATAATAAGCTTGAAAATAATCATCATAAGCATTATACTAGCCATAATAATCATAATAATCATAATAACTACAATAATCATAATAATCGTAATTGTAATGTTAATAAGCATAGCAATAATCACAGTAATCATAGAAACCATAATAATCTTAATGATGATCATAATATCCATGATAATTATATCAAGATCCGTAATAATCATAATAATCATAATAATAACCATAATAGGTTCGGAAATAATCATAATATACATTATACTACCCCTAACAACTATAATAGTCATAATAGCCATAATAATAATTATAGTCGTAATAATAACAATAATGAACTTGGAAATAATCGTAATAATCATTATAATAGCCATAATAGCAATAAAAATCACAATAGCCGTAATAATCTGTATGGTGGTTCTAATAATCATACTAATAATCATAATGATCATAGTAATCATCATAATAAACAGAATAGTCATGGAAATAATCTTAATAATCATTATGATTATCGTAATAATCATAATCATCGTAATAACCATAAAGATCTTAATGGTGACCATAATATTCATCATAATTATACCAAGATCCATAATAATCATAGTAACCGTGATAATAAACATAATAAGCTTTGAAATAATCATAATATACATTATTCTAGCCATAACAACCATAATAGTCATAATTTCCATAATAATCATAATAGTCGTAATAATAACAATAATGAACTAGGAAATAATCGTAATAATCATTATAATAGTCATAAAAGTCATAAAAATCACAATAGCCATAATAATCAGAATGGTGATCATAATAATCATACTAACAACCATAATGATCATAGTAATCATCATAATAAACAGAATAGTCATGGAAATAATCTTAATAATAGTTATTATTAACGTAACAACCATAATCACCTTAATAACCATAATGATCTCAATGATGACCATAATATTCATCATAATTATACTAAGACAAATAATAATCAGAGTAATCATAATAATAAACATAATAAGCTTTGAAATAATCATAATAACCATTATACTAGCCATAATAGCCATAATAATCATAATACCTAGAATAATCATAATAGTCATAATAATCGAAATAACCATAATGGTCTTAATGATGATCATGATATTCAGCATAATTATACCAAGATCCATAATAATCATAGTAACCATAATAATAAACATAATAAGCTTTGAAATAATCATAATAACCGTTATACTAGCCATAGTAACCATAATAATCATAATAACTATAATAATCATAATAGTCATAATAATAACCGTAATAAACTTGGAAATAATCATATTTATCAGTATAATAGCAATAATAACCATAAAAATCATAATAGCCATAATAATCTGAATGTTGATCCTAATAATCATACTAACAACCATAATAATCATAGTGATCATCATAATAACTACAATAATCATAATAATCGTAATTGTAATGTTAATAAGCGTAGCAATAATCACAATAATCATAGTAACCATAATAATCTTAATGATGATCATAATATCCATGATAATTATACCAAGATCCGTAATAATCATAATAATCATAATAATAACCCTAATGTGTTCGGAAATAATCATAATATACATTATACTTGCCATAACAACCATAATAGTCATAATAGCCATAATAATCTGAATGTTGATCCTAATAATCATACTAACAACCATAATAATCATAGTGATCATCATAATAACTACAATAATCATAATAATCGTAATTGTAATGTTAATAAGCATAGCAATAATCACAATAATCACAGTAACCATAATAAATTTAATGATGCTCATAATATCCATGATAATTATACCAAGATCCGTAATAATCATAATAATCGTAATAATAACCCTAATGTGTTCGGAAATAATCATGATATACTTTATACTAGCCATGACAACCATAATAGTCATAATAGCCATAAGAATCATAATAGTCGTAATAATAACAATAATGAACTTGGAAATAATCGTAATAATCATTATAATAGTCATAATAGCCATAAAAATCACAATAGCCATAATAATCAGAATCGTGATCATAATAATCATACTAACAACCATAATGATCATAGTGATCATCATGATAACTACAATAATCATAATAATCGTAATTGTAATGTTAATAAGCAGAGCAATAATCACAATAATCATAGTAACCGTAATAATCTTAATGATGATCATAATATTCATGATAATTATATCAAGATCCGTAATAATCATAATAATCATAATAATAACCATAATGGGTTCGGAAATAATCATAATATACATTATACGAGCCATAACAACCATAATAGTCATAATAGCCGTAATAATCATAATAGTTGTAATAATAACAATAATGAATTTGGAAATAATCGTAATAATCATTACAATAGTCATAATAGCCATAAAAATCACAATAGCCATAATAATCAGAATGGTGATCATAATAATAATACTAACAACCATAATGATCATAGTAATCATCATAATAAACAGAATAGTCATAGAAATAATCTTCAGAATCATTATGATTAACGTAATACCCATAATCATCGTAATAACCATAATGATCTTAATGATAACCATAATATTCATCATAATTATACTAAGACATATAACAATCAGAGTAATCATAATAATAAACATAATAAGGTTTGGAATAATCGTAATGACCCCTATGCTAGCCATAATAACCATAATAATCATAATAACTAGAATAATCATAATAGTCATAATAATCGCAATAACCATAATGATCTTAATGATGATCATGATATTCATCATAATTATACCAAGATCCATAATAATCATAGTAACCATAATAATAAACATAATAAGCTTAGAAATAATCATAATAACCGTTATACTAGCCATAGTAACCATAATAATCATAATAACCATAGTAATCATAATAATTATAATAATAACCGTAATAAACTTGGAAATAATCATATTTATCATTATAATAGCAATAATAACAATAAAAATCATAATAGCCATAATAATCTGAATGTTGATCCTAATAATCATACTAACAACCATAATAATCATAGTGACCATCATAATAATTACAATAATCATAATAATCGTAATTGTAATGTTAATAAGCATAGCAATAATCACAATCATCATAGTAACCGTAATAATCTTAATGATGATCATAATATTCATGATAATTATATCAAGATCCGTAATAATCATAATAATTATAATAATACCCGTAATAAACTTGGAAATAATCATATTTATCATTATAATAGCAATAATAACCATAAAAATCATAATAGCCATAATAATCTGAATGTTGATCCTAATAATCATACTAACAACCATAATAATCATAGTGATCATCATAATAGCTACAATACTCATAATAATCGTAATTGTAATGTTAATAAGCATAGCAATAATCACAATAATCATAGTAACCATAATAATCTTAATGATGATCATAATATCCATGATAATTATACCAAGATCCGTAATAATCATAATAATCATATTAATAACCATAATGGGTTCGGAAGTAATCATAATATACATTATACTAGCCTTAACAACCATAAAAGTCATAATAGCCACAATAATCATAATAGTCGTAATAATAACAATAATGAACTAGGAAATAGTCGTAATAACCATTATAATAGTCATAATAGCCATAAAAATCACAATAGCCATAATAATCAGAATGGTGATCATAATAATCATACTAACAACCATAATGATCATAGTAATCATCATAATAAACAGAATAGTAATGGAAATAATCTTAATAATCATTATTATTAACGTAATAACCATGATGATCTTAATGATGACCATAATATTCATCATAATTATGCTAAGACATATAATAATCAGAGTAATCATAATAATAAGCATAATAAGCTTTGAAATAATCATAATAACCTTTATACTAGCCATAATAACCATAATAATCATAATAACTAGAGTAATCATAATAGTCATAATAATCGCAATAACCATAATGATCTTAATGATGATCATTATATTCATCATAATTGTACCAAGATCCATAATAATCATAGTAACCATAATAATAAACATAATAAGCTTTGAAATAACCATAATAACCGTTATACTATCCATAGTAGCCATAATAATCATAATAACCATAATAATCATAATAATTATAGTAATAAGCATAATAAGCTTTGAAATAATCAAAATAACCGTTATACTAGCCATAGTAACCATAATAATCATAATAACCATAATAATCATAATAATTATAGTAATAACCATAATAAGCTTGGAAATATTCATAATAAGCATTATACTAGCCATAATAATCATAATAACCATTCGCATCATAATAATTATATTAATAAAAATAATAAGCTTGGAAATAATCATCATAAGCATTATACTAGCCATAATAGTCATAATAATCATAATAACTACAATAATCATAATAATCGTAATTGTAATGTTAATAAGCATAGCAATAATCACAGTAATCATAGAAACCATAATAATCTTAATGATGATCATAATATCCATGATAATTATATCAAGATCCGTAATAATCATAATAATCATAATAATAACCATAATAGGTTCGGAAATAATCATAATATACATTATACTACCCCTAACAACTATAATAGTCATAATAGCCATAATAATAATTATAGTCGTAATAATAACAATAATGAACTTGGAAATAATCGTAATAATCATTATAATAGCCATAATAGCAATAAAAATCACAATAGCCGTAATAATCTGTATGGTGGTTCTAATAATCATACTAATAATCATAATGATCATAGTAATCATCATAATAAACAGAATAGTCATGGAAATAATCTTAATAATCATTATGATTATCGTAATAATCATAATCATCGTAATAACCATAAAGATCTTAATGGTGACCATAATATTCATCATAATTATACCAAGATCCATAATAATCATAGTAACCGTGATAATAAACATAATAAGCTTTGAAATAATCATAATATACATTATTCTAGCCATAACAACCATAATAGTCATAATTTCCATAATAATCATAATAGTCGTAATAATAACAATAATGAACTAGGAAATAATCGTAATAATCATTATAATAGTCATAAAAGTCATAAAAATCACAATAGCCATAATAATCAGAATGGTGATCATAATAATCATACTAACAACCATAATGATCATAGTAATCATCATAATAAACAGAATAGTCATGGAAATAATCTTAATAATAGTTATTATTAACGTAACAACCATAATCACCTTAATAACCATAATGATCTCAATGATGACCATAATATTCATCATAATTATACTAAGACAAATAATAATCAGAGTAATCATAATAATAAACATAATAAGCTTTGAAATAATCATAATAACCATTATACTAGCCATAATAGCCATAATAATCATAATACCTAGAATAATCATAATAGTCATAATAATCGAAATAACCATAATGGTCTTAATGATGATCATGATATTCAGCATAATTATACCAAGATCCATAATAATCATAGTAACCATAATAATAAACATAATAAGCTTTGAAATAATCATAATAACCGTTATACTAGCCATAGTAACCATAATAATCATAATAACTATAATAATCATAATAGTCATAATAATAACCGTAATAAACTTGGAAATAATCATATTTATCAGTATAATAGCAATAATAACCATAAAAATCATAATAGCCATAATAATCTGAATGTTGATCCTAATAATCATACTAACAACCATAATAATCATAGTGATCATCATAATAACTACAATAATCATAATAATCGTAATTGTAATGTTAATAAGCGTAGCAATAATCACAATAATCATAGTAACCATAATAATCTTAATGATGATCATAATATCCATGATAATTATACCAAGATCCGTAATAATCATAATAATCATAATAATAACCCTAATGTGTTCGGAAATAATCATAATATACATTATACTTGCCATAACAACCATAATAGTCATAATAGCCATAATAATCTGAATGTTGATCCTAATAATCATACTAACAACCATAATAATCATAGTGATCATCATAATAACTACAATAATCATAATAATCGTAATTGTAATGTTAATAAGCATAGCAATAATCACAATAATCACAGTAACCATAATAAATTTAATGATGCTCATAATATCCATGATAATTATACCAAGATCCGTAATAATCATAATAATCGTAATAATAACCCTAATGTGTTCGGAAATAATCATAATATACTTTATACTAGCCATGACAACCATAATAGTCATAATAGCCATAAGAATCATAATAGTCGTAATAATAACAATAATGAACTTGGAAATAATCGTAATAATCATTATAATAGTCATAATAGCCATAAAAATCACAATAGCCATAATAATCAGAATCGTGATCATAATAATCATACTAACAACCATAATGATCATAGTGATCATCATGATAACTACAATAATCATAATAATCGTAATTGTAATGTTAATAAGCATAGCAATAATCACAATAATCATAGTAACCATAATAACCTTAATGATGATCATAATATCCATGATAATTATACCAAGATCCGTAATAATCATAATAATCATATTAATAACCATAATGGGTTCGGAAGTAATCATAATATACATTATACTAGCCTTAACAACCATAAAAGTCATAATAGCCACAATAATCATAATAGTCGTAATAATAACAATAATGAACTAGGAAATAGTCGTAATAACCATTATAATAGTCATAATAGCCATAAAAATCACAATAGCCATAATAATCAGAATGGTGATCATAATAATCATACTAACAACCATAATGATCATAGTAATCATCATAATAAACAGAATAGTAATGGAAATAATCTTAATAATCATTATTATTAACGTAATAACCATGATGATCTTAATGATGACCATAATATTCATCATAATTATGCTAAGACATATAATAATCAGAGTAATCATAATAATAAGCATAATAAGCTTTGAAATAATCATAATAACCTTTATACTAGCCATAATAACCATAATAATCATAATAACTAGAGTAATCATAATAGTCATAATAATCGCAATAACCATAATGATCTTAATGATGATCATTATATTCATCATAATTGTACCAAGATCCATAATAATCATAGTAACCATAATAATAAACATAATAAGCTTTGAAATAACCATAATAACCGTTATACTATCCATAGTAGCCATAATAATCATAATAACCATAATAATCATAATAATTATAGTAATAAGCATAATAAGCTTTGAAATAATCAAAATAACCGTTATACTAGCCATAGTAACCATAATAATCATAATAACCATAATAATCATAATAATTATAGTAATAACCATAATAAGCTTGGAAATATTCATAATAAGCATTATACTAGCCATAATAATCATAATAACCATTCGCATCATAATAATTATATTAATAAAAATAATAAGCTTGGAAATAATCATCATAAGCATTATACTAGCCATAATAATCATAATAATCATAATAACTACAATAATCATAATAATCGTAATTGTAATGTTAATAAGCATAGCAATAATCACAGTAATCATAGAAACCATAATAATCTTAATGATGATCATAATATCCATGATAATTATATCAAGATCCGTAATAATCATAATAATCATAATAATAACCATAATAGGTTCGGAAATAATCATAATATACATTATACTACCCCTAACAACTATAATAGTCATAATAGCCATAATAATAATTATAGTCGTAATAATAACAATAATGAACTTGGAAATAATCGTAATAATCATTATAATAGCCATAATAGCAATAAAAATCACAATAGCCGTAATAATCTGTATGGTGGTTCTAATAATCATACTGATAATCATAATGATCATAGTAATCATCATAATAAACAGAATAGTCATGGAAATAATCTTAATAATCATTATGATTATCGTAATAATCATAATCATCGTAATAACCATAAAGATCTTAATGGTGACCATAATATTCATCATAATTATACCAAGATCCATAATAATCATAGTAACCGTGATAATAAACATAATAAGCTTTGAAATAATCATAATATACATTATTCTAGCCATAACAACCATAATAGTCATAATTTCCATAATAATCATAATAGTCGTAATAATAACAATAATGAACTAGGAAATAATCGTAATAATCATTATAATAGTCATAAAAGTCATAAAAATCACAATAGCCATAATAATCAGAATGGTGATCATAATAATCATACTAACAACCATAATGATCATAGTAATCATCATAATAAACAGAATAGTCATGGAAATAATCTTAATAATAGTTATTATTAACGTAACAACCATAATCACCTTAATAACCATAATGATCTCAATGATGACCATAATATTCATCATAATTATACTAAGACAAATAATAATCAGAGTAATCATAATAATAAACATAATAAGCTTTGAAATAATCATAATAACCATTATACTAGCCATAATAGCCATAATAATCATAATACCTAGAATAATCATAATAGTCATAATAATCGAAATAACCATAATGGTCTTAATGATGATCATGATATTCAGCATAATTATACCAAGATCCATAATAATCATAGTAACCATAATAATAAACATAATAAGCTTTGAAATAATCATAATAACCGTTATACTAGCCATAGTAACCATAATAATCATAATAACTATAATAATCATAATAGTCATAATAATAACCGTAATAAACTTGGAAATAATCATATTTATCAGTATAATAGCAATAATAACCATAAAAATCATAATAGCCATAATAATCTGAATGTTGATCCTAATAATCATACTAACAACCATAATAATCATAGTGATCATCATAATAACTACAATAATCATAATAATCGTAATTGTAATGTTAATAAGCGTAGCAATAATCACAATAATCATAGTAACCATAATAATCTTAATGATGATCATAATATCCATGATAATTATACCAAGATCCGTAATAATCATAATAATCATAATAATAACCCTAATGTGTTCGGAAATAATCATAATATACATTATACTTGCCATAACAACCATAATAGTCATAATAGCCATAATAATCTGAATGTTGATCCTAATAATCATACTAACAACCATAATAATCATAGTGATCATCATAATAACTACAATAATCATAATAATCGTAATTGTAATGTTAATAAGCATAGCAATAATCACAATAATCACAGTAACCATAATAAATTTAATGATGCTCATAATATCCATGATAATTATACCAAGATCCGTAATAATCATAATAATCGTAATAATAACCCTAATGTGTTCGGAAATAATCATGATATACTTTATACTAGCCATGACAACCATAATAGTCATAATAGCCATAAGAATCATAATAGTCGTAATAATAACAATAATGAACTTGGAAATAATCGTAATAATCATTATAATAGTCATAATAGCCATAAAAATCACAATAGCCATAATAATCAGAATCGTGATCATAATAATCATACTAACAACCATAATGATCATAGTGATCATCATGATAACTACAATAATCATAATAATCGTAATTGTAATGTTAATAAGCAGAGCAATAATCACAATAATCATAGTAACCGTAATAATCTTAATGATGATCATAATATTCATGATAATTATATCAAGATCCGTAATAATCATAATAATCATAATAATAACCATAATGGGTTCGGAAATAATCATAATATACATTATACGAGCCATAACAACCATAATAGTCATAATAGCCGTAATAATCATAATAGTTGTAATAATAACAATAATGAATTTGGAAATAATCGTAATAATCATTACAATAGTCATAATAGCCATAAAAATCACAATAGCCATAATAATCAGAATGGTGATCATAATAATAATACTAACAACCATAATGATCATAGTAATCATCATAATAAACAGAATAGTCATAGAAATAATCTTCAGAATCATTATGATTAACGTAATACCCATAATCATCGTAATAACCATAATGATCTTAATGATAACCATAATATTCATCATAATTATACTAAGACATATAACAATCAGAGTAATCATAATAATAAACATAATAAGGTTTGGAATAATCGTAATGACCCCTATGCTAGCCATAATAACCATAATAATCATAATAACTAGAATAATCATAATAGTCATAATAATCGCAATAACCATAATGATCTTAATGATGATCATGATATTCATCATAATTATACCAAGATCCATAATAATCATAGTAACCATAATAATAAACATAATAAGCTTAGAAATAATCATAATAACCGTTATACTAGCCATAGTAACCATAATAATCATAATAACCATAGTAATCATAATAATTATAATAATAACCGTAATAAACTTGGAAATAATCATATTTATCATTATAATAGCAATAATAACAATAAAAATCATAATAGCCATAATAATCTGAATGTTGATCCTAATAATCATACTAACAACCATAATAATCATAGTGACCATCATAATAATTACAATAATCATAATAATCGTAATTGTAATGTTAATAAGCATAGCAATAATCACAATCATCATAGTAACCGTAATAATCTTAATGATGATCATAATATTCATGATAATTATATCAAGATCCGTAATAATCATAATAATTATAATAATACCCGTAATAAACTTGGAAATAATCATATTTATCATTATAATAGCAATAATAACCATAAAAATCATAATAGCCATAATAATCTGAATGTTGATCCTAATAATCATACTAACAACCATAATAATCATAGTGATCATCATAATAGCTACAATACTCATAATAATCGTAATTGTAATGTTAATAAGCATAGCAATAATCACAATAATCATAGTAACCATAATAATCTTAATGATGATCATAATATCCATGATAATTATACCAAGATCCGTAATAATCATAATAATCATATTAATAACCATAATGGGTTCGGAAGTAATCATAATATACATTATACTAGCCTTAACAACCATAAAAGTCATAATAGCCACAATAATCATAATAGTCGTAATAATAACAATAATGAACTAGGAAATAGTCGTAATAACCATTATAATAGTCATAATAGCCATAAAAATCACAATAGCCATAATAATCAGAATGGTGATCATAATAATCATACTAACAACCATAATGATCATAGTAATCATCATAATAAACAGAATAGTAATGGAAATAATCTTAATAATCATTATTATTAACGTAATAACCATGATGATCTTAATGATGACCATAATATTCATCATAATTATGCTAAGACATATAATAATCAGAGTAATCATAATAATAAGCATAATAAGCTTTGAAATAATCATAATAACCTTTATACTAGCCATAATAACCATAATAATCATAATAACTAGAGTAATCATAATAGTCATAATAATCGCAATAACCATAATGATCTTAATGATGATCATTATATTCATCATAATTGTACCAAGATCCATAATAATCATAGTAACCATAATAATAAACATAATAAGCTTTGAAATAACCATAATAACCGTTATACTATCCATAGTAGCCATAATAATCATAATAACCATAATAATCATAATAATTATAGTAATAAGCATAATAAGCTTTGAAATAATCAAAATAACCGTTATACTAGCCATAGTAACCATAATAATCATAATAACCATAATAATCATAATAATTATAGTAATAACCATAATAAGCTTGGAAATATTCATAATAAGCATTATACTAGCCATAATAATCATAATAACCATTCGCATCATAATAATTATATTAATAAAAATAATAAGCTTGGAAATAATCATCATAAGCATTATACTAGCCATAATAGTCATAATAATCATAATAACTACAATAATCATAATAATCGTAATTGTAATGTTAATAAGCATAGCAATAATCACAGTAATCATAGAAACCATAATAATCTTAATGATGATCATAATATCCATGATAATTATATCAAGATCCGTAATAATCATAATAATCATAATAATAACCATAATAGGTTCGGAAATAATCATAATATACATTATACTACCCCTAACAACTATAATAGTCATAATAGCCATAATAATAATTATAGTCGTAATAATAACAATAATGAACTTGGAAATAATCGTAATAATCATTATAATAGCCATAATAGCAATAAAAATCACAATAGCCGTAATAATCTGTATGGTGGTTCTAATAATCATACTAATAATCATAATGATCATAGTAATCATCATAATAAACAGAATAGTCATGGAAATAATCTTAATAATCATTATGATTATCGTAATAATCATAATCATCGTAATAACCATAAAGATCTTAATGGTGACCATAATATTCATCATAATTATACCAAGATCCATAATAATCATAGTAACCGTGATAATAAACATAATAAGCTTTGAAATAATCATAATATACATTATTCTAGCCATAACAACCATAATAGTCATAATTTCCATAATAATCATAATAGTCGTAATAATAACAATAATGAACTAGGAAATAATCGTAATAATCATTATAATAGTCATAAAAGTCATAAAAATCACAATAGCCATAATAATCAGAATGGTGATCATAATAATCATACTAACAACCATAATGATCATAGTAATCATCATAATAAACAGAATAGTCATGGAAATAATCTTAATAATAGTTATTATTAACGTAACAACCATAATCACCTTAATAACCATAATGATCTCAATGATGACCATAATATTCATCATAATTATACTAAGACAAATAATAATCAGAGTAATCATAATAATAAACATAATAAGCTTTGAAATAATCATAATAACCATTATACTAGCCATAATAGCCATAATAATCATAATACCTAGAATAATCATAATAGTCATAATAATCGAAATAACCATAATGGTCTTAATGATGATCATGATATTCAGCATAATTATACCAAGATCCATAATAATCATAGTAACCATAATAATAAACATAATAAGCTTTGAAATAATCATAATAACCGTTATACTAGCCATAGTAACCATAATAATCATAATAACTATAATAATCATAATAGTCATAATAATAACCGTAATAAACTTGGAAATAATCATATTTATCAGTATAATAGCAATAATAACCATAAAAATCATAATAGCCATAATAATCTGAATGTTGATCCTAATAATCATACTAACAACCATAATAATCATAGTGATCATCATAATAACTACAATAATCATAATAATCGTAATTGTAATGTTAATAAGCGTAGCAATAATCACAATAATCATAGTAACCATAATAATCTTAATGATGATCATAATATCCATGATAATTATACCAAGATCCGTAATAATCATAATAATCATAATAATAACCCTAATGTGTTCGGAAATAATCATAATATACATTATACTTGCCATAACAACCATAATAGTCATAATAGCCATAATAATCTGAATGTTGATCCTAATAATCATACTAACAACCATAATAATCATAGTGATCATCATAATAACTACAATAATCATAATAATCGTAATTGTAATGTTAATAAGCATAGCAATAATCACAATAATCACAGTAACCATAATAAATTTAATGATGCTCATAATATCCATGATAATTATACCAAGATCCGTAATAATCATAATAATCGTAATAATAACCCTAATGTGTTCGGAAATAATCATAATATACTTTATACTAGCCATGACAACCATAATAGTCATAATAGCCATAAGAATCATAATAGTCGTAATAATAACAATAATGAACTTGGAAATAATCGTAATAATCATTATAATAGTCATAATAGCCATAAAAATCACAATAGCCATAATAATCAGAATCGTGATCATAATAATCATACTAACAACCATAATGATCATAGTGATCATCATGATAACTACAATAATCATAATAATCGTAATTGTAATGTTAATAAGCAGAGCAATAATCACAATAATCATAGTAACCGTAATAATCTTAATGATGATCATAATATTCATGATAATTATATCAAGATCCGTAATAATCATAATAATCATAATAATAACCATAATGGGTTCGGAAATAATCATAATATACATTATACGAGCCATAACAACCATAATAGTCATAATAGCCGTAATAATCATAATAGTTGTAATAATAACAATAATGAATTTGGAAATAATCGTAATAATCATTACAATAGCCATAATAGCCATAAAAATCACAATAGCCATAATAATCAGAATGGTGATCATAATAATAATACTAACAACCATAATGATCATAGTAATCATCATAATAAACAGAATAGTCATAGAAATAATCTTCAGAATCATTATGATTAACGTAATAACCATGATGATCTTAATGATGACCATAATATTCATCATAATTATACCTAGACATATAATAATCAGAGTAATCATAATAGTAAGCATAATAAGCTTTGAAATAATCATAATAACCTCTATACTAGCCTTAATAACCAGAATAATCATAATAACTAGAGTAATCATAATAGTCATAATAATCGCAATAACCATAATGATCTTAATGATGATCATTATATTCATCATAATTGTACCAAGATCCATAATAATCATAGTAACCATAATAATAAACATAATAAGCTTTGAAATAACCATAATAACCGTTATACTATCCATAGTAGCCATAATAATCATAATAACCATACGCATCATAATAAATATATTAATAACAATAATAAGCTTGGAAATAATCATCATAAGCAATATACTAGCCATAATAATCATACTAATCATAATAACTATAATAATCATAATAGTCATAATAATAACCATAATAGACTTGGAAATAATCATGTTTATCATTATAAGAGCAATAATAACCATAAAAATCATAATAGCCATAATAATCTGAATGTTGATCATAATAATCATACTAACAGCCATAATAGTCATAGTGATCATCATAATAACTACAATAATCATAATAATCGTAATTGTAATGTTAATAAGCATAGCAATAATCACAGTAATCATAGAAACCATAATAATCTTAATGATGATCATAATATCCATGATAATTATACCAAGATCCGTAATAATCATAATAATCATAATAATAACCATAATAGGTTCGGAAATAATCATAATATACATTATACTACCCCTAACAACTATAATAGTCATAATAGCCATAATAATAATAATAGTCGTAATAATAACAATAATGAACTTGGAAATAATCGTAATAATCATTATAATAGCCATAATAGCAATAAAAATCACAATAGCCGTAATAATCTGTATGGTGGTTCTAATAATCATACTAATAATCATAATGATCATAGTAATCATCATAATAAACAGAATAGTCATGGAAATAATCTTAATAATCATTATGATTATCGTAATAATCATAATCATCGTAATAACCATAAAGATCTTAATGGTGACCATAATATTCATCATAATTATACCAAGATCCATAATAATCATAGTAACCGTGATAATAAACATAATAAGCTTTGAAATAATCATAATATAAATTATACTAGCCATAACAACCATAATAGTCATAATAGCCATAATAATCATAATAGTCGTAATAATAACAATAATGAACTAGGAAATAATCGTAATAATCATTATAATAGTCATAAAAGTCATAAAAATCACAATAGCCATAATAATCAGAATGGTGATCATAATAATCATACTAACAACCATAATGATCATAGTAATCATCATAATAAACAGAATAGTCATGGAAATAATCTTAATAATAGTTATTATTAACGTAACAACCATAATCACCTTAATAACCATAATGATCTCAATGATGACCATAATATTCATCATAATTATACTAAGACAAATAATAATCCGAGTAATCATAATAATAAACATAATAAGCTTTGAAATAATCATAATAACCATTATACTAGCCATAATAGCCATAATAATCATAATACCCAGAATAATCATAATAGTCATAATCGAAATAACCATAATGATCTTAATGATGATCATGATATTCAGCATAATTATACCAAGATCCATAATAATCATAGTAACCATAATAATAAACATAATAAGCTTTGAAATAATCATAATAACCGTTATACTAGCCATAGTAACCATAATAATCATAATAACTATAATAATCATAATAGTCATAATAATAACCGTAATAAACTTGGAAATAATCATATTTATCAGTATAATAGCAATAATAACCATAAAAATCATAATAGCCATAATAATCTGAATGTTGATCCTAATAATCATACTAACAACCATAATAATCATAGTGATCATCATAATAACTACAATAATCATAATAATCGTAATTGTAATGTTAATAAGCGTAGCAATAATCACAATAATCATAGTAACCATAATAATCTTAATGATGATCATAATATCCATGATAATTATACCAAGATCCGTAATAATCATAATAATCATAATAATAACCCTAATGTGTTCGGAAATAATCATAATATACATTATACTTGCCATAACAACCATAATAGTCATAATAGCCATAATAATCTGAATGTTGATCCTAATAATCATACTAACAACCATAATAATCATAGTGATCATCATAATAACTACAATAATCATAATAATCGTAATTGTAATGTTAATAAGCATAGCAATAATCACAATAATCACAGTAACCATAATAAATTTAATGATGCTCATAATATCCATGATAATTATACCAAGATCCGTAATAATCATAATAATCGTAATAATAACCCTAATGTGTTCGGAAATAATCATAATATACTTTATACTAGCCATGACAACCATAAAAGTCATAATAGACATAAGAATCATAATAGTCGTAATAATAACACTAATGATCTTGGAAATAATCGTAATAATCATTATAATAGTCATAATAGCCATAAAAATCACAATAGCCATAATAATCAGAATCGTGATCATAATAATCATACTAACAACCATAATGATCATAGTGATCATCATGATAACTACAATAATCATAATAATCGTAATTGTAATGTTAATAAGCAGAGCAATAATCACAATAATCATAGTAACCGTAATAATCTTAATGATGATCATAATATTCATGATAATTATATCAAGATCCGTAATAATCATAATAATCATAATAATAACCATAATGGGTTCGGAAATAATCATAATATACATTATACGAGCCATAACAACCATAATAGTCATAATAGCCGTAATAATCATAATAGTTGTAATAATAACAATAATGAATTTGGAAATAATCGTAATAATCATTACAATAGTCATAATAGCCATAAAAATCACAATAGCCATAATAATCAGAATGGTGATCATAATAATAATACTAACAACCATAATGATCATAGTAATCATCATAATAAACAGAATAGTCATAGAAATAATCTTCAGAATCATTATGATTAACGTAATACCCATAATCATCGTAATAACCATAATGATCTTAATGATAACCATAATATTCATCATAATTATACTAAGACATATAACAATCAGAGTAATCATAATAATAAACATAATAAGGTTTGGAATAATCGTAATGACCCCTATGCTAGCCATAATAACCATAATAATCATAATAACTAGAATAATCATAATAGTCATAATAATCGCAATAACCATAATGATCTTAATGATGATCATGATATTCATCATAATTATACCAAGATCCATAATAATCATAGTAACCATAATAATAAACATAATAAGCTTAGAAATAATCATAATAACCGTTATACTAGCCATAGTAACCATAATAATCATAATAACCATAGTAATCATAATAATTATAATAATAACCGTAATAAACTTGGAAATAATCATATTTATCATTATAATAGCAATAATAACAATAAAAATCATAATAGCCATAATAATCTGAATGTTGATCCTAATAATCATACTAACAACCATAATAATCATAGTGACCATCATAATAATTACAATAATCATAATAATCGTAATTGTAATGTTAATAAGCATAGCAATAATCACAATAATCATAGTAACCGTAATAATCTTAATGATGATCATAATATTCATGATAATTATATCAAGATCCGTAATAATCATAATAATTATAATAATACCCGTAATAAACTTGGAAATAATCATATTTATCATTATAATAGCAATAATAACCATAAAAATCATAATAGCCATAATAATCTGAATGTTGATCCTAATAATCATACTAACAACCATAATAATCATAGTGATCATCATAATAGCTACAATACTCATAATAATCGTAATTGTAATGTTAATAAGCATAGCAATAATCACAATAATCATAGTAACCATAATAATCTTAATGATGATCATAATATCCATGATAATTATACCAAGATCCGTAATAATCATAATAATCATAATAATAACCCTAATGTGTTCGGAAATAATCATAATATACATTATACTTGCCATAACAACCATAATAGTCATAATAGCCATAATAATCTGAATGTTGATCCTAATAATCATACTAACAACCATAATAATCATAGTGATCATCATAATAACTACAATAATCATAATAATCGTAATTGTAATGTTAATAAGCATAGCAATAATCACAATAATCACAGTAACCATAATAAATTTAATGATGCTCATAATATCCATGATAATTATACCAAGATCCGTAATAATCATAATAATCGTAATAATAACCCTAATGTGTTCGGAAATAATCATAATATACTTTATACTAGCCATGACAACCATAAAAGTCATAATAGACATAAGAATCATAATAGTCGTAATAATAACACTAATGATCTTGGAAATAATCGTAATAATCATTATAATAGTCATAATAGCCATAAAAATCACAATAGCCATAATAATCAGAATCGTGATCATAATAATCATACTAACAACCATAATGATCATAGTGATCATCATGATAACTACAATAATCATAATAATCGTAATTGTAATGTTAATAAGCAGAGCAATAATCACAATAATCATAGTAACCGTAATAATCTTAATGATGATCATAATATTCATGATAATTATATCAAGATCCGTAATAATCATAATAATCATAATAATAACCATAATGGGTTCGGAAATAATCATAATATACATTATACGAGCCATAACAACCATAATAGTCATAATAGCCGTAATAATCATAATAGTTGTAATAATAACAATAATGAATTTGGAAATAATCGTAATAATCATTACAATAGTCATAATAGCCATAAAAATCACAATAGCCATAATAATCAGAATGGTGATCATAATAATAATACTAACAACCATAATGATCATAGTAATCATCATAATAAACAGAATAGTCATAGAAATAATCTTCAGAATCATTATGATTAACGTAATACCCATAATCATCGTAATAACCATAATGATCTTAATGATAACCATAATATTCATCATAATTATACTAAGACATATAACAATCAGAGTAATCATAATAATAAACATAATAAGGTTTGGAATAATCGTAATGACCCCTATGCTAGCCATAATAACCATAATAATCATAATAACTAGAATAATCATAATAGTCATAATAATCGCAATAACCATAATGATCTTAATGATGATCATGATATTCATCATAATTATACCAAGATCCATAATAATCATAGTAACCATAATAATAAACATAATAAGCTTAGAAATAATCATAATAACCGTTATACTAGCCATAGTAACCATAATAATCATAATAACCATAGTAATCATAATAATTATAATAATAACCGTAATAAACTTGGAAATAATCATATTTATCATTATAATAGCAATAATAACAATAAAAATCATAATAGCCATAATAATCTGAATGTTGATCCTAATAATCATACTAACAACCATAATAATCATAGTGACCATCATAATAATTACAATAATCATAATAATCGTAATTGTAATGTTAATAAGCATAGCAATAATCACAATAATCATAGTAACCGTAATAATCTTAATGATGATCATAATATTCATGATAATTATATCAAGATCCGTAATAATCATAATAATTATAATAATACCCGTAATAAACTTGGAAATAATCATATTTATCATTATAATAGCAATAATAACCATAAAAATCATAATAGCCATAATAATCTGAATGTTGATCCTAATAATCATACTAACAACCATAATAATCATAGTGATCATCATAATAGCTACAATACTCATAATAATCGTAATTGTAATGTTAATAAGCATAGCAATAATCACAATAATCATAGTAACCATAATAATCTTAATGATGATCATAATATCCATGATAATTATACCAAGATCCGTAATAATCATAATAATCATATTAATAACCATAATGGGTTCGGAAGTAATCATAATATACATTATACTAGCCTTAACAACCATAAAAGTCATAATAGCCACAATAATCATAATAGTCGTAATAATAACAATAATGAACTAGGAAATAGTCGTAATAACCATTATAATAGTCATAATAGCCATAAAAATCACAATAGCCATAATAATCAGAATGGTGATCATAATAATCATACTAACAACCATAATGATCATAGTAATCATCATAATAAACAGAATAGTAATGGAAATAATCTTAATAATCATTATTATTAACGTAATAACCATGATGATCTTAATGATGACCATAATATTCATCATAATTATGCTAAGACATATAATAATCAGAGTAATCATAATAATAAGCATAATAAGCTTTGAAATAATCATAATAACCTTTATACTAGCCATAATAACCATAATAATCATAATAACTAGAGTAATCATAATAGTCATAATAATCGCAATAACCATAATGATCTTAATGATGATCATTATATTCATCATAATTGTACCAAGATCCATAATAATCATAGTAACCATAATAATAAACATAATAAGCTTTGAAATAACCATAATAACCGTTATACTATCCATAGTAGCCATAATAATCATAATAACCATAATAATCATAATAATTATAGTAATAAGCATAATAAGCTTTGAAATAATCAAAATAACCGTTATACTAGCCATAGTAACCATAATAATCATAATAACCATAATAATCATAATAATTATAGTAATAACCATAATAAGCTTGGAAATATTCATAATAAGCATTATACTAGCCATAATAATCATAATAACCATTCGCATCATAATAATTATATTAATAAAAATAATAAGCTTGGAATTAATCATCATAAGCATTATACTAGCCATAATAATCATAATAATCATAATAACTACAATAATCATAATAATCGTAATTGTAATGTTAATAAGCATAGCAATAATCACAGTAATCATAGAAACCATAATAATCTTAATGATGATCATAATATCCATGATAATTATATCAAGATCCGTAATAATCATAATAATCATAATAATAACCATAATAGGTTCGGAAATAATCATAATATACATTATACTACCCCTAACAACTATAATAGTCATAATAGCCATAATAATAATTATAGTCGTAATAATAACAATAATGAACTTGGAAATAATCGTAATAATCATTATAATAGCCATAATAGCAATAAAAATCACAATAGCCGTAATAATCTGTATGGTGGTTCTAATAATCATACTAATAATCATAATGATCATAGTAATCATCATAATAAACAGAATAGTCATGGAAATAATCTTAATAATCATTATGATTATCGTAATAATCATAATCATCGTAATAACCATAAAGATCTTAATGGTGACCATAATATTCATCATAATTATACCAAGATCCATAATAATCATAGTAACCGTGATAATAAACATAATAAGCTTTGAAATAATCATAATATACATTATTCTAGCCATAACAACCATAATAGTCATAATTTCCATAATAATCATAATAGTCGTAATAATAACAATAATGAACTAGGAAATAATCGTAATAATCATTATAATAGTCATAAAAGTCATAAAAATCACAATAGCCATAATAATCAGAATGGTGATCATAATAATCATACTAACAACCATAATGATCATAGTAATCATCATAATAAACAGAATAGTCATGGAAATAATCTTAATAATAGTTATTATTAACGTAACAACCATAATCACCTTAATAACCATAATGATCTCAATGATGACCATAATATTCATCATAATTATACTAAGACAAATAATAATCAGAGTAATCATAATAATAAACATAATAAGCTTTGAAATAATCATAATAACCATTATACTAGCCATAATAGCCATAATAATCATAATACCTAGAATAATCATAATAGTCATAATAATCGAAATAACCATAATGGTCTTAATGATGATCATGATATTCAGCATAATTATACCAAGATCCATAATAATCATAGTAACCATAATAATAAACATAATAAGCTTTGAAATAATCATAATAACCGTTATACTAGCCATAGTAACCATAATAATCATAATAACTATAATAATCATAATAGTCATAATAATAACCGTAATAAACTTGGAAATAATCATATTTATCAGTATAATAGCAATAATAACCATAAAAATCATAATAGCCATAATAATCTGAATGTTGATCCTAATAATCATACTAACAACCATAATAATCATAGTGATCATCATAATAACTACAATAATCATAATAATCGTAATTGTAATGTTAATAAGCGTAGCAATAATCACAATAATCATAGTAACCATAATAATCTTAATGATGATCATAATATCCATGATAATTATACCAAGATCCGTAATAATCATAATAATCATAATAATAACCCTAATGTGTTCGGAAATAATCATAATATACTTTATACTAGCCATGACAACCATAATAGTCATAATAGCCATAAGAATCATAATAGTCGTAATAATAACAATAATGAACTTGGAAATAATCGTAATAATCATTATAATAGTCATAATAGCCATAAAAATCACAATAGCCATAATAATCAGAATCGTGATCATAATAATCATACTAACAACCATAATGATCATAGTGATCATCATGATAACTACAATAATCATAATAATCGTAATTGTAATGTTAATAAGCAGAGCAATAATCACAATAATCATAGTAACCGTAATAATCTTAATGATGATCATAATATTCATGATAATTATATCAAGATCCGTAATAATCATAATAATCATAATAATAACCATAATGGGTTCGGAAATAATCATAATATACATTATACGAGCCATAACAACCATAATAGTCATAATAGCCGTAATAATCATAATAGTTGTAATAATAACAATAATGAATTTGGAAATAATCGTAATAATCATTACAATAGCCATAATAGCCATAAAAATCACAATAGCCATAATAATCAGAATCGTGATCATAATAATCATACTAACAACCATAATAATCATAGTGACCATCATAATAATTACAATAATCATAATAATCGTAATTGTAATGTTAATAAGCATAGCAATCATCACAATAATCATAGTAACCGTAATAATCTTAATGATGATCATAATATTCATGATAATTATATCAAGATCCGTAATAATCATAATAATCATAATAATAACCATAATGGGATCGGAAATAATCATAATATACATTCTACTAGCCATAACAACCATAATAGTCATAATAGCCATAATAATCATAATAGTTGTAATAATAACAATAATGAACCTGGAAATAATCGTAATAATCATTACAATAGTCATAATAGCCATAAAAATCACAATAGCCATAATAATCAGAATGGTGATCATAATAATAATACTAACAACCATAATGATCATAGTAATCATCATAATAAACAGAATAGTCATAGAAATAATCTTAAGAATCATTATGATTAACGTAATACCCATAATCATCGTAATAACCATAATGATCTTAATGATAACCATAATATTCATCATAATTATACTAAGACATATAACAATCAGAGTAATCATAATAATAAACATAATAAGGTTTGGAATAATCATAATGACCCCTATGCTAGCCATAATAACCATAATAATCATAATAACTAGAATAATCATAATAGTCATAATAATCGCAATAACCATAATGATCTTAATGATGATCATGATATTCAGCATAATTATACCAAGATCCATAATAAGCATAGTAACCATAATAATAAACATAATAAGCTTTGAAATAATCATAATAACCGTTCTACTAGCCATAGCAACCATAATAATCATAATAACCATAATAATCATAATAATTATAGTAATAAGCATAATAAGCTTTAAAATAATCATAATAACCGTTATACTAGCCATAGTAACCATAATAATCATAATAACCATAATAATCATAATAATTATTGTAATAACCATAATAAGCTTGGAAATAGTCATAATAAGCATTATACTAGCCATACTAATCATAATAACCATAATAATCATAATACTTATAATAATACCCGTAATAAACTTGGAAATAATCATATTTATCATTATAATAGCAATAATAACCATAAAAATCATAATAGCCATAATAATCTGAATGTTGATCATAATAATCATACTAACAGCCATAATAGTCATAGTGATCATCATAATAACTACAATAATCATAATAATCGTAATTGTAATGTTAATAAGCATAGCAATAATCACAGTAATCATAGAAACCATAATAATCTTAATGATGATCATAATATCCATGATAATTATACCAAGATCCGTAATAATCATAATAATCATAATAATAACCATAATAGGTTCGGAAATAATCATAATATACATTATACTACCCCTAGCAACTATAATAGTCATAATAGCCATAATAATAATAATAGTCGTAATAATAACAATAATGAACTTGGAAATAATCGTAATAATCATTATAATAGCCATAATAGCAATAAAAATCACAATAGCCGTAATAATCTTTATGGTGGTTCTAATAATCATACTAATAATCATAATGATCATAGTAATCATCATAATAAACAGAATAGTCATGGAAATAATCTTAATAATCATTATGATTATCGTAATAATCATAATCATCGTAATAACCATAAAGATCTTAATGGTGACCATAATATTCATCATAATTATTCCAAGATCCATAATAATCATAGTAACCGTGATAATAAACATAATAAGCTTTGAAATAATCATAATATACATTATTCTAGCCATAACAACCATAATAGTCATAATAGCCATAATAATCATAATAGTCGTAATAATAACAATAATGAACTAGGAAATAATCGTAATAATCATTATAATAGTCATAAAAGTCATAAAAATCACAATAGCCATAATAATCAGAATGGTGATCATAATAATCATACTAACAACCATAATGATCATAGTAATCATCATAATAAACAGAATAGTCATGGAAATAATCTTAATAATAGTTATTATTAACGTAATAACCATAATCACCTTAATAACCATAATGATCTCAATGATGACCATAATATTCATCATAATTATACTAAGACAAATAATAATCAGAGTAATCATAATAATAAACATAATAAGCTTTGAAATAATCATAATAACCATTATACTAGCCATAATAGCCATAATAATCATAATACCTAGAATAATCATAATAGTCATAATAATCGAAATAACCATAATGATCTTAATGATGATCATGATATTCAGCATAATTATACCAAGATCCATAATAACCATAGTAACCATAATAATAAACATAATAAGCTTTGAAATAATCATAATAACCGTTATACTAGCCATAGTAACCATAATAATCATAATAACTATAATAATCATAATAGTCATAATAATAACCGTAATAAACTTGGAAATAATCATATTTATCATTATAATAGCAATAATAACCATAAAAATCATAATAGCCATAATAATCTGAATGTTGATCATAATAATCATACTAACAGCCATAATAGTCATAGTGATCATCATGATAACTACAATAATCATAATAATCGTAATTGTAATGTTAATAATCATAGCAATAATCACAATAATCATAGTATCCATAATAATCTTAATGATGATCATAATATCCATGATAATTATACCAAGATCCGTAGTAACCATAATAATCATAATAATAACCCTAATGTGTTCGGAAATAATCATAATATACATTATACTTGCCATAATAACCATAATAGTCATAATAGGCATAATAATCCGAATGTTGATCCTAATAATCATACAAACAACCATAATAACCATAGTGATCATCATAATAACTACAATAATCATAATAATCGTAATTGTAATGTCAATAAGCATATCAATAATCACAATAATCATAGTAACCAGAATAATTTTAATGATGATCTTAATATCCATGATAATTATACCAAGATCCGTAATAATCATAATAATAACCCTAATGTGTTCGGAAATAATCATAATATACTTTATACTAGCCATAACAACCATAATAGACATAATAGCCATAATAATCATAATAGTCGTAATAATAACAATAATGAACTTGGAAATAATCGTAATAATCATTATAATAGTCATAATAGCCATAAAAATCACAATAGCCATAATAATCAGAATGGTGATCATAATAATCATACTAACAACCATAATGATCATAGTGATCATCATAATAACTACAATAATCATAATAAACGTAATTGTAATGTTAATAAGCTTAGCAATAATCACAATAATCATAGTAACCGTAATAATCTTAATGCTGATCATAATATCCATGATAATTATACCAAGATCCGTAATAATCATAATAATCGTAATAATAACCCTAATGTGTTCGGAAATAATCATAATATACTTTATACTAGCCATAACAACCATAATAGTCATAATAGCCATAAGAATCATAATAGTCGTAATAATAACAATAATGAACTTGGAAATAATCGTAATAATCATTATAATAGTCATAATAGCCATAAAAATCACAATAGCCATAATAATCAGAATCGTGATCATAATAATCATACTAACAACCATAATGATCATCGTGATCATCATAATAACTACAATAATCATAATAATCGTAATTGTAATGTTAATAAGCAGAGCAATAATCACAATAATCATAGTAACCGTAATAATCTTAATGTTGATCATAATATTCATGATAATTATATCAAGATCCGTAATAATCATAATAATCGTAATAATAACCCTAATGTGTTCGGAAATAATCATAATATACTTTATACTAGCCATAACAACCATAATAGTCATAATAGCCATAAGAATCATAATAGTCGTAATAATAACAATAATGAACTTGGAAATAATCGTAATAATCATTATAATAGTCATAATAGCCATAAAAATCACAATAGCCATAATAATCAGAATCGTGATCATAATAATCATACTAACAACCATAATGATCATCGTGATCATCATAATAACTACAATAATCATAATAATCGTAATTGTAATGTTAATAAGCAGAGCAATAATCACAATAATCATAGTAACCGTAATAATCTTAATGTTGATCATAATATTCATGATAATTATATCAAGATCCGTAATAATCATAATAATCATAATAATAACCATAATGGGTTCGGAAATAATCATAATATACATTATACGAGCCATAACAACCATAATAGTCATAATAGCCATAATAATCATAATAGTTGTAATAATAACAATAATGAATTTGGAAATAATCGTAATAATCATTACAATAGTCATAATAGCCATAAAAATCACAATAGCCATAATAATCAGAATGGTGATCATAATAATAATTCTAACAACCATAATGATCATAGTAATCATCATAATAAACAGAATAGTCATAGAAATAATCTTCAGAATCATTATGATTAACGTAATACACATAATCATCGTAATAACCATAATGATCTTAATGATAACCATAATATTCATCATAATTATACTAAGACATATAACAATCAGAGTAATCATAATAATAAACATAATAAGGTTTGGAATAATCATAATAACCCCTATGCTAGCCATAATAACCATAATAATCATAATAACTAGAATAATCATAATAGTCATAATAATCGCAATAACCATAATGATCTTAATGATAATCATGATATTCATCATAATTATACCAAGATCCATAATAATCATAGTAACCATAATAATAAACATAATAAGCTTAGAAATAATCATAATAACCGTTATACTAGCCATAGTAACAATAATAATCATAATAACCATAGTAATCATAATAATTATAATAATAACCGTAATAAACTTGGAAATAATCATATTTATCATTATAATAGCAATAATAACAATAAAAATCAAAATAGCCATAATAATCTGAATGTTGATCCTAATAATCATACTAACATCCATAATAATCATAGTGACCATCATAATAATTACAATAATCATAATAATCGTAATTGTAATGTTAATAAGCATAGCAATAATCACAATAATCATAGTAACCGTAATAATCTTAATGATGATCATAATATTCATGATAATTATATCAAGATCCGTAATAATCATAATAATCATAATAATAACCATAATGGGATCGGAAATAATCATAATATACATTATACTAGCCATAACAACCATAATAGTCATAATAGCCATAATAATCATAATAGTTGTAATAATAACAATAATGAACCTGGAAATAATCGTAATAATCATTACAATAGTCGTAATAGCCATAAAAATCACAATAGCCATAATAATCAGAATGGTGATCATAATAATAATACTAACAACCATAATGATCATAGTAATCATCATAATAAACAGAATAGTCATAGAAATAATCTTAAGAATCATTATGATTAACGTAATACCCATAATCATCGTAATAACCATAATGATCTTAATGATAACCATAATATTCATCTAAATTATACTAAGACATATAACAATCAGAGTAATCATAATAATAAACATAATAAGGTTTGGAATAATCATAATAACCCCTATGCTAGCCATAATAACCATAATAATCATAATAACTATAATAATCATAATAGACATAATAATCGCAATAACCATAATGATCTTAATGATGATCATGATATTCAGCATAATTATACCAAGATCCATAATAAGCATAGTAACCATAATAATAAACATAATAAGCTTTGAAATAATCATAATAACCGTTCTACTAGCCATAGCAACCATAATAATCATAATGACCATAATAATCATAATAATTATAGTAATAAGCATAATAAGCTTTAAAATAATCATAATAACCGTTATACTAGCCATAGTAACCATAATAATCATAATAACCATAATAATCATAATAATTATTGTAATAACCATAATAAGCTTGGAAATAGTCATAATAAGCATTATACTAGCCATACTAATCACAATAACCATAATAATCATAATAATTATAATAATACCCGTAATAAACTTGGAAATAATCATATTTATCATTATAATAGCAATAATAACCATAAAAATCACAATAGCCATAATAATCTGAATGTAGATCCTAATAATCATACTAACAACCATAATAATCATAGTGATCATCATGATAGCTACAATAATCATAATAATCGTAATTGTAATGTTAATAAGCATAGCAATAATCACAATAATCATAGTATCCATAATAATTTTAATGATGATCATAATATCCATGATAATTATACCAAGATCCGTAATAATCATAATAATAACCCTAATGTGTTCGGAAATAATCATAATATACTTTATACTAGCCATAACAACCATAATAGACATAGTAGCCATAATAATCATAATAGTCGTAATAATAACAATAATGAACTTGGAAATAATCGTAATAATCATTGTAATAGTCATAATAGCCATAAAAATCACAATAGCCATAATAATCAGAATGGTGATCATAATAATCATACTAACAACCATAATGATCATAGTGATCATCATAATAACTACAATAATCACAATAATCGTAATTGTAATGTTAATAAGCTTAGCAATAATCACCATAATCATAGTAACCGTAATAATCTTAATGCTGATCATAATATTCATGATAATTATATCAAGATCCGTAATAATCATAATAATCATAATAATAACCATAATGGGTTCGGAAATAATCATAATATACATTATACTAGCCATAACAACCATAATAGTCATAATAGCCATAATAATCCTAATAGTTGTAATAATAACAATAATGAACTTGGAAATAATCGTAATAATCATTACAATAGTCATAATAGCCATAAAAATCGCAATAGCCATAATATTCAGAATGGTGACATAATAATAATACTAACAACCATAATGATCATAGTAATCATCATAATAAACAGAATAGTCATAGAAATAATCTTAAGAATCATTATGATTAACGTAATAACCATAATCAACGTAACAACCATAATGATCTTAATGATGACCATAATATTCATCATAATTATGCTAAGACATTTAACAATCAGAGTAATCATAATAATAAACATAATAAGGTTTGGAATAATCATAATAACCTCTATGCTAGCCATAATAACCATAATAATCATAATAACTAGAATAATCATAATAGTCATAATAATCGCAATAACCATAATGATCTTAATGATGATCATGATATTCATCATAATTATACCAAGATCCATAATAATCATAGTAACCATAATAATAAACATAATAAGCTTTGAAATAATCATAATAACCGTTATACTAGCCATAGTAACCATAATAATCATAATAACCATAATAATCATAATTGTCGTAATAATAACCATAATGATCTTGGAAATAATCGTAATAATCATTACAATAGCCATAATAGACATAAAAATCACAATAGCCATAATAATCTAAGTGGTGATCATAATAATCATACTAACAACCATAATGATCATAGTAATCATCATAATAAACAGAATAGTAATGGAAATAATCTTAATAATCATTATTATTAACGTAATAACCATGATGATCTTAATGATGTCCATAATATTCATCATAATTATACCTAGACATATAATAATCAGAGTAATCATAATAATAAGCAGAATAAGCTTTGAAATAATCATAATAACCTTTATACTAGCCATAATAACCATAATAATCATAATAACTAGAGTAATCATAATAGTCTTAATAATCGCAATAACCATAATGATCTTAATGATGATCATTATATTCATCATAATTGTACCAAGATCCATAATAATCATAGTAACCATAATAATAAACATAATAAGCTTTGAAATAACCATAATAACCGTTATACTATCCATAGTAGCCATAATAATCATAATAACCATAATAATCATAATAATTATAGTAATAACCATAATAAGCTTTGAAATAATCAAAATAACCGTTATACTAGCCATAGTAACCATAATAATCATAATAACCATAATAATCATAATAATTATAGTAATAACCATAATAAGCTTGGAAATATTCATAATAAGCATTATACTAGCCATAATAATCATAATAACCATTCGCATCATAATAATTATATTAATAAAAATAATAAGCTTGGAAATAATCATCACAAGCATTATACTAGCCATAATAATCATAATAATCATAATAACTATAATAATCATAATAGTCATAATAATAACCATAATAAACTTGGAAATAATCATATTTATCATTATAATAGCAATAATAACCATAAAAATCATAATAGCCATAATAATCTGTATGTTGATCATAATAATCATACTAACAGCCATAATAATCATAGTGATCATAATAATAACTACAATAATCATAATAATCGTAATTGTAATGTTAATAAGCATAGCAATAATCACAATAATCATAGTAACCGTAATAGTCTTAATGCTGATCATAATATTCATGATAATTATATCAAGATCCGTAATAATCATAATAATCATAATAATAACCATAATGGGTTCGGAAATAATCATAATATACATTATACTAGCCATAACAACCATAATAGTCATAATAGCCATAATAATCATAATAGTTGTAATAATAACAATAATGAACCTGGAAATAATCGTAATAATCATTACAATAGTCGTAATAGCCATAAAAATCACAATAGCCATAATAATCAGAATGGTGATCATAATAATAATACTAACAACCATAATGATCATAGTAATCATCATAATAAACAGAATAGTCATAGAAATAATCTTAAGAATCATTATGATTAACGTAATACCCATAATCATCGTAATAACCATAATGATCTTAATGATAACCATAATATTCATCTAAATTATACTAAGACATATAACAATCAGAGTAATCATAATAATAAACATAATAAGGTTTGGAATAATCATAATAACCCCTATGCTAGCCATAATAACCATAATAATCATAATAACTATAATAATCATAATAGTCATAATAATCGCAATAACCATAATGATCTTAATGATGATCATGATATTCAGCATAATTATACCAAGATCCATAATAAGCATAGTAACCATAATAATAAACATAATAAGCTTTGAAATAATCATAATAACCGATCTACTAGCCATAGCAACCATAATAATCATAATGACCATAATAATCATAATAATTATAGTAATAAGCATAATAAGCTTTAAAATAATCATAATAACCGTTATACTAGCCATAGTAACCATAATAATCATAATAACCATAATAATCATAATAATTATTGTAATAACCATAATAAGCTTGGAAATAGTCATAATAAGCATTATACTAGCCATACTAATCACAATAACCATAATAATCATAATAATTATAATAATACCCGTAATAAACTTGGAAATAATCATATTTATCATTATAATAGCAATAATAACCATAAAAATCACAATAGCCATAATAATCTGAATGTAGATCCTAATAATCATACTAACAACCATAATAATCATAGTGATCATCATGATAGCTACAATAATCATAATAATCGTAATTGTAATGTTAATAAGCATAGCAATAATCACAATAATCATAGTATCCATAATAATTTTAATGATGATCATAATATCCATGATAATTATACCAAGATCCGTAATAATCATAATAATAACCCTAATGTGTTCGGAAATAATCATAATATACTTTATACTAGCCATAACAACCATAATAGACATAGTAGCCATAATAATCATAATAGTCGTAATAATAACAATAATGAACTTGGAAATAATCGTAATAATCATTGTAATAGTCATAATAGCCATAAAAATCACAATAGCCATAATAATCAGAATGGTGATCATAATAATCATACTAACAACCATAATGATCATAGTGATCATCATAATAACTACAATAATCACAATAATCGTAATTGTAATGTTAATAAGCTTAGCAATAATCACCATAATCATAGTAACCGTAATAATCTTAATGCTGATCATAATATTCATGATAATTATATCAAGATCCGTAATAATCATAATAATCATAATAATAACCATAATGGGTTCGGAAATAATCATAATATACATTATACTAGCCATAACAACCATAATAGTCATAATAGCCATAATAATCCTAATAGTTGTAATAATAACAATAATGAACTTGGTAATAATCGTAATAATCATTACAATAGTCATAATAGCCATAAAAATCGCAATAGCCATAATATTCAGAATGGTGACATAATAATAATACTAACAACCATAATGATCATAGTAATCATCATAATAAACAGAATAGTCATAGAAATAATCTTAAGAATCATTATGATTAACGTAATAACCATAATCAACGTAATAACCATAATGATCTTAATGATGACCATAATATTCATCATAATTATGCTAAGACATTTAACAATCAGAGTAATCATAATAATAAACATAATAAGGTTTGGAATAATCATAATAACCTCTATGCTAGCCATAATAACCATAATAATCATAATAACTAGAATAATCATAATAGTCATAATAATCGCAATAACCATAATGATCTTAATGATGATCATGATATTCATCATAATTATACCAAGATCCATAATAATCATAGTAACCATAATAATAAACATAATAAGCTTTGAAATAATCATAATAACCGTTATACTAGCCATAGTAACCATAATAATCATAATAACCATAATAATCATAATTGTCGTAATAATAACCATAATGATCTTGGAAATAATCGTAATAATCATTACAATAGCCATAATAGACATAAAAATCACAATAGCCATAATAATCTAAGTGGTGATCATAATAATCATACTAACAACCATAATGATCATAGTAATCATCATAATAAACAGAATAGTAATGGAAATAATCTTAATAATCATTATTATTAACGTAATAACCATGATGATCTTAATGATGTCCATAATATTCATCATAATTATACCTAGACATATAATAATCAGAGTAATCATAATAATAAGCAGAATAAGCTTTGAAATAATCATAATAACCTTTATACTAGCCATAATAACCATAATAATCATAATAACTAGAGTAATCATAATAGTCTTAATAATCGCAATAACCATAATGATCTTAATGATGATCATTATATTCATCATAATTGTACCAAGATCCATAATAATCATAGTAACCATAATAATAAACATAATAAGCTTTGAAATAACCATAATAACCGTTATACTATCCATAGTAGCCATAATAATCATAATAACCATAATAATCATAATAATTATAGTAATAACCATAATAAGCTTTGAAATAATCAAAATAACCGTTATACTAGCCATAGTAACCATAATAATCATAATAACCATAATAATCATAATAATTATAGTAATAACCATAATAAGCTTGGAAATATTCATAATAAGCATTATACTAGCCATAATAATCATAATAACCATTCGCATCATAATAATTATATTAATAAAAATAATAAGCTTGGAAATAATCATCATAAGCATTATACTAGCCATAATAATCATAATAATCATAATAACTATAATAATCATAATAGTCATAATAATAACCATAATAAACTTGGAAATAATCATATTTATCATTATAATAGCAATAATAACCATAAAAATCATAATAGCCATAATAATCTGTATGTTGATCATAATAATCATACTAACAGCCATAATAATCATAGTGATCATAATAATAACTACAATAATCATAATAATCGTAATTGTAATGTTAATAAGCATAGCAATAATCACAATAATCATAGTAACCGTAATAGTCTTAATGCTGATCATAATATTCATGATAATTATATCAAGATCCGTAATAATCATAATAATCATAATAATAACCATAATGGGTTCGGAAATAATCATAATATACATTATACTAGCCATAACAACCATAATAGTCATAATAGCCATAGTAATCCTAATAGTTGTAATAATAACAATAATGAACTTGGAAATAATCGTAATAATCATTACAATAGTCATAATAGCCATAAAAATCGCAATAGCCATAATAATCAGAATGGTGACATAATAATAATACTAACAACCATAATGATCATAGTAATCATCATAATAAACAGAATAGTCATAGAAATAATCTTAAGAATCATTATGATTAACGTAATAACCATAATCAACGTAATAACCATAATGATCTTAATGATGACCATAATATTCATCATAATTATGCTAAGACATTTAACAATCAGAGTAATCATAATAATAAACATAATAAGGTTTGGAATAATCATAATAACCTCTATGCTAGCCATAATAACCATAATAATCATAATAACTAGAATAATCATAATAGTCATAATAATCGCAATAACCATAATGATCTTAATGATGATCATGATATTCATCATAATTATACCAAGATCCATAATAATCATAGTAACCATAATAATAAACATAATAAGCTTTGAAATAATCATAATAACCGTTATACTAGCCATAGTAACCATAATAATCATAATAACCATAATAATCATAATTGTCGTAATAATAACCATAATGATCTTGGAAATAATCGTAATAATCATTACAATAGCCATAATAGACATAAAAATCACAATAGCCATAATAATCTAAGTGGTGATCATAATAATCATACTAACAACCATAATGATCATAGTAATCATCATAATAAACAGAATAGTAATGGAAATAATCTTAATAATCATTATTATTAACGTAATAACCATGATGATCTTAATGATGTCCATAATATTCATCATAATTATACCTAGACATATAATAATCAGAGTAATCATAATAATAAGCAGAATAAGCTTTGAAATAATCATAATAACCTTTATACTAGCCATAATAACCATAATAATCATAATAACTAGAGTAATCATCATAGTCTTAATAATCGCAATAACCATAATGATCTTAATGATGATCATTATATTCATCATAATTGTACCAAGATCCATAATAATCATAGTAACCATAATAATAAACATAATAAGCTTTGAAATAACCATAATAACCGTTATACTATCCATAGTAGCCATAATAATCATAATAACCATAATAATCATAATAATTATAGTAATAACCATAATAAGCTTTGAAATAATCAAAATAACCGTTATACTAGCCATAGTAACCATAATAATCATAATAACCATAATAATCATAATAATTATAGTAATAACCATAATAAGCTTGGAAATATTCATAATAAGCATTATACTAGCCATAATAATCATAATAACCATTCGCATCATAATAATTATATTAATAAAAATAATAAGCTTGGAAATAATCATCATAAGCATTATACTAGCCATAATAATCATAATAATCATAATAACTATAATAATCATAATAGTCATAATAATAACCATAATAAACTTGGAAATAATCATATTTATCATTATAATAGCAATAATAACCATAAAAATCATAATAGCCATAATAATCTGTATGTTGATCATAATAATCATACTAACAGCCATAATAATCATAGTGATCATAATAATAACTACAATAATCATAATAATCGTAATTGTAATGTTAATAAGCATAGCAATAATCACAATAATCATAGTAACCGTAATAGTCTTAATGCTGATCATAATATTCATGATAATTATATCAAGATCCGTAATAATCATAATAATCATAATAATAACCATAATGGGTTCGGAAATAATCATAATATACATTATACTAGCCATAACAACCATAATAGTCATAATAGCCATAGTAATCCTAATAGTTGTAATAATAACAATAATGAACTTGGAAATAATCGTAATAATCATTACAATAGTCATAATAGCCATAAAAATCGCAATAGCCATAATAATCAGAATGGTGACATAATAATAATACTAACAACCATAATGATCATAGTAATCATCATAATAAACAGAATAGTCATAGAAATAATCTTAAGAATCATTATGATTAACGTAATACCCATAATCATCATAATAACCATAATGATCTTAATGATGACCACAATATTCATCATAATTATACTAAGACAAATAATAATCAGAGTAATCATAATAATAAACATAATAAGCTTTGAAATAATCATAATAACCATTATACTAGCCATAATAACCATAATAATTATAATAGCTAGAATAATCATAATAGTCATAATAATCGCAATAACGATAATGATCTTAATGATGATCATGATATTCAGCATAATTATACCAAGATCCATAATAAGCATAGTAACCATAATAATAAACATAATAAGCTTTGAAATAATCATAATAACCGTTATACTAGCCATAGCAACCATAATAATCATAATAACCATAATAATCATAATAATTATAGTAATAAGCATAATAAGCTTTGAAATAATCATAATAACCGTTATACTAGCCATAGTAACCATAATAATCATAATAACCATAATAATCATAATAATTATAGTAATAACCATAATAAGCTTGAAAATAACCATAATAAGCATTATACTAGCCATAATAATCATAATGACTATAATAATCATAATAGTCATAATAATAACCATAATAAACTTGGAAATAGTCATATTTATCATTATAATAGCAATAATAGCCATAAAAATCATAATAGCCATAACAATCTGAATGTTGATCATAATAATCATACTAACAGCCATAATAGTCATAGTGATCATCATAATAACTACAATAATCATAATAATCGTAATTGTAATGTTAATAAGCATAGCAATCATCACAATAATCAGAGTAACCATAATAATCTTAATGATGATCATAATATCCATGATAATTATACCAAGACCCGTAATAATCATAATAATCATCATAATAACCATAATTTGTTCGGAAATAATCATAATATACTTTATACTAGCCATAACAACCGTAATAGTCATAATAGCCATAATAGTCATAATAGTCGTAATAATAACTATAATGACCTTGGAAATAATCGTAATAATCATTACAATAGCCATAATAGCCATAAAAATCACAATAGCCATAATAATCTGAATGGTGATCATAATAATCATACTAACGACCATAATGATCATAGTAATCATCATAATAAACAGAATAGTCATGGAAATAATCTTAATAATCATTATTATTAACGTAATAACCATAATGATCTTAATGATGACCATAATATTCATCATAATTATACCTAGACATATAATAATCAGAGTAATCATAATAATAAACATAATAAGCTTTGAAATAATCATAATGACCTTTATACTAGCCATAATAACCATAGTAATCATAATAACTAGAGTAATCATAATAGTCATAATAATCGCAATAACCATAATGATCTTAATGATGATCATTATATTCATCATAAATATACCAAGATCCATAATAATCATAGTAACCATAATTATAAACATAATAAGCTTTGAGATAAACATAATAACCGTTATACTAGCCATAGTAACCATAATAATCATAATAACCATACTCATCATAATAATAATAATAATAATATCCATAATAAGCTTGGAAATAATCATAATAAGCATTATACTAGCCATAATAATCGTAATAATCATAATAACTATAATAATCATAGTAGTCATAATAATAACCATAATAAACTTGGAAATAATCATATTTATCGTTATAATAGCAATAATAAACATAAAAATCATAATAGCCATAATAATCTCAATGTTCATCATAATCATCATACTGACAGCCATAATAATCATAGTGATCATCATAATAACTACAATAATCATAATAATCGTAATTGTAAGGTTAATAAGCATAGCAATAATCATAATAATCATAGTAACCATAATAATCTTAATGATGATCATAATATCCATGATAATTATACCAAGATCCGTAATAATCATAATAATCATAATAATAACCATAATGGGTTCGGAAATAATCATAATATACTTTATACTAGCCATAACAACCATAATAGACATAATAGCCATAATAATCATAATAGTCGTAATAATAACCATAATGAACTTGGAAATAATCGTAATAATCATTACAATAGCCATAATAGACATAAAAATCACAATAGCCATAATAATCTGAATGGTGATCATAATAATCATACTAACAACCATAATGATCATAGTAATCATCATAATAAACAGAATAGTAATGGAAATAATCTTAATAATCATTATTATTAACGTAATAACCATGATGATCTTAATGATGACCATAATATTCATCATAATTATACCTAGACATATAATCATCAGAGTAATCATAATAGTAAGCATAATAAGCTTTGAAATAATCATAATAACCTTTATACTAGCCATAATAACCATAATAATCATAATAACTAGAGTAATCATAATAGTCATAATAATCGCAATAAACATAATGATCTTAATGATGATCATTATATTCATCATAATTGTACCAAGATCCATAATAATCATAGTAACCATAATAATAAACATAATAAGCTTGGAAATAACCATAATAACCGTTATACTATCCATAGTAGCCATAATAATCATAATAACCATACGCATCATAATAATTATATTAATAACAATAATAAGCTTGGAAATAATCATCATAAGCATTATACTAGCCATAATAATCATAATAATCATAATAACTATAATAATCATAATAGCCATAATAATAACCATAATAAACTTGGAAATAATCATATTTATCATTATAATAGCAATAATAACCATAAAAATCATAATAGCCATTATAATCTGAATGTTGATCATAATAATCATACTAACAGCCATAATAATCATAGTGATCATCATAATAACTACAATAATCATAATAATCGTAATTGTAATGTTAATAAGCATAGCAATAATCACAGTAATCATAGAAACCATAATAATCTTAATGATGATCATAATATCCATGATAATTATACCAAGATCCGTAATAATCATAATAATCATAATAATAACCATAATAGGTTCGGAAATAATCATAATATACATTATACTACCCCTAACAACTATAATAGTCATAATAGCCATAATAATCCTAATAGTTGTAATAATAACAATAATGAACTTGGAAATAATCGTAATAATCATTACAATAGTCATAATAGCCATAAAAATCGCAATAGCCATAATAATCAGAATGGTGACATAATAATAATACTAACAACCATAATGATCATAGTAATCATCATAATAAACAGAGTAGTCATAGAAATAATCTTAAGAATCATTATGATTAACGTAATACCCATAATCATCGTAATAACCATAATGATCTTAATGATGACCATAATATTCATCATAATTATACCAAGATCCATAATAATCATAGTAACCGTGATAATAAACATAATAAGGTTTGAAATAATCATAATATACATTATACTAGCCATAACAACCATAATAGTCATAATAGCCATAATAATCATAATAGTCGTAATAATAACAATAATGAACTAGGAAATAATCGTAATAATCATTATAATAGTCATAAAAGTCATAAAAATCACAATAGCCATAATAATCAGAATGGTGATCATAATAATCATACTAACAACCATAATGATCATAGTAATCATCATAATAAACAGAATAGTCATGGAAATAATCTTAATAATAGTTATTATTAACGTAATAACCATAATCACCTTAATAACCATAATGATCTCAATGATGACCATAATATTCATCATAATTATACTAAGACAAATAATAATCAGAGTAATGATAATAATAAACATAATAAGCTTTGAAATAATCATAATAACCATTATACTAGCCATAATAACCATAATAATCATAATACCTAGAATAATCATAATAGTCATAATAATCGCAATAACCATAATGATCTTAATGATGATCATGATATTCATCATAATTATACCAAGATCCATAATAAGCATAGTAACCATAATAATAAACATAATAAGCTTTGAAATAATCATAATAACCGTTATACTAGCCATAGTAACCATAATAATCATAATAACCATAATAATCATAATAATTATAGTAATAACCATAATAAGCTTGAAAATAATCATAATAAGCATTATACTAGCCATAATAATCATAATGATTATAATAATGATAATAGTCATAATAATAACCATAATTAACTTGGAAATAATCATATTTATCATTATAATAGCAGTAATAACCATAAAAATCATAATAGCCATAATAATCTGAATGTTGATCCTAATAATCATACTAACAACCATAATAATCATAGTGATCACCATAATAACTACAATAATCATAATAATCGTAATTGTAAAGTTAATAAGCATAGCAATAATCACAATAATCATAGTAACCATAATAATCTTAATGATGATCATAATATCCATGATAATTATACCAAGATCCGTAATAATCATAATAATCATACTAATAACCCTAATGTGTTCGGAAATAATCATAATATACTTTATACTAGCCATAACAACCATAATAGACATAATAGCCATAATAATCATAATAGTCGTAATAATAACCATAATGAACTTGGAAATAATCGTAATAATCATTACAATAGCCATAATAGACATAAAAATCACAATAGCCATAATAATCTGAATGGTGATCATAATAATCATACTAACAACCATAATGATCATAGTAATCATCATAATAAACAGAATAGTAATGGAAATAATCTTAATAATCATTATTATTAACGTAATAACCATGATGATCTTAATGAAGACCATAATATTCATCATAATTATACCTAGACATATAATAATCAGAGTAATCATAATAGTAAGCATAATAAGCTTTGAAATAATCATAATAACCTTTATACTAGCCATAATAACCATAATAATCATAATAACTAGAGTAATCATAATAGTCATAATAATCGCAATAAACATAATGATCTTAATGATGATCATTATATTCATCATAATTGTACCAAGATCCATAATAATCATAGTAACCATAATAATAAACATAATAAGCTTGGAAATAACCATAATAACCGTTATACTATCCATAGTAGCCATAATAATCATAATAACCATACGCATCATAATAATTATATTAATAACAATAATAAGCTTGGAAATAATCATCATAAGCATTATACTAGCCATAATAATCATAATAATCATAATAACTATAATAATCATAATAGCCATAATAATAACCATAATAAACTTGGAAATAATCATATTTATCATTATAATAGCAATAATAACCATAGAAATCATAATAGCCATTATAATCTGAATGTTGATCATAATAATCATACTAACAGCCATAATAATCATAGTGATCATCATAATAACTACAATAATCATAATAATCGTAATTGTAATGTTAATAAGCATAGCAATAATCACAGTAATCGTAGAAACCATAATAATCTTAATGATGATCATAATATCCATGATAATTATACCAAGATCCGTAATAATCATAATAATCATAATAATAACCATAATAGGTTCGGAAATAATCATAATATACATTATACTACCCCTAACAACTATAATAGTCATAATAGCCATAATAATCCTAATAGTTGTAATAATAACAATAATGAACTTGGAAATAATCGTAATAATCATTACAATAGTCATAATAGCCATAAAAATCGCAATAGCCATAATAATCAGATTGGTGACATAATAATAATACTAACAACCATAATGATCATAGTAATCATCATAATAAACAGAGTAGTCATAGAAATAATCTTAAGAATCATTATGATTAACGTAATACCCATAATCATCGTAATAACCATAATGATCTTAATGTTGACCATAATATTCATCATAATTATACCAAGATCCATAATAATCATAGTAACCGTGATAATAAACATAATAAGGTTTGAAATAATCATAATATACATTATACTAGCCATAACAACCATAATAGTCATAATAGCCATAATAATCATAATAGTCGTAATAATAACAATAATGAACTAGGAAATAATCGTAATAATCATTATAATAGTCATAAAAGTCATAAAAATCACAATAGCCATAATAATCAGAATGGTGATCATAATAATCATACTAACAACCATAATGATCATAGTAATCATCATAATAAACAGAATAGTCATGGAAATAATCTTAATAATAGTTATTATTAACGTAATAACCATAATCACCTTAATAACCATAATGATCTCAATGATGACCATAATATTCATCATAATTATACTAAGACAAATAATAATCAGAGTAATGATAATAATAAACATAATAAGCTTTGAAATAATCATAATAACCATTATACTAGCCATAATAACCATAATAATCATAATACCTAGAATAATCATAATAGTCATAATAATCGCAATAACCATAATGATCTTAATGATGATCATGATATTCATCATAATTATACCAAGATCCATAATAAGCATAGTAACCATAATAATAAACATAATAAGCTTTGAAATAATCATAATAACCGTTATACTAGCCATAGTAACCATAATAATCATAATAACCATAATAATCATAATAATTATAGTAATAACCATAATAAGCTTGAAAATAATCATAATAAGCATTATACTAGCCATAATAATCATAATGATTATAATAATGATAATAGTCATAATAATAACCATAATTAACTTGGAAATAATCATATTTATAATTATAATAGCAGTAATAACCATAAAAATCATAATAGCCATAATAATCTGAATGTTGATCATAATAATCATACTAACAGCCATAATAGTCATAGTGATCATCATAATAACTACAATAATCATAATAATCGTAATTGTATTGTTAATAAGCATATCAATAATCACAATAATCATAGTAACCAGAATAATTTTAATGTTGATCATAATATCCATGATAATTATACCAAGATCCGTAATAATCATAATAATAACCCTAATGTGTTCGGAAATAATCATAATATACTTTATACTAGCCATAACAACCATAATAGACATAATAGCCATAATAATCATAATAGTCGTAATAATAACAATAATGAACTTGGAAATAATCGTAATAATCATTATAATAGTCATAATAGCCATAAAAATCACAATAGTCATAATAATCAGAATGGTGATCATAATAATCATACTAACAACCATAATGATCATAGTGATCATCATAATAACTACAATAATCATAATAATCGTAATTGTAATGTTAATAAGCTTAGCAATAATCACAATAATCATAGTAACCGTAATAATCTTAATGCTGATCATAATATTCATGATAATTATATCAGGATCCGTAGTAATCATAATAACCATAATAATAACCATAATGGGTTCGGAAATAATCATAATATACATTATACTAGCCATAACAACCATAATAGTCATAATAGCCATAATAATCCTAATAGTGGTAATAATAACAATAATGAACTTGGAAATAATCGTAATAATCATTACAATTGTCATAGAAGCCATAAAAATCGCAATAGCCATAATATTCAGAATGGTGACATAATAATAATACTAACAACCATAATGATCATAGTAATCATCATAATAAACAGAATAGTCATAGAAATAATCTTAAGAATCATTATGATTAACGTAATAACCATAATCAACGTAATAACCATAATGATCTTAATGATGACCATAATATTCATCATAATTATGCTAAGACATTTAACAATCAGAGTAATCATAATAATAAACATAATAAGGTTTGGAATAATCATAATAACCTCTATGCTAGCCATAATAACCATAATAATCATAATAACTAGAATAATCATAATAGTCATAATAATCGCAATAACCATAATGATCTTAATGATGATCATGATATTCATCATAATTATACCAAGATCCATAATAATCATAGTAACCATAATAATAAACATAATAAGCTTTGAAATAATCATAATAACCGTTATACTAGCCATAGTAACCATAATAATCATAATAACCATAATAATCATAATTGTCGTAATAATAACCATAATGATCTTGGAAATAATCGTAATAATCATTACAATAGCCATAATAGACATAAAAATCACAATAGCCATAATAATCTAAGTGGTGATCATAATAATCATACTAACAACCATAATGATCATAGTAATCATCATAATAAACAGAATAGTAATGGAAATAATCTTAATAATCATTATTATTAACGTAATAACCATGATGATCTTAATGATGTCCATAATATTCATCATAATTATACCTAGACATATAATAATCAGAGTAATCATAATAATAAGCATAATAAGCTTTGAAATAATCATAATAACCTTTATACTAGCCATAATAACCATAATAATCATAATAACTAGAGTAATCATAATAGTCTTAATAATCGCAATAACCATAATGATCTTAATGATGATCATTATATTCATCATAATTGTACCAAGATCCATAATAATCATAGTAACCATAATAATAAACATAATAAGCTTTGAAATAACCATAATAACCGTTATACTATCCATAGTAGCCATAATAATCATAATAACCATAATAATCATAATAATTATAGTAATAACCATAATAAGCTTTGAAATAATCAAAATAACCGTTATACTAGCCATAGTAACCATAATAATCATAATAACCATAATAATCATAATAATTATAGTAATAACCATAATAAGCTTGGAAATATTCATAATAAGCATTATACTAGCCATAATAATCATAATAACCATTCGCATCATAATAATTATATTAATAAAAATAATAAGCTTGGAAATAATCATCATAAGCATTATACTAGCCATAATAATCATAATAATCATAATAACTATAATAATCATAATAGTCATAATAATAACCATAATAAACTTGGAAATAATCATATTTATCATTATAATAGCAATAATAACCCTAAAAATCATAATAGCCATAATAATCTGTATGTTGATCATAATAATCATCCTAACAGCCATAATAATCATAGTGATCATAATAATAACTACAATAATCATAATAATCGTAATTGTAATGCTAATAAGCATAGCAATAATCACAATAATCATAGTAACCGTAATAGTCTTAATGCTGATCATAATATTCATGATAATTATATCAAGATCCGTAATAATCATAATAATCATAATAATAACCATAATGGGTTCGGAAATAATCATAATATACATTATACTAGCCATAACAACCATAATAGTCATAATAGCCATAGTAATCCTAATAGTTGTAATAATAACAATAATGAACTTGGAAATAATCGTAATAATCATTACAATAGTCATAATAGCCATAAAAATCGCAATAGCCATAATAATCAGAATGGTGACATAATAATAATACTAACAACCATAATGATCATAGTAATCATCATAATAAACAGAATAGTCATAGAAATAATCTTAAGAATCATTATGATTAACGTAATACCCATAATCATCATAATAACCATAATGATCTTAATGATGACCACAATATTCATCATAATTATACTAAGACAAATAATAATCAGAGTAATCATAATAATAAACATAATAAGCTTTGAAATAATCATAATAACCATTATACTAGCCATAATAACCATAATAATTATAATAGCTAGAATAATCATAATAGTCATAATAATCGCAATAACGATAATGATCTTAATGATGATCATGATATTCAGCATAATTATACCAAGATCCATAATAAGCATAGTAACCATAATAATAAACATAATAAGCTTTGAAATAATCATAATAACCGTTATACTAGCCATAGCAACCATAATAATCATAATAACCATAATAATCATAATAATTATAGTAATAAGCATAATAAGCTTTGAAATAATCATAATAACCGTTATACTAGCCATAGTAACCATAATAATCATAATAACCATAATAATCATAATAATTATAGTAATAACCATAATAAGCTTGAAAATAACCATAATAAGCATTATACTAGCCATAATAATCATAATGACTATAATAATCATAATAGTCATAATAATAACCATAATAAACTTGGAAATAGTCATATTTATCATTATAATAGCAATAATAGCCATAAAAATCATAACAGCCATAATAATCTGAATGTTGATCATAATAATCATACTAACAGCCATAATAGTCATAGTGATCATCATAATAACTACAATAATCATAATAATCGTAATTGTAATGTTAATAAGCATAGCAATCATCACAATAATCAGAGTAACCATAATAATCTTAATGATGATCATAATATCCATGATAATTATACCAAGACCCGTAATAATCATAATAATCATCATAATAACCATAATTTGTTCGGAAATAATCATAATATACTTTATACTAGCCATAACAACCGTAATAGTCATAATAGCCATAATAGTCATAATAGTCGTAATAATAACTATAATGACCTTGGAAATAATCGTAATAATCATTACAATAGCCATAATAGCCATAAAAATCACAATAGCCATAATAATCTGAATGGTGATCATAATAATCATACTAACGACCATAATGATCATAGTAATCATCATAATAAACAGAATAGTCATGGAAATAATCTTAATAATCATTATTATTAACGTAATAACCATAATGATCTTAATGATGACCATAATATTCATCATAATTATACCTAGACATATAATAATCAGAGTAATCATAATAATAAACATAATAAGCTTTGAAATAATCATAATGACCTTTATACTAGCCATAATAACCATAATAATCATAATAACTAGAGTAATCATAATAGTCATAATAATCGCAATAACCATAATGATCTTAATGATGATCATTATATTCATCATAATTATACCAAGATCCATAATAATCATAGTAACCATAATTATAAACATAATAAGCTTTGAGATAAACATAATAACCGTTATACTAGCCATAGTAACCATAATAATCATAATAACCATACTCATCATAATAATAATAATAATATCCATAATAAGCTTGGAAATAATCATAATAAGCATTATACTAGCCATAATAGTCGTAATAATCATAATAACTATAATAATCATAGTAGTCATAATAATAACCATAATAAACTTGGAAATAATCATATTTATCGTTATAATAGCAATAATAAACATAAAAATCATAATAGCCATAATAATCTCAATGTTCATCATAATCATCATACTGACAGCCATAATAATCATAGTGATCATCATAATAACTACAATAATCATAATAATCGTAATTGTAATGTTAATAAGCATAGCAATAATCACAGTAATCATAGAAACCATAATAATCTTAATGATGATCATAATATCCATGATAATTATACCAAGATCCGTAATAATCATAATAATCATAATAATAACCATAATGGGTTCGGAAATAATCATAATATACTTTATACTAGCCATAACAACCATAATAGACATAATAGCCATAATAATCATAATAGTCGTAATAATAACCATAATGAACTTGGAAATAATCGTAATAATCATTACAATAGCCATAATAGACATAAAAATCACAAATCACAACTAACAACCATAATGATCATAGTAATCATCATAATAAACAGAGTACTCATAGAAATAATCTTAAGAATCATTATGATTAACGTAATACCCATAATCATCGTAATAACCATAATGATCTTAATGATGACCATAATATTCATCATAATTATACCAAGATCCATAATAATCATAGTAACCGTGATAATAAACATAATAAGGTTTGAAATAATCATAATATACATTATACTAGCCATAACAACCATAATAGTCATAATAGCTATAATAATCATAATAGTCGTAATAATAACAATAATGAACTAGGAAATAATCGTAATAATCATTATAATTGTCATAAAAGTCATAAAAATCACAATAGCCATAATAATCAGAATGGTGATCATAATAATCATACTAACAACCATAATGATCATAGTAATCATCATAATAAACAGAATAGTCATGGAAATAATCTTAATAATAGTTATTATTAACGTAATAACCATAATCACCTTAATAACCATAATGATCTCAATGATGACCATAATATTCATCATAATTATACTAAGACAAATAATAATCAGAGTAATGATAATAATAAACATAATAAGCTTTGAAATAATCATAATAACCATTATACTAGCCATAATAACCATAATAATCATAATACTTAGAATAATCATAATAGTCATAATAATCGCAATAACCATAATGATCTTAATGATGATCATGATATTCATCATAATTATACCAAGATCCATAATAAGCATAGTAACCATAATAATAAACATAATAAGCTTTGAAATAATCATAATAACCGTTATACTAGCCATAGTAACCATAATAATCATAATAACCATAATAATCATAATAATTATAGTAATAACCATAATAAGCTTGAAAATAATCATAATAAGCATTATACTAGCCATAATAATCATAATGATTATAATAATGGTAATAGTCATAATAATAACCATAATTAACTTGGAAATAATCATATTTATCATTATAATAGCAGTAATAACCATAAAAATCATAATAGCCATAATAATCTGAATGTTGATCATAATAATCATACTAACAGCCATAATAGTCATAGTGATCATCATAATAACTACAATAATCATAATAATCGTAATTGTATTGTTAATAAGCATATCAATAATCACAATAATCATAGTAACCAGAATAATTTTAATGATGATCATAATATCCATGATAATTATACCAAGATCCGTAATAATCATAATAATAACCCTAATGTGTTCGGAAATAATCATAATATACTTTATACTAGCCATAACAACCATAATAGACATAATAGCCATAATAATCATAATAGTCGTAATAATAACAATAATGAACTTGGAAATAATCGTAATAATCATTATAATAGTCATAATAGCCATAAAAATCACAATAGTCATAATAATCAGAATGGTGATCATAATAATCATACTAACAACCATAATGATCATAGTGATCATCATAATAACTACAATAATCATAATAATCGTAATTGTAATGTTAATAAGCTTAGCAATAATCACAATAATCATAGTAACCGTAATAATCTTAATGCTGATCATAATATTCATGATAATTATATCAGGATCCGTAGTAATCATAATAACCATAATAATAACCATAATGGGTTCGGAAATAATCATAATATACATTATACTAGCCATAACAACCATAATAGTCATAATAGCCATAATAATCCTAATAGTGGTAATAATAACAATAATGAACTTGGAAATAATCGTAATAATCATTACAATTGTCATAGAAGCCATAAAAATCACAATAGCCATAATAATCAGAATGGTGACATAATAATAATACCAACAACCATAATGATCATAGTAATCATCATAATAAACAGAATAGTCATAGAAATAATCTTAAGAATCATTATGATTAACGTAATACACATAATCATCGTAATAACCATAATGATCTTAATGATGACCATAATATTCATCATAATTATGCTAAGACATTTAACAATCAGAGTAATCATAATAATAAACATAATAAGGTTTGGAATAATCATAATAACCTATATGCTAGCCATAATAACCATAATAATCATAATAACTAGAATAATCATAATAGTCATAATAATCGCAATAACCATAATGATCTTAATGATGATCATGATATTCATCATAATTATACCAAGATCCATAATAATCATAGTAACCATAATAATAAACATAATAAGCTTTGAAATAATCATAATAACCGTTATACTAGCCATAGTAACCATAATAATCATAATAACCATAATAATCATAATAATTATAGTAATAACCGTAATAAACTTGGTAATAATAATATTTATCATTATAATAGCAATAATAACAATAAAAATCATATTAGCCATAATAATCTGAATGTTGATCCTAATAATCATACTAACAACCATAATAATCATAGTGATCACCATAATAACTACAATAATCATAATAATCGTAATTGTAAAGTTAATAAGCATAGCAATAATCACAATAATCATAGTAACCATAATAATCTTAATGATGATCATAATATCCATGATAATTATACCAAGATCCGTAATAATCATAATAATCATACTAATAACCCTAATGTGTTCGGAAATAATCATAATATACTTTATACTAGCCATAACAACCATAATAGACATAATAGCCATAATAATCATAATAGTCGTAATAATAACCATAATGAACTTGGAAATAATCGTAATAATCATTACAATAGCCATAATAGACATAAAAATCACAATAGCCATAATAATCTGAATGGTGATCATAATAATCATACTAACAACCATAATGATCATAGTAATCATCATAATAAACAGAATAGTAATGGAAATAATCTTAATAATCATTATTATTAACGTAATAACCATGATGATCTTAATGATGACCATAATATTCATCATAATTATACCTAGACATATAATAATCAGAGTAATCATAATAGTAAGCATAATAAGCTTTGAAATAATCATAATAACCTTTATACTAGCCATAATAACCATAATAATCATAATAACTAGAGTAATCATAATAGTCATAATAATCGCAATAAACATAATGATCTTAATGATGATCATTATATTCATCATAATTGTACCAAGATCCATAATAATCATAGTAACCATAATAATAAACATAATAAGCTTGGAAATAACCATAATAACCGTTATACTATCCATAGTAGCCATAATAATCATAATAACCATACGCATCATAATAATTATATTAATAACAATAATAAGCTTGGAAATAATCATCATAAGCATTATACTAGCCATAATAATCATAATAATCATAATAACTATAATAATCATAATAGCCATAATAATAACCATAATAAACATGGAAATAATCATATTTATCATTATAATAGCAATAATAACCATAAAAATCATAATAGCCATTATAATCTGAATGTTGATCATAATAATCATACTAACAGCCATAATAATCATAGTGATCATCATAATAACTACAATAATCATAATAATCGTAATTGTAATGTTAATAAGCATAGCAATAATCACAGTAATCGTAGAAACCATAATAATCTTAATGATGATCATAATATCCATGATAATTATACCAAGATCCGTAATAATCATAATAATCATAATAATAACCATAATAGGTTCGGAAATAATCATAATATACATTATACTACCCCTAACAACTATAATAGTCATAATAGCCATAATAATCCTAATAGTTGTAATAATAACAATAATGAACTTGGAAATAATCGTAATAATCATTACAATAGTCATAATAGCCATAAAAATCGCAATAGCCATAATAATCAGATTGGTGACATAATAATAATACTAACAACCATAATGATCATAGTAATCATCATAATAAACAGAGTAGTCATAGAAATAATCTTAAGAATCATTATGATTAACGTAATACCCATAATCATCGTAATAACCATAATGATCTTAATGTTGACCATAATATTCATCATAATTATACCAAGATCCATAATAATCATAGTAACCGTGATAATAAACATAATAAGGTTTGAAATAATCATAATATACATTATACTAGCCATAACAACCATAATAGTCATAATAGCCATAATAATCATAATAGTCGTAATAATAACAATAATGAACTAGGAAATAATCGTAATAATCATTATAATAGTCATAAAAGTCATAAAAATCACAATAGCCATAATAATCAGAATGGTGATCATAATAATCATACTAACAACCATAATGATCATAGTAATCATCATAATAAACAGAATAGTCATGGAAATAATCTTAATAATAGTTATTATTAACGTAATAACCATAATCACCTTAATAACCATAATGATCTCAATGATGACCATAATATTCATCATAATTATACTAAGACAAATAATAATCAGAGTAATGATAATAATAAACATAATAAGCTTTGAAATAATCATAATAACCATTATACTAGCCATAATAACCATAATAATCATAATACCTAGAATAATCATAATAGTCATAATAATCGCAATAACCATAATGATCTTAATGATGATCATGATATTCATCATAATTATACCAAGATCCATAATAAGCATAGTAACCATAATAATAAACATAATAAGCTTTGAAATAATCATAATAACCGTTATACTAGCCATAGTAACCATAATAATCATAATAACCATAATAATCATAATAATTATAGTAATAACCATAATAAGCTTGAAAATAATCATAATAAGCATTATACTAGCCATAATAATCATAATGATTATAATAATGATAATAGTCATAATAATAACCATAATTAACTTGGAAATAATCATATTTATCATTATAATAGCAGTAATAACCATAAAAATCATAATAGCCATAATAATCTGAATGTTGATCATAATAATCATACTAACAGCCATAATAGTCATAGTGATCATCATAATAACTACAATAATCATAATAATCGTAATTGTATTGTTAATAAGCATATCAATAATCACAATAATCATAGTAACCAGAATAATTTTAATGTTGATCATAATATCCATGATAATTATACCAAGATCCGTAATAATCATAATAATAACCCTAATGTGTTCGGAAATAATCATAATATACTTTATACTAGCCATAACAACCATAATAGACATAATAGCCATAATAATCATAATAGTCGTAATAATAACAATAATGAACTTGGAAATAATCGTAATAATCATTATAATAGTCATAATAGCCATAAAAATCACAATAGTCATAATAATCAGAATGGTGATCATAATAATCATACTAACAACCATAATGATCATAGTGATCATCATAATAACTACAATAATCATAATAATCGTAATTGTAATGTTAATAAGCTTAGCAATAATCACAATAATCATAGTAACCGTAATAATCTTAATGCTGATCATAATATTCATGATAATTATATCAGGATCCGTAGTAATCATAATAACCATAATAATAACCATAATGGGTTCGGAAATAATCATAATATACATTATACTAGCCATAACAACCATAATAGTCATAATAGCCATAATAATCCTAATAGTGGTAATAATAACAATAATGAACTTGGAAATAATCGTAATAATCATTACAATTGTCATAGAAGCCATAAAAATCGCAATAGCCATAATATTCAGAATGGTGACATAATAATAATACTAACAACCATAATGATCATAGTAATCATCATAATAAACAGAATAGTCATAGAAATAATCTTAAGAATCATTATGATTAACGTAATAACCATAATCAACGTAATAACCATAATGATCTTAATGATGACCATAATATTCATCATAATTATGCTAAGACATTTAACAATCAGAGTAATCATAATAATAAACATAATAAGGTTTGGAATAATCATAATAACCTCTATGCTAGCCATAATAACCATAATAATCATAATAACTAGAATAATCATAATAGTCATAATAATCGCAATAACCATAATGATCTTAATGATGATCATGATATTCATCATAATTATACCAAGATCCATAATAATCATAGTAACCATAATAATAAACATAATAAGCTTTGAAATAATCATAATAACCGTTATACTAGCCATAGTAACCATAATAATCATAATAACCATAATAATCATAATTGTCGTAATAATAACCATAATGATCTTGGAAATAATCGTAATAATCATTACAATAGCCATAATAGACATAAAAATCACAATAGCCATAATAATCTAAGTGGTGATCATAATAATCATACTAACAACCATAATGATCATAGTAATCATCATAATAAACAGAATAGTAATGGAAATAATCTTAATAATCATTATTATTAACGTAATAACCATGATGATCTTAATGATGTCCATAATATTCATCATAATTATACCTAGACATATAATAATCAGAGTAATCATAATAATAAGCATAATAAGCTTTGAAATAATCATAATAACCTTTATACTAGCCATAATAACCATAATAATCATAATAACTAGAGTAATCATAATAGTCTTAATAATCGCAATAACCATAATGATCTTAATGATGATCATTATATTCATCATAATTGTACCAAGATCCATAATAATCATAGTAACCATAATAATAAACATAATAAGCTTTGAAATAACCATAATAACCGTTATACTATCCATAGTAGCCATAATAATCATAATAACCATAATAATCATAATAATTATAGTAATAACCATAATAAGCTTTGAAATAATCAAAATAACCGTTATACTAGCCATAGTAACCATAATAATCATAATAACCATAATAATCATAATAATTATAGTAATAACCATAATAAGCTTGGAAATATTCATAATAAGCATTATACTAGCCATAATAATCATAATAACCATTCGCATCATAATAATTATATTAATAAAAATAATAAGCTTGGAAATAATCATCATAAGCATTATACTATCCATAATAATCATAATAATCATAATAACTATAATAATCATAATAGTCATAATAATAACCATAATAAACTTGGAAATAATCATATTTATCATTATAATAGCAATAATAACCCTAAAAATCATAATAGCCATAATAATCTGTATGTTGATCATAATAATCATACTAACAGCCATAATAATCATAGTGATCATAATAATAACTACAATAATCATAATAATCGTAATTGTAATGCTAATAAGCATAGCAATAATCACAATAATCATAGTAACCGTAATAGTCTTAATGCTGATCATAATATTCATGATAATTATATCAAGATCCGTAATAATCATAATAATCATAATAATAACCATAATGGGTTCGGAAATAATCATAATATACATTATACTAGCCATAACAACCATAATAGTCATAATAGCCATAGTAATCCTAATAGTTGTAATAATAACAATAATGAACTTGGAAATAATCGTAATAATCATTACAATAGTCATAATAGCCATAAAAATCGCAATAGCCATAATAATCAGAATGGTGACATAATAATAATACTAACAACCATAATGATCATAGTAATCATCATAATAAACAGAATAGTCATAGAAATAATCTTAAGAATCATTATGATTAACGTAATACCCATAATCATCATAATAACCATAATGATCTTAATGATGACCACAATATTCATCATAATTATACTAAGACAAATAATAATCAGAGTAATCATAATAATAAACATAATAAGCTTTGAAATAATCATAATAACCATTATACTAGCCATAATAACCATAATAATTATAATAGCTAGAATAATCATAATAGTCATAATAATCGCAATAACGATAATGATCTTAATGATGATCATGATATTCAGCATAATTATACCAAGATCCATAATAAGCATAGTAACCATAATAATAAACATAATAAGCTTTGAAATAATCATAATAACCGTTATACTAGCCATAGCAACCATAATAATCATAATAACCATAATAATCATAATAATTATAGTAATAAGCATAATAAGCTTTGAAATAATCATAATAACCGTTATACTAGCCATAGTAACCATAATAATCATAATAACCATAATAATCATAATAATTATAGTAATAACCATAATAAGCTTGAAAATAACCATAATAAGCATTATACTAGCCATAATAATCATAATGACTATAATAATCATAATAGTCATAATAATAACCATAATAAACTTGGAAATAGTCATATTTATCATTATAATAGCAATAATAGCCATAAAAATCATAACAGCCATAATAATCTGAATGTTGATCATAATAATCATACTAACAGCCATAATAGTCATAGTGATCATCATAATAACTACAATAATCATAATAATCGTAATTGTAATGTTAATAAGCATAGCAATCATCACAATAATCAGAGTAACCATAATAATCTTAATGATGATCATAATATCCATGATAATTATACCAAGACCCGTAATAATCATAATAATCATCATAATAACCATAATTTGTTCGGAAATAATCATAATATACTTTATACTAGCCATAACAACCGTAATAGTCATAATAGCCATAATAGTCATAATAGTCGTAATAATAACTATAATGACCTTGGAAATAATCGTAATAATCATTACAATAGCCATAATAGCCATAAAAATCACAATAGCCATAATAATCTGAATGGTGATCATAATAATCATACTAACGACCATAATGATCATAGTAATCATCATAATAAACAGAATAGTCATGGAAATAATCTTAATAATCATTATTATTAACGTAATAACCATAATGATCTTAATGATGACCATAATATTCATCATAATTATACCTAGACATATAATAATCAGAGTAATCATAATAATAAACATAATAAGCTTTGAAATAATCATAATGACCTTTATACTAGCCATAATAACCATAATAATCATAATAACTAGAGTAATCATAATAGTCATAATAATCGCAATAACCATAATGATCTTAATGATGATCATTATATTCATCATAATTATACCAAGATCCATAATAATCATAGTAACCATAATTATAAACATAATAAGCTTTGAGATAAACATAATAACCGTTATACTAGCCATAGTAACCATAATAATCATAATAACCATACTCATAATAATAATAATAATAATATCCATAATAAGCTTGGAAATAATCATAATAAGCATTATACTAGCCATAATAGTCGTAATAATCATAATAACTATAATAATCATAGTAGTCATAATAATAACCATAATAAACTTGGAAATAATCATATTTATCGTTATAATAGCAATAATAAACATAAAAATCATAATAGCCATAATAATCTCAATGTTCATCATAATCATCATACTGACAGCCATAATAATCATAGTGATCATCATAATAACTACAATAATCATAATAATCGTAATTGTAATGTTAATAAGCATAGCAATAATCACAGTAATCATAGAAACCATAATAATCTTAATGATGATCATAATATCCATGATAATTATACCAAGATCCGTAATAATCATAATAATCATAATAATAACCATAATGGGTTCGGAAATAATCATAATATACTTTATACTAGCCATAACAACCATAATAGACATAATAGCCATAATAATCATAATAGTCGTAATAATAACCATAATGAACTTGGAAATAATCGTAATAATCATTACAATAGCCATAATAGACATAAAAATCACAAATCACAACTAACAACCATAATGATCATAGTAATCATCATAATAAACAGAGTAGTCATAGAAATAATCTTAAGAATCATTATGATTAACGTAATACCCATAATCATCGTAATAACCATAATGATCTTAATGATGACCATAATATTCATCATAATTATACCAAGATCCATAATAATCATAGTAACCGTGATAATAAACATAATAAGGTTTGAAATAATCATAATATACATTATACTAGCCATAACAACCATAATAGTCATAATAGCTATAATAATCATAATAGTCGTAATAATAACAATAATGAACTAGGAAATAATCGTAATAATCATTATAATTGTCATAAAAGTCATAAAAATCACAATAGCCATAATAATCAGAATGGTGATCATAATAATCATACTAACAACCATAATGATCATAGTAATCATCATAATAAACAGAATAGTCATGGAAATAATCTTAATAATAGTTATTATTAACGTAATAACCATAATCACCTTAATAACCATAATGATCTCAATGATGACCATAATATTCATCATAATTATACTAAGACAAATAATAATCAGAGTAATGATAATAATAAACATAATAAGCTTTGAAATAATCATAATAACCATTATACTAGCCATAATAACCATAATAATCATAATACTTAGAATAATCATAATAGTCATAATAATCGCAATAACCATAATGATCTTAATGATGATCATGATATTCATCATAATTATACCAAGATCCATAATAAGCATAGTAACCATAATAATAAACATAATAAGCTTTGAAATAATCATAATAACCGTTATACTAGCCATAGTAACCATAATAATCATAATAACCATAATAATCATAATAATTATAGTAATAACCATAATAAGCTTGAAAATAATCATAATAAGCATTATACTAGCCATAATAATCATAATGATTATAATAATGGTAATAGTCATAATAATAACCATAATTAACTTGGAAATAATCATATTTATCATTATAATAGCAGTAATAACCATAAAAATCATAATAGCCATAATAATCTGAATGTTGATCATAATAATCATACTAACAGCCATAATAGTCATAGTGATCATCATAATAACTACAATAATCATAATAATCGTAATTGTATTGTTAATAAGCATATCAATAATCACAATAATCATAGTAACCAGAATAATTTTAATGATGATCATAATATCCATGATAATTATACCAAGATCCGTAATAATCATAATAATAACCCTAATGTGTTCGGAAATAATCATAATATACTTTATACTAGCCATAACAACCATAATAGACATAATAGCCATAATAATCATAATAGTCGTAATAATAACAATAATGAACTTGGAAATAATCGTAATAATCATTATAATAGTCATAATAGCCATAAAAATCACAATAGTCATAATAATCAGAATGGTGATCATAATAATCATACTAACAACCATAATGATCATAGTGATCATCATAATAACTACAATAATCATAATAATCGTAATTGTAATGTTAATAAGCTTAGCAATAATCACAATAACCATAGTAACCGTAATAATCTTAATGCTGATCATAATATTCATGATAATTATATCAGGATCCGTAGTAATCATAATAACCATAATAATAACCATAATGGGTTCGGAAATAATCATAATATACATTATACTAGCCATAACAACCATAATAGTCATAATAGCCATAATAATCCTAATAGTGGTAATAATAACAATAATGAACTTGGAAATAATCGTAATAATCATTACAATTGTCATAGAAGCCATAAAAATCACAATAGCCATAATAATTAGAATGGTGACATAATAATAATACCAACAACCATAATGATCATAGTAATCATCATAATAAACAGAGTAGTCATAGAAATAATCTTAAGAATCATTATGATTAACGTAATACCCATAATCATCGTAATAACCATAATGATCTTAATGATGACCATAATATTCATCATAATTATACCAAGATCCATAATAATCATAGTAACCGTGATAATAAACATAATAAGGTTTGAAATAATCATAATATACATTATACTAGCCATAACAACCATAATAGTCATAATAGCCATAATAATCATAATAGTCGTAATAATAACAATAATGAACTAGGAAATAATCGTAATAATCATTATAATAGTCATAAAAGTCATAAAAATCACAATAGCCATAATAATCAGAATGGTGATCATAATAATCATACTAACAACCATAATGATCATAGTAATCATCATAATAAACAGAATAGTCATGGAAATAATCTTAATAATAGTTATTATTAACGTAATAACCATAATCACCTTAATAACCATAATGATCTCAATGATGACCATAATATTCATCATAATTATACTAAGACAAATAATAATCAGAGTAATGATAATAATAAACATAATAAGCTTTGAAATAATCATAATAACCATTATACTAGCCATAATAACCATAATAATCATAATACCTAGAATAATCATAATAGTCATAATAATCGCAATAACCATAATGATCTTAATGATGATCATGATATTCATCATAATTATACCAAGATCCATAATAAGCATAGTAACCATAATAATAAACATAATAAGCTTTGAAATAATCATAATAACCGTTATACTAGCCATAGTAACCATAATAATCATAATAACCATAATAATCATAATAATTATAGTAATAACCATAATAAGCTTGAAAATAATCATAATAAGCATTATACTAGCCATAATAATCATAATGATTATAATAATGATAATAGTCATAATAATAACCATAATTAACTTGGAAATAATCATATTTATCATTATAATAGCAGTAATAACCATAAAAATCATAATAGCCATAATAATCTGAATGTTGATCATAATAATCATACTAACAGCCATAATAGTCATAGTGATCATCATAATAACTACAATAATCATAATAATCGTAATTGTATTGTTAATAAGCATATCAATAATCACAATAATCATAGTAACCAGAATAATTTTAATGTTGATCATAATATCCATGATAATTATACCAAGATCCGTAATAATCATAATAATAACCCTAATGTGTTCGGAAATAATCATAATATACTTTATACTAGCCATAACAACCATAATAGACATAATAGCCATAATAATCATAATAGTCGTAATAATAACAATAATGAACTTGGAAATAATCGTAATAATCATTATAATAGTCATAATAGCCATAAAAATCACAATAGTCATAATAATCAGAATGGTGATCATAATAATCATACTAACAACCATAATGATCATAGTGATCATCATAATAACTACAATAATCATAATAATCGTAATTGTAATGTTAATAAGCTTAGCAATAATCACAATAATCATAGTAACCGTAATAATCTTAATGCTGATCATAATATTCATGATAATTATATCAGGATCCGTAGTAATCATAATAACCATAATAATAACCATAATGGGTTCGGAAATAATCATAATATACTTTATACTAGCCATAACAACCATAATAGACATAATAGCCATAATAATCATAATAGTCGTAATAATAACCATAATGAACTTGGAAATAATCGTAATAATCATTACAATAGCCATAATAGACATAAAAATCACAATAGCCATAATAATCTGAATGGTGATCATAATAATCATACTAACAACCATAATGATCATAGTAATCATCATAATAAACAGAATAGTAATGGAAATAATCTTAATAATCATTATTATTAACGTAATAACCATGATGATCTTAATGATGACCATAATATTCATCATAATTATACCTAGACATATAATAATCAGAGTAATCATAATAGTAAGCATAATAAGCTTTGAAATAATCATAATAACCTTTATACTAGCCATAATAACCATAATAATCATAATAACTAGAGTAATCATAATAGTCATAATAATCGCAATAAACATAATGATCTTAATGATGATCATTATATCCATGATAATTATACCAAGATCCGTAATAATCATAATAATCATAATAATAACCATAATAGGTTCGGAAATAATCATAATATACATTATACTACCCCTAACAACTATAATAGTCATAATAGCCATAATAATCCTAATAGTTGTAATAATAACAATAATGAACTTGGAAATAACCGTAATAATCATTACAATAGTCATAATAGCCATAAAAATCGCAATAGCCATAATAATCAGATTGGTGACATAATAATAATACTAACAACCATAATGATCATAGTAATCATCATAATAAACAGAGTAGTCATAGAAATAATCTTAAGAATCATTATGATTAACGTAATACCCATAATCATCGTAATAACCATAATGATCTTAATGATGACCGTAATATTCATCATAATTATACCAAGATCCATAATAATCATAGTAACCGTGATAATAAACATAATAAGGTTTGAAATAATCATAATATACATTATACTAGCCATAACAACCATAATAGTCATAATAGCCATAATAATCATAATAGTCGTAATAATAACAATAATGAACTAGGAAATAATCGTAATAATCATTATAATAGTCATAAAAGTCATAAAAATCACAATAGCCATAATAATCAGAATGGTGATCATAATAATCATACTAACAACCATAATGATCATAGTAATCATCATAATAAACAGAATAGTCATGGAAATAATCTTAATAATAGTTATTATTAACGTAATAACCATAATCACCTTAATAACCATAATGATCTCAATGATGACCATAATATTCATCATAATTATACTAAGACAAATAATAATCAGAGTAATGATAATAATAAACATAATAAGCTTTGAAATAATCATAATAACCATTATACTAGCCATAATAACCATAATAATCATAATACCTAGAATAATCATAATAGTCATAATAATCGCAATAACCATAATGATCTTAATGATGATCATGATATTCATCATAATTATACCAAGATCCATAATAAGCATAGTAACCATAATAATAAACATAATAAGCTTTGAAATAATCATAATAACCGTTATACTAGCCATAGTAACCATAATAATCATAATAACCATAATAATCATAATAATTATAGTAATAACCATAATAAGCTTGAAAATAATCATAATAAGCATTATACTAGCCATAATAATCATAATGATTATAATAATGATAATAGTCATAATAATAACCATAATTAACTTGGAAATAATCATATTTATCATTATAATAGCAGTAATAACCATAAAAATCATAATAGCCATAATAATCTGAATGTTGATCATAATAATCATACTAACAGCCATAATAGTCATAGTGATCATCATAATAACTACAATAATCATAATAATCGTAATTGTATTGTTAATAAGCATATCAATAATCACAATAATCATAGTAACCAGAATAATTTTAATGATGATCATAATATCCATGATAATTATACCAAGATCCGTAATAATCATAATAATAACCCTAATGTGTTCGGAAATAATCATAATATACTTTATACTAGCCATAACAACCATAATAGACATAATAGCCATAATAATCATAATAGTCGTAATAATAACAATAATGAACTTGGAAATAATCGTAATAATCATTATAATAGTCATAATAGCCATAAAAATCACAATAGCCATAATAATCAGAATGGTGATCATAATAATCATACTAACAACCATAATGATCATAGTGATCATCATAATAACTACAATAATCATAATAATCGTAATTGTAATGTTAATAAGCTTAGCAATAATCACAATAATCATAGTAACCGTAATAATCTTAATGCTGATCATAATATTCATGATAATTATATCAAGATCCGTAGTAATCGTAATAACCATAATAATAACTATAATGGGTTCGGAAATAATCATAATATACATTATACTAGCCATAACAACCATAATAGTCATAATAGCCATAATAATCCTAATAGTTGTAATAATAACAATAATGAACTTGGAAATAATCGTAATAATCATTACAATTGTCATAGAAGCCATAAAAATCACAATAGCCATAATAATCAGAATGGTGACATAATAATAATACCAACAACCATAATGATCATAGTAATCATCATAATAAACAGAATAGTCATAGAAATTATCTTAAGAATCATTATGATTAACGTAATACCCATAATCATCGTAATAACCATAATGATCTTAATGATGACCATAATATTCATCATAATTATGCTAAGACATTTAACAATCAGAGTAATCATAATAATAAACATAATAAGGTTTGGAATAATCATAATAACCTATATGCTAGCCATAATAACCATAATAATCATAATAACTAGAATAATCATAATAGTCATAATAATCGCAATAACCATAATGATCTTAATGATGATCATGATATTCATCATAATTATACCAAGATCCATAATAATCATAGTAACCATAATAATAAACATAATAAGCTTTGAAATAATCATAATAACCGTTATACTAGCCATAGTAACCATAATAATCATAATAACCATAAGAATCATAATAATTATAATAATAACCGTAATAAACTTGGTAATAATCATATTTATCATTATAATAGCAATAATAACAATAAAAATCATATTAGCCATAATAATCTGAATGTTGATCCTAATAATCATACTAACAACCATAATAATCATAGTGATCACCATAATAACTACAATAATCATAATAATCGTAATTGTAATGTTAATAAGCATAGCAATAATCACAATAATCATAGTAACCATAATAATCTTAATGATGATCATAATATCCATGATAATTATACCAAGATCCGTAATAATCATAATAATCATACTAATAACCCTAATGTGTTCGGAAATAATCATAATATACTTTATACTAGCCATAACAACCATAATAGACATAATAGCCATAATAATCATAATAGTCGTAATAATAACCATAATGAACTTGGAAATAATCGTAATAATCATTACAATAGCCATAATAGACATTAAAATCACAATAGCCATAATAATCTGAATGGTGATCATAATAATCATACTAACAACCATAATGATCATAGTAATCATCATAATAAACAGAATAGTAATGGAAATAATCTTAATAATCATTATTATTAACGTAATAACCATGATGATCTTAATGATGACCATAATATTCATCATAATTATACCTAGACATATAATGATCAGAGTAATCATAATAGTAAGCATAATAAGCTTTGAAATAATCATAATAACCTTTATACTAGCCATAATAACCATAATAATCATAATAACTAGAGTAATCATAATAGTCATAATAATCGCAATAACCATAATGATCTTAATGATGATCATTATATTCATCATAATTGTACCAAGATCCATAATAATCATAGTAACCATAATAATAAACATAATAAGCTTGGAAATAACCATAATAACCGTTATACTATCCATAGTAGCCATAATAATCATAATAACCATACGCATCATAATAATTATATTAATAACAATAATAAGCTTGGAAATAATCATCATAAGCATTATACTAGCCATAATAATCATAATAATCATAATAACTATAATAATCATAATAGTCATAATAATAACCATAATAAACTTGGAAATAAACATATTTATCATTATAATAGCAATAATAACCATAAAAATCATAATAGCCATTATAATCTGAATGTTGATCATAATAATCATACTAACAGCCATAATAGTCATACTGATCATCATAATAACTACAATAATCATAATAATCGTAATTGTGATGTTAATAAGCATAGCAATAATCACAATAATCAGAGTAACCATAATAATCTTAATGATGATCATAATATCCATGATAATGATACCAAGACCCGTAATAATCATAATAATCATCATAATAACCATAATGGGTTCGGAAATAATCATAATATACATTATACTAGCCATAACAACCATAATAGTGATAATAGCCATAATACTCATAATAGTCGTAATAATAACAATAATGAACTAGGAAATAATCGTAATAATCATTATAATAGTCATAAAAGTCATAAAAATCACAATAGCCATATTAATCAGAATGGTGATCATAATGATCATACTAACAACCATAATGATCATAGTAATCATCATAATAAACAGAATAGTCATGGAAATAATCTTAATAATAGTTATTACTAACGTAATAACCATAATCACCTTAATAACCATAATGATCTCAATGATGACCATAATATTCATCATAATTATACTAAGACAAATAATAATCAGAGTAATGATAATAATAAACATAATAAGCTTTGAAATAATCATAATAACCATTATACTAGCCATAATAACCATAATAATCATAATACCTAGAATAACCATAATAGTCATAATAATCGCAATAACCATAATGATCTTAATGATGATCATGATATTCATCATAATTATACCAAGATTCATAATAAGCATAGTAACCATAATAATAAACATAATAAGCTTTGAAACAATCATAATAACAGTTATACTAGCCATAGTAACCCTAATAATCATAATAACCATAATAATCATAATAATTATAGTAATAACCATAATAAGCTTGGAAATAATCATAATAAGCATTATACTAGCCATAATAATCATAATGACTATAATAATGATAATAGTCATAATAATAACCATAATTAACTTGGAAATAATCATATTTATCATTATAATAGCAGTAATAACCATAAAAATCATAATAGCCATAATAATCTGAATGTTGATCATAATAATCATACTAACAGCCATAATAGTCATAGTGATCATCATAATAACTACAATAATCATAATAATCGTAATTGTGATGTTAATAAGCATAGCAATAATCACAATAATCAGAGTAACCATAATAATCTTAATGATGATCATAATATCCATGATAATTATACCAAGACCCGTAATAATCATAATAATCATCATAATAACCATAATGGGTTCGGAAATAATCATAATATACATTATACTAGCCATAACAACCATAATAGTGATAATAGCCATAATACTCATAATAGTCTTAATAATAACAATAATGAACTAGGAAATAATCGTAATAATCATTATAATAGTCATAAAAGTCATAAAAATCACAATAGCCATATTAATCAGAATGGTGATCATAATAATCATACTAACAACCATAATGATCATAGTAATCATCATAATAAACAGAATAGTCATGGAAACAATATTAATAATCATTATTATTAACGTAATAACCTTAATGATCTTAATGATGACCATAATATTCATCATAATTATACCTAGACATATAATAATCAGAGTAATCATAATAATAAGAATAATAAGCTTTGAAATAATCATAATAACCTTAATACTAGCCATAATAACCATAATAATCATAATAACTAGAGTAATCATGATAGTCATAATAATCGCAACAACCATAATGATCTTAATGATGATCATTATATACATCATAATTATTCCAAGATCCATAATAATCATAGTAACCATAATAATAAACACAATAAGCCTTGAAATAATCATAATAACCGCTATACAAGCCATAGTAGCTATAATAATCATAATAACCATACTCATCATAATAATTATAATAATAACCATAATAAGCTTGGAAATAATCATAATAAGCATTATACTAGCCATAATAATCATAATAATCATGATAACTATAATAATCATAATAGTCATAATAATAACCGTAATAAACTTGGAAATAATCATATTTATCATTATAATAGCAATAATAACCATAAAAATCATAATAGCCATAATAATCTGAATGTTGATCCTAATAATCATACTAACAACCATAATAATCATAGTGATCATCATAATAACTACAATAATCATAATAATCGAAATTGTAATATTAATAAGCATAGCAATAATCACAATAATCATAGTAGCCATAATAATCTTAATGATGATCATAATATCCATGATAATTATACCAAGATCCGTAATAATCATACTAATCATAATAATAACCCTAATGTGTTCGGAAATAATCATAATATACATTATACTTGCCATAACAACCATGATAGTCATAATAGCCATAATAATCATAATAGTCGTAATAATAACAATAATGAACTTGGAAATAATGGTAATAATCATTATAATAGTCATAATAGCCATAAAAACACAATAGCCATAATAATCAGAATGGTGATCATAATAATCATACTAACAACCATAATGATCATAGTAATCATCATAATAAACAGAATAGTCATGGAAATAATCTTAGTAACCGTTATTACTAACGTAATAACCGTAATCACCTTAATAACCATAATGATCTCAATGATGACCATAATATTCATCATAATTATACGAAGACAAATAATAATCAGAGTAATCATAATAATAAACATAATAAGCTTTGAAATAATCATAATAACCTTTATACTAGCCATAATAACCATAATAATCATAATAACTAGAATAATCATAATAGTCATAATAATCGCAATAACCATAATGATCTTAATGATAATCATGATATTCATCATAATTATACCAAGATCCATAATAAGCATAGTAACCATAATAATAAACATAATAAGCTTTGAAATAATCATAATAACCGTTACACTAGCCATAGTAACTATAATAACCATAATAACCATAATAATCATAATAATTATAGTAATAACCATAATAAGCTTTGAAATAATCATAATAACCGTTATACTAGCCATAGTAACCATAATAATCGTAATAACTATAATAATCATAATAGTGATAATAATAACCGTAATAAACTTGGAAATAACCATATTTATCATTATAATAGCAATAATAACCATAAAAATCATAATAGCCATAATAATCTGAATGTTGATCCTAATAATCATACTAACAACCATAATAATCATAGTGATCATCATAATGACTACAATAATCATAATAATCGTAATTGTAATGTTAATAAGCATAGCAATAATCACAATAATCATAGTAACCATAATAATCTTAATGATGATCATAATATCCATGATAATTATACCAAGACCCGTAATAATCATAATAATCATAATAATAACCATAATAGGTTTGGAAATAATCATAATATACTTTATACTAGCCATAACAACCATAATAGTCATAATAGCCATAATAATCATAATAGTCGTAATAATAACAATAATGAACTTGGAAATAATCGTAATAATCATTATAATAGGCATAATAACCATAAAAATCACAATAGACATAATAATCTGAATGGTGGTCATAATAATCATACTCGCAACCATAATGATCATGGTAATCATCATCATAAACAGAATAGTCATGGAAATAATCTTAATAATAATGATTATTAACGTAATAACCATAATAATCTTAATGATGACCATAATATACATCATAATTATACCTAGACATATAATAATCAGAATAATCATAATAATAAGCATAATCAGCTCTGAAATAATCATAATAACCTTCATACTAGCCATAATAACCATAATAATCATAATAACTAGAGTAATCATAATAGTCATAATAATCGCAATAACCATAATGATCTTAATGATGATCATTATATTCATCATAATTATACCAAGATCCATAATAAGCATAGTAACCATAATAATAAACATAATAAGCTTTGAAATAATCATAATAACCGTTATACTAGCCATAGTAATCATAATAATCATAATAACCATAATAATCATAATAATTATAGTAATAACCATAATAAGCTTGGAAATAATCATAATAAGCATTATACTAGTCATAATAGTCATAGTGACTATAATAATCATAATAGTCATAATAATAACCATAATAAACTTGGAAATAGTCATATTTATCATTATAATAGCAATAATAACCATAAAAATCATAATAGCCATAATAATCTGAATGTTGATCCTAATAATCGTACTAACAACCATAATCATCATAGTGATCATCATAATAACTACAATAATCATAATAATCGTAATTGTAATGTTAATAAGCATAGCAATAATCACAATAATCATTGTAACCATAATAATCTTAATGATGATCATAATATCCATGATAATTATACCAAGATCCGTAATAATCATAATAATCATAATAATAACCCTAATGTGTTCGGAAATAATCATAATATACATTATACTTGCCATAACAACCATAATAGTCATAATAGCCATAATAATCTGAATGTTGATCCTAATAATCATACTAACAGCCATAATAGTCATAGTGATCATCATAATAACTACAATAATCATAATAATCGTAATTGTAATGTTAATAAGCATAGCAATAATCACAATAATCATAGTAACCATAGTAATCTTAATGATGATCATAATATCCATGATAATTATACCAAGATCCGTAATAATCATAATAATCATAATGATGACCATAATATACATCATAATTATACCTAGACATATAATAATCAGAACAAACATAATAATAAGCATAATAGGCTTTGAAATAATCATAATAACCTTCATACTAGACATAATAACCATAATAATCATAATAATTAGAGTAATCATAATAGTCATAATAACCGCAATAACCATAATGATCTTAATGATGATCATTATATTCATCATAATTATACCAAGATCCATAATAATCATAGTAACCATAATAATAAACATAATAAGCTTTGAAATAATCATAATAACCGTTATACTAGCCATAGAAGCCATAATAATCATAATAACCACAATCATCATAATAATCATAATAATAACCATAATAGGATCGGAAATAATCATAATATACATTATACTACCCCTAACAACTATAATAGTCGTAATAGCCATATTAATCATAATAGTCGTAATAATAACAATAATGAACTTGGAAATAATGGTAATAATCATTATAATAGTCATAATAGCCATAAAAATCACAATAGCCATAATAATCAGAATGGTGATCATAATAATCATACTAGCAACCATAATGATCATGGTAGTCATCATAATGAACAGAATAGTCATGGAAATAACCTTAATAATCATTATTATTAACGTAATAACCATAATAATCTTAATGATGACCATAATATACATAATAATTATACCTAGAGATATAATAATCAGAATAATCATAATAATAAGCATAATAAGCTTTGAAATAATCATAATAACCTTCATACTAGCCATAATAACCATACTAATCATAATAACTAGAGTAATCATAATAGTCATAATAACCGCAATAACCATAATGATCTTAATGATGATCATGATATTCATCATAATTATACCAAGATCTATAATAAGCATAGTAACCATAATAATAAACATAATAAGCTTTGAAATAATCATAATAACCGTTATACTAGCCATAGTAATCATAATAACCATAATAACCATAATAATCATAATAATTATAGTAATAACCATAATAAGCTTTGAAAGAATCATAATAACCGTTATACTAGCCATAGTAACCATAATAATCATAATAACTATAATAATCATAATAGTGATAATGATAACCGTAACAAACTTGGAAATAATCATATTTATCATTATAATAGCAATAATAACCATAAAAATCATAATAGCCATAATAATCTGAATGTTGATCCTAATAATCATACTAACAACCATTTTAATCATAGTGATCATCATAATAACTACAATAATCATAATAATCGTAATTGTAATGTTAATAAGCATAGCAATAATCACAATAATCATAGTAACCATAATAATCTTAATGATGATCATAATATCCATGATAATTATACCAAGATCCGTAATAATCATAATAATCATAATAATAAGCCTAGTGTGTTCGGAAATAATCATAATATACTTTATACTAGCCATAACAACCATAATAGTCATAATAGCCATAATAATCATAATAGTCGTAATAATAACCATAATGAACTAGGAAATAATCGTAATAATCATTACAATAGCCATAATAGACATAAAAATCACAATTGCCATAATAATCTAAAAGGTGAACATAATAATCATACTAACAACCATAATGATCATAGTAATCATCATAATAAACAGAATAGTAATGGAAATAATCTTAATAATCATTATTATTAACGTAATAACCATAATGATCTTAATGGTGACCATAATATTCATCATAATTATACCTAGACATATAATAATCAGAGTAATCATAATAATAAGCATAATAAGCTTTGAAATAATCTTAATAACCTTTATACTAGCCATAATAACCATAATAATCATAATAACTAGAGTAATCATAATAGTCATAATAATCGCAATAACCATAATGATCTTAATGATGATCATTATATTCATCATAATTATACCAAGATCCATAATAATCATAGTAACCATAATAATAAACATAATAAGCTTTGAAATAATCATAATAACTGTTTTACTAGCCATAGTAGCCATAATAATCATAATAACCATACTCATCATAATAATTATAATAATAACCAAAATAAGCTTGGAAATAACCATAATAAGCATTACACTAGCCATAATAATCATAATAATTATAATAACTATAATAATCATAATAGTCATAATAATAACCATAATAAACTTGGAAATAATCATATTTATCATTATAATAGCAATAATAACCATAAAAATCATAATAGCCATAATAATCTGAATGTTGATCATAATAATCATACCAACAGCCATAATAGTCATAGTGATCATCACAATAACTACAATAATCATAATAATCGTAATTGGAATGTTAATAAGCACAGCAATAATCACAATAATCAGAGTAACCATAATAATCTTAATGATGATCATAATATCCATGATAATTATACCAAGACCCGTAATAATCATAATAATCATAATAATAACCATAATAGGTTCGGAAATAATCATAATATACTTTATACTAGCCATAACAACCATAATAGTCATAATAGCCATAATAATCATAATAGTCGTAATAATAACCATAATGAACTTGGAAATAACCGTAATAATCATTATAATAGTCATAATAGCCATAAAAATCACAATAGCCATAATAATCAGAATGGTGATCATAATAATCATACTAACAACCATAATGATCATAGTGATCATCATAATAACTACAATAATCATTATAATCGTAATTGTAATGTTAATAAGCTTAGCAATAATCACAATAATCATAGTAACCGTAATAATCTTAATGATGATCATAATATTCATGATAATTACATCAAGATGCTTAATAAGCATAATAATCATAATATAACCATAATGAGTTCAGAAATAATCATAATATACATTAAACTAGCCATAGCAACCATAATAGTCATAATAGCCATAATAATCATAATAGTCGTAATAATAACAATAATGAACTACGAAATAATCGTAATAATCATTATAATAGTCATAATAGCCATAAAAATCACAATAGCCATAATAATCAGAATGGTGATCATAATAATCATACTAACAACCATAATGATCATAGTAATCATCATAATAAACAGAATAGTCATGGAAATAATCTTAGTAACCGTTATTATTAACGTAATAACCGTAATCACCTTAATAACCATAATGATCTCAATGATGACCATAATATTCATCATAATTATACGAAGACAAATAATAATCAGAGTAATCATAATAATAAACATAATAAGCTTTGAAATAACCATAATAACCTTTATACTAGCCATAATAACCATAATAATCATAATAACTAGAATAATCATAATAGTCATAATAATCGCAATAACCATAATGATCTTAATGATGATCATGATATTCATCATAATTATACCAAGATCCATAATAAGCATAGTAACCATAATAATAAACATAATAAGCTTTGAAATAATCATAATAACCGTTATACTAGCCATAGTAATCATAATAATCATAATAACCATAATAACCATAATAATTATAGTAATAACCATAATAAGCTTGGAAATAATCATAATAAGCATTATACTAGTCATAATAGTCATAATGACTATAATAATCATAATAGTCATAATAATAACCATAATAAACTTGGAAATAGTCATATTTATCATTATAATAGCAATAATAACCATAAAAATCATAATAGCCATAATAATCTGAATGTTGATCCTAATAATCGTACTAACAACCATAATCATCATAGTGATCATCATAATAACTACAATAATCATAATAATCGTAATTGTAATGTTAATAAGCATAGCAATAATCACAATAATCATTGTAACCATAATAATCTTAATGATGATCATAATATCCATGATAATTATACCAAGATCCGTAATAATCATAATAATCATAATAATAACCATAATGTGTTCGGAAATAATCATAATATACATTATACTTGCCATAACAACCATAATAGTTATAATAGCCATAATAATCATAATAGTCGAAATAATAACAATAATGAACTTGGAAATAATGGTAATAATCATTATAATAGTCATAATAGCCATAAAAATCACAATAGCCATAGTAATCAGAATGGTGATCATAATAATCATACTAGCAACCATAATGATCATGGTAATCATCATAATAAACAGAATAGTCATGGAAATAATCTTAATAATCATTATTATTAACGTAATAACAATAATAATCTTAATGATGACCATAATATACATCATAATTATACCTAGACATATAATAATCAGAATAATCATAATAATAAGCATAATAAGCTTTGAAATAATCATAATAACCTTCATACTAGCCATAATAACCATACTATTCATAATAACTAGAGTAATCATAATAGTCATAATAACCGCAATAACCATAATGATCTTAATGATGATCATTATATTCATCATAATTATACCAAGATCCATAATAATCATAGTAACCATAGTAATAAACATAATAAGCTTTGAAATAATCATAACAACCGTTATACTAGCCATAGTAGCCATAATAACCATAATAACCATACTCATCATAATAATTATAATAATAACCAAAATAAGCTCGGAAATAACCATAATAAGCATTACACTAGCCATAATAATCATAATAATCATAATAACTATAATAATCACAATAGTCATAATAATAACCATAATAAACATGGAAATAATCATATTTATCATTATAATAGCAATAATAACCATAAAAATCATAATAGCCATAATAATCTGAATGTTGATCATAATAATCATACTAACAGCCATAATAGTCATAGTGATCATCATAATAACTACAATAATCATAATAATCGTAATTGTAATGTTAATAAGCATAGCAATAATCACAATAATCATAGTAACCATAGTAATCTTAATGATGATCATAATATCCAAGATAATTATACCAAGATCCGTAATAATCATAATAATCATAATAATAACCATAATGGGTTCGGAAATAATTATAATATACATTATACTAGCCATAACAACCATAATAGTCATAATAGCCATAATAATCATAATAGTCGTAATAATAACAATAATGAACTAGGAAATAATCGTAATAATCATTATAATAGTCATAATAGCCATAAAAATCACAATAGCCATAATAATCAGAATGGTGATCATAATAATCATACTAACAACCATAATAATCATAGTAATCATCATAATAAACAGAATAGTCATGGAAATAACCTTAATAATCATTATTATTAACGTAATAACCATAATAATCATAATGATGACCATAATATACATCATAATTATACCTAGACATATAATAATCAGAATAATCATAATAATAAGCATAATAGGCTTTGAAATAATCATAATAACCTTCATACTAGACATAATAACCATAATAATCATAATAATTAGAGTAATCATAATAGTCATAATAACCGCAATAACCATAATGATCTTAATGATGATCATTATATTCATCATAATTATACCAAGATCCATAATAATCATAGTAACCATAATAATAAACATAATAAGCTTTGAAATAATCATAATAACCGTTATACTAGCCATAGAAGCCATAATAATCATAATAACCATAATCATCATAATAATCATAATAATAACCATAATAGGATCGGAAATAATCATAATATACATTATACTACCCCTAACAACTATAATAGTCGTAATAGCCATATTAATCATAATAGTCGTAATAATAACAATAATGAACTTGGAAATAATGGTAATAATCATTATAATAGTCATAATAGCCATAAAAATCACAATAGGCATAATAATCAGAATGGTGATCATAATAATAATACTAACAACCATATTGATCATAGTAATCATCATAATAAACAGAATAGTCAAGGAAATAATCTTAATAACCATTATTATTAACGTAATAACCATAATCATCGTAATAACCATAATGATCTTAATGATGACCATAATATTCATCATAATTATACCTAGACATATAATAATCAGAGTAATCATAATAATAAACATAATAAGCTTTGAAATAATCATAATAACCGTTATACTAGCCATAGTAACCATACTAATCCTAATAACCATAATAATCATAATAATTATAATAATAACCATAATAAGCTTGGAAATAATCATAATAAGCATTATACTAGCCATAATAATCATAATAACTATAATAATCATAATAGTCATAATGATAACCATAATAAACTTGGAAATAATCATATTTATCACTATAATAGCAATAATGACCATAAAAATCATAATAGCCATAATAATCTAAATGTTCATCATGATAATCATACTAACAGCCATAATAGTCATAGTGATCATCATAATAACTACAATAATCATAATAATAGTAATTGTAATGTTAATAGGCATAGCAATAATCACAATAATCAGAGTAAACGTAATAATCTTAATGCTGATCATAATATCCATGATAATTATACCAAGACCCGTAATAATCATAATAATCATAATAATAACCATAATAGGTTCGGAAATAATCATAATATACTTTATACTAGCCATAACAACCATAATAGTCATAATAGCCATAATAATCATAATAGTCGTAATAATAACCATAATGAACTTGGAAATAATTTTAATAATCATTACAATAGCCATAATAGCCATAAAAATCACAATAGCCATAATAATCTGAATGGTGATCATAATAATCATACTAACAACCATAATGATCATAGTAATCATCATAATAAACAGAATAGTCATGGAAATAATCTTAATAATGATTATTATTAACGTGATAACCATAATCATCGTAATGACCATAGTGATCTTAATGATGACCATAATATTCATCATAATTATACTAAGACATATAATAATCACAGTAATCATAATAATAAACATAATAAGCTTTGAAATAATCATAATAACCTTTGTACTAGCCATAATAACCATAATAATCATAATAACTAGAATAATCATAATAGTCATAATAATCGCAATAACCATAATGGTCTTAATGATGATCATGATATTCATCATAATTATACCAAGATCCATAATAATCATAGTAACCATAATAATAAACATAATATGCTTTGAAATAATCATAATAACCGTTATACTAGCCATAGTAACCATACTAATCCTAATAACCATAATAATCATAATAATTATAATAATAACCATAATAAGCTTGGAAATAATCATAATAAGCATTATGCTAGCCATAATAATCATAATAACTATAATAATCATAATAGTCATAATGATAACCATAATAAACTTGGAAATAGTCATATTTATCATTATAAGAGCAATAATGACCATAAAAATCATAATAGCCATAATAATCAAAATGTTGATCATGATAATCATACTAACAGCCATAATAGTCATAGTGATCATCATAATAACTACAATAATCATAATAATAGTAATTGTAATGTTAACAGGCATAGCAATAATCACAATAATCAGAGTAACCGTAATAATCTTAATGCTGATCATAATATCCATGATAATTATACCAAGACCCGTAATAATCATAATAATCATAATAATAACCATAATTGGTTCGGAAATAATCATAATATACATTATACTACCCCTAGCAACTATAATAGTCATAATAGCCATAATAACCATAATAGTCGTAATAATAACAATAATGAGCTTGGAAATAATCGTAATAATCTTTATAATAGCCATAATAGAAATAAAAATCACAATAGCCATAATAATCAGAATGGTGATCATAATAATAATACTAACAACCATAATGATCATAGTAATCATCATAATAAACAAAATAGTCATGGAAATAACCTTAATAACCATTATTATAAACGTAATAACCATAATCATCGTAATAACCATAATGATCTTAATGATGACCATAATATTCATCATAATTATCCCTAGACATATAATAATCAGAGTAATCATAATGATAGACATAATAAGCTTTGAAATAATCATAATAACCGTTATACTAGCCATAGTAACCATAATAACCATAATAACCATAATATTCATAATAATTATAGTAATAACCTTAATAAGCTAGGAAATAATCATAATAAGCATTATACTAGCCATAATAATCATAATAACTATAATAATCATACTAGACATAATAATAACCATAATAAACTTGGAAATAATCATATTTATCTTTATAATATCAATAATAACCATATAAATCATAATAGCCATAATAATCTGAATGTTGATCCTCATAATCATACTAACAACCATAATAATCATAGTGATCACCATAATAACTACAATAATCATAATAAACGTAATTGTAATGTTAATAAGCATAGCAATAATCACAATAATCATAGTAACCATAATAATCTTAATGATGATCATAATATCCAGGATAATTATACCAAGATCCGTAATAATCATAATAATCATAATAATAACCATACTGGGTTCGGAAATAATCATAATATACATTATACTAGCCATATCAACCATAATAGTCATAATAGCCATAATAATCATAATAGTCGTAATAATAACAATAATGAACTTGGAAATAATCGTAATAATCATTATAATAGTCGTAATAGCCATAAAAATCACAATAGCCATAAGAATCAGAATGGTGATCATAATAATCATACTAACAACCATAATGATCACAGTGATCATCATAATAACTACAATAATCATAATAATCCTAATTGTAATGTTAATAAGATTAGCAATAATCACAACAATCATAGCAACCGTAATAATCTTAGTGATGATAATAATATTCAAGATAATTATATCAAGATCCGTAATAATCATAATAATCATAATAATAACCATAATGGGTTCGGAAATAATCATAATATACATTATACTAGCCATAACAACCATAATAGTCATAATAGCCATAATAATCATAATAGTCGTAATAATAACAATAATGAACTTGGAAATAATCGTAATAATCATTACAATAGTCATAATAGCCATAAAAATCACAATAGGCATAATAATCAGAATGGTGATCATAATAGTAATACTAACAACCATATTGATCATAGTAATCATCATAATAAACAGAATAGTCATGGAAATAGTCTTAATAACCATTATTATAAACGTAATAACCATAATCATCGTAATAACCATAATGATCTTAATGATGACCATAATATTCATCATAATTATACCCAGACATATAATAACCAGAGTGATCATAATAATAAACATAATAAGCTTTGAAATAATCATAATAACCGTTATACTAGCCATAGTAACCATACTAATCATAATAACCATAATAATGATAATAATTATAATAATAACCATAATAAGCTTGGAAAAAATCATAATAAGTATTATACTAGCCATAATAATCATAATAACCATAATAATCATAATAGTCATAATGATAACCATAATAAACTTGGAAATAGCCATATTTATCATTATAATAGCAATAATGACCATAAAAATCATAATAGCCATAATAATCTGAATGCTGATCCTGATAATCATACTAAGAACCATAATGATCATAGTCATCATCATAATAAACAAAATAGTCATGGAAATAATCTTAATAATCAATATTATTAACGTAATAACCATAATGATCTTAATGATGACCATAATATTCATCATAATTATACCTAGACATATAATAATCAGAGTAATCATAATAATAAACATAATAAGCTTTGAAATAATCATAATAACCGTTATACTAGCCATAGTAACCATAATAATCATAATAACCATAATATTTATAATAATTATAGTAATAACCATAATAAGCTAGGAAATAATCATAATAAGCATTATACTAGCCATAATAATCATAATAACTATAATAATCATACTAGACATAATAATAACCATAATAAACTTGGAAATAATCATATTTATCATTATAATATCAATAATAACCATAAAAATCATAATAGCCATAATAATCTGAATGTTGATCCTCATAATCATACTAACAACCATAATAATCATAGTGATCACCATAATAACTACAATAATCATAATAAACGTAATTGTAATGTTAATAAGCATAGCAATAATCACAATAATCATAGTAACCATAATAATCTTAATGATGATCATAATATGCATGATAATTATACCAAGATCCGTAATAATCATAATAATCATAATAATAACCATACTGGGTTAGGAAATAATCATAATATACATTATACTAGCCATAACAACCATAATAGTCATAGTTGCCATAATAATCGTAATAGTCGTAATAATAACAATAATGAACCTGGAAATAATCGTAATAATCATTATAATAGTCATAATAGCCATAAAAATCACAATAGACATAATAATCAGAATGGTGATCACAATAATAATACTAACAACCATAATGATCATAGTAATCATCATAATAAACAGAATAGTCATGGAAATAACCTTAATAACCATTATTATAAACGTAATAACCATAATCATCGTAATAACCATAATGATCTTAATGATGACCATAATAATCATCATAATTATCCCTAGACATATAATAATAAGAGTAATCATAATAATAAACATAATAAGCTTTGAAATAATCATAATAACCTTTATACCAGCCATAATAACCATAATAATCATAATAACTAGAATAATCATAATAGTCATAATGATCGCAATAACCATAATGATCTTAATGATGATCATGATATTCATCATAATTATACCAAGATCCATAATAATCATAGTAACCATAATAATAAACATAATAAGCTTTGAAATAATCATAATAACCGTTATGCTAGCCATAGTAACCATAATAATCATAATAACCAATAATAATCATAATAATTATAATAATAACCATAATAAGCCTGGAAATAATCAGAATAAGCATTATACTAGCCATAATAATCATAATAATCATAATAACTATAATAATCATAGTAGTCATAATAATAACCATAATAAACTTGGAAATAATCATATTTATCATTATAATAGCAAGAATAACCATAAAAATCATAATAGCCATAATAATCTGAATGTTGATCATAATAATCACACTAACAGCCATAATCATCATAGTGATCATCATAATAATACAATAATCATAATAATCGTAATTGTAATGTTAATAAGCATAGCAATAATCACAATAATCATAGAAACCATAATAATCTTAATGATGATCATAATATCCATGATAATTATACCAAGATCCGTAATAATCATAATAATCATAATAATAACCATAATTGGTTCGGAAATAATCATAATATACATTATACTACCCCTAGCAACTATAATAGTCATAATAGCCATAATAACCATAATAGTCGTAATAATAACAATAATGAGCTTGGAAATAATCGTAATAATCTTTATAATAGCCATAAGAGAAATAAAAATCACAATAGCCATAATAATCAGAATGGTGATCATAATAATAATACTAACAACCATAATGATCATAGTAATCATCATAATAAACAGAATAGTCATGGAAATAACCTTAATAACCATTATTATAAACGTAATAACCATAATCAAAGTAATAACCATAATGATCTTAATGATGACCATAATATTCATCATAATTATCCCTAGACATATAATAATCAGAGTAATCATAATGATAGACATAATAAGCTTTGAAATAATCATAATAACCGTTATACTAGCCATAGTAACCATAATAACCATAATAACCATAATATTCATAATAATTATAGTAATAACCTTAATAAGCTAGGAAATAATCATAATAAGCATTATACTAGCCATAATAATCATAATAACTATAATAATCATACTAGACATAATAATAACCATAATAAACTTGGAAATAATCATATTTATCTTTATAATATCAATAATAACCATATAAATCATAATAGCCATAATAATCTGAATGTTGATCCTCATAATCATACTAACAACCATAATAATCATAGTGATCACCATAATAACTACAATAATCATAATAAACGTAATTGTAATGTTAATAAGCATAGCAATAATCACAATAATCATAGTAACCATAATAATCTTAATGATGATCATAATATCCAGGATAATTATACCAAGATCCGTAATAATCATAATAATCATAATAATAACCATACTGGGTTCGGAAATAATCATAATATACATTATACTAGCCATATCAACCATAATAGTCATAATAGCCATAATAATCATAATAGTCGTAATAATAACAATAATGAACTTGGAAATAATCGTAATAATCATTATAATAGTCGTAATAGCCATAAAAATCACAATAGCCATAAGAATCAGAATGGTGATCATAATAATCATACTAACAACCATAATGATCACAGTGATCATCATAATAACTACAATAATCATAATAATCCTAATTGTAATGTTAATAACATTAGCAATAATCACAACAATCATAGCAACCGTAATAATCTTAGTGATGATAATAATATTCAAGATAATTATATCAAGATCCGTAATAATCATAATAATCATAATAATAACCATAATGGGTTCGGAAATAATCATAATATACATTATACTAGCCATAACAACCATAATAGTCATAATAGCCATAATAATCATAATAGTCGTAATAATAACAATAATGAACTTGGAAATAATCGTAATAATCATTACAATAGTCATAATAGCCATAAAAATCACAATAGGCATAATAATCAGAATGGTGATCATAATAGTAATACTAACAACCATATTGATCATAGTAATCATCATAATAAACAGAATAGTCATGGAAATAGTCTTAATAACCATTATTATAAACGTAATAACCATAATCATCGTAATAACCATAATGATCTTAATGATGACCATAATATTCATCATAATTATACCCAGACATATAATAACCAGAGTGATCATAATAATAAACATAATAAGCTTTGAAATAATCATAATAACCGTTATACTAGCCATAGTAACCATACTAATCATAATAACCATAATAATGATAATAATTATAATAATAACCATAATAAGCTTGGAAAAAATCATAATAAGTATTATACTAGCCATAATAATCATAATAACCATAATAATCATAATAGTCATAATGATAACCATAATAAACTTGGAAATAGCCATATTTATCATTATAATAGCAATAATGACCATAAAAATCATAATAGCCATAATAATCTGAATGCTGATCCTGATAATCATACTAAGAACCATAATGATCATAGTCATCATCATAATAAACAAAATAGTCATGGAAATAATCTTAATAATCAATATTATTAACGTAATAACCATAATGATCTTAATGATGACCATAATATTCATCATAATTATACCTAGACATATAATAATCAGAGTAATCATAATAATAAACATAATAAGCTTTGAAATAATCATAATAACCGTTATACTAGCCATAGTAACCATAATAATCATAATAACCATAATATTTATAATAATTATAGTAATAACCATAATAATCTAGGAAATAATCATAATGAGCATTATACTAGCCATAATAATCATAATAACTATAATAATCATACTAGACATAATAATAACCATAATAAACTTGGAAATAATCATATTTATCATTATAATATCAATAATAACCATAAAAATCATATTAGCCATAATAATCTGAATGTTGATCCTCATAATCATACTAACAACCATAATAATCATAGTGATCACCATAATAACTACAATAATCATAATAAACGTAATTGTAATGTTAATAAGCATAGCAATAATCACAATAATCATAGTAACCATAATAATCTTAATGATGATCATAATATGCATGATAATTATACCAAGATCCGTAATAATCATAATAATCATAATAATAACCATACTGGGTTAGGAAATAATCATAATATACATTATACTAGCCATAACAACCATAATAGTCATAGTTGCCATAATAATCGTAATAGTCGTAATAATAACAATAATGAACCTGGAAATAATCGTAATAATCATTATAACAGTCATAATAGCCATAAAAATCACAGTAGACATAATAATCAGAATGGTGATCACAATAATAATACTAACAACCATAATGATCATAGTAATCATCATAATAAACAGAATAGTCATGGAAATAACCTTAATAACCATTATTATAAACGTAATAACCATAATCATCGTAATAACCATAATGATCTTAATGATGACCATAATAATCATCATAATTATCCCTAGACATATAATAATCAGAGTAATCATAATAATAAACATAATAAGCTTTGAAATAATCATAATAACCTTTATACTAGCCATAATAACCATAATAATCATAATAACTAGAATAATCATAATAGTCATAATGATCGCAATAACCATAATGATCTTAATGATGATCATGATATTCATCATAATTATACCAAGATCCATAATAATCATAGTAACCATAATAATAAACATAATAAGCTTTGAAATAATCATAATAACCGTTATGCTAGCCATAGTAACCATAATAATCATAATAACCAATAATAATCATAATAATTATAATAATAACCATAATAAGCCTGGAAATAATCAGAATAAGCATTATACTAGCCATAATAATCATAATAATCATAATAACTATAATAATCATAGTAGTCATAATAATAACCATAATAAACTTGGAAATAATCATATTTATCATTATAATAGCAAGAATAACCATAAAAATCATAATAGCCATAATAATCTGAATGTTGATCATAATAATCACACTAACAGCCATAATCATCATAGTGATCATCATAATAATACAATAATCATAATAATCGTAATTGTAATGTTAATAAGCATAGCAATAATCACAATAATCATAGAAACCATAATAATCTTAATGATGATCATAATATCCATGATAATTATACCAAGATCCGTAATAATCATAATAATCATAATAATAACCATAATTGGTTCGGAAATAATCATAATATACATTATACTACCCCTAGCAACTATAATAGTCATAATAGCCATAATAACCATAATAGTCGTAATAATAACAATAATGAGCTTGGAAATAATCGTAATAATCTTTATAATAGCCATAATAGAAATAAAAATCACAATAGCCATAATAATCAGAATGGTGATCATAATAATAATACTAACAACCATAATGATCATAGTAATCATCATAATAAACAGAATAGTCATGGAAATAACCTTAATAACCATTATTATAAACGTAATAACCATAATCATCGTAATAACCATAATGATCTTAATGATGACCATAATATTCATCAAAATTATCCCTAGACATATAATAATCAGAGTAATCATAATGATAGACATAATAAGCTTTGAAATAATCATAATAACCGTTATACTAGCCATAGTAACCATAATAACCATAATAACCATAATATTCATAATAATTATAGTAATAACCTTAATAAGCTAGGAAATAATCATAATAAGCATTATACTAGCCATAATAATCATAATAACTATAATAATCATACTAGACATAATAATAACCATAATAAACTTGGAAATAATCATATTTATCTTTATAATATCAATAATAACCATATAAATCATAATAGCCATAATAATCTGAATGTTGATCCTCATAATCATACTAACAACCATAATAATCATAGTGATCACCATAATAACTACAATAATCATAATAAACGTAATTATAATGTTAATAAGCATAGCAATAATCACAATAATCATAGTAACCATAATAATCTTAATGATGATCATAATATCCAGGATAATTATACCAAGATCCGTAATAATCATAATAATCATAATAATAACCATACTGGGTTCGGAAATAATCATAATATACATTATACTAGCCATATCAACCATAATAGTCATAATAGCCATAATAATCATAATAGTCGTAATAATAACAATAATGAACTTGGAAATAATCGTAATAATCATTATAATAGTCGTAATAGCCATAAAAATCACAATAGCCATAAGAATCAGAATGGTGATCATAATAATCATACTAACAACCATAATGATCACAGTGATCATCATAATAACTACAATAATCATAATAATCCTAATTGTAATGTTAATAAGATTAGCAATAATCACAACAATCATAGCAACCGTAATAATCTTAGTGATGATCATAATATTCAAGATAATTATATCAAGATCCGTAATAATCATAATAATCATAATAATAACCATAATGGGTTCGGAAATAATCATAATATACATTATACTAGCCATAACAACCATAATAGTCATAATAGCCATAATAATCATAATAGTCGTAATAATAACAATAATGAACTTGGAAATAATCGTATTAATCATTACAATAGTCATAATAGCCATAAAAATCACAATAGGCATAATAATCAGAATGGTGATCATAATAATAATACTAACAACCATATTGATCATAGTAATCATCATAATAAACAGAATAGTCATGGAAACAATGTTAATAACCATTATTATTAACGTAATAACCATAATCATCGTAATAACCATAATGAACTTAATGATGACCATAATATTCATCATAATTATACCTAGACATATAATAATCAGAGTAATCATAATAATAAACATAATAAGCTTTGAAATAATCATAATAACCGTTATACTAGCCATAGTAACCATACTAATCATAATAACCATAATAATCATAATAATTATAATAATAACCATAATAAGCTTGGAAATAATCATAATAAGCATTATACTAGCCATAATAATCATAATAACTATAATAATCATACTAGACATAATAATAACCATAATAAACTTGGAAATAATCATATTTATCATTATAATAGCAATAATAACCATAAAAATCATAATAGCCATAATAATCTGAATGTTGATCCTCATAATCATACTAACAACCATAATAATCATAGTGATCATCATAATAACTACAATAATGATAATAATCGTAATTGAAATGTTAATAAGCATAGCAATAATCACAATAATCATAGTAACCATAATAATCTTAATGATGATCATAATATCCATGATAATTATACCAAGATCCGTAATAATCATAATAATCATAATAATAACCATAATGGGTTCGGAAATAATCATAATATACATTATACTAGCCATAACAACCATAATAGTCATAATGGCCATAATAATCGTAAAAGTCGTAATAATAACAATAATGAACTAGGAAATAATCGTAATAATCATTATAATAGACATAATAGCCATAAAAATCACAATAGCCATAAGAATCAGAATGGTGATCATAATAATCATACTAACAACCATAATGATCACAGTGATCATCATAATAACTACAATAATCATAATAATCGTAATTGTAATGTTAATAAGCTTAGCAATAATCACAATAATCATAGTAACCGTAATAATCTTAATGATGATCATAATATTCATGATAATTATATCAAGATCCGTAATAATCATAATAATCATAATAATAACCATAATGGGTTCGGAAATAATCAAAATATACATTATACTAGCCATAACAACCATAATAGTCATAATAGCCATAATAATCATAATTGTCGTAATAATAACAATAACGAACTTGGAAATAATCGTAATAATCATTACAATAGTCATAATAGCCGTAAAAATCACAATAGGCATAATAATCAGAATGGTGATCATAATAATAATACTAACAACCATATTGATCATAGTAATCATCATAATAAACAGAATAGTCATGGAAACAATCTTAATAACCATTATTATTAACGTAATAACCATAATCATCGTAATAACCATAATGATCTTAATGATGACCATAATATTCATCATAATTATACCTAGACATATAATAATCAGAGTAATCATAATAATAAACATAATAAGCTTTGAAATAATCGTAATAACCTTTGTACTAGCCATAATAACCATAATAATCATAATAACTAGAATAATCATAATAGTCATAATAATCGCAATAACCATAATGATCTTTATGATGATCATGATATTCATCATAATTATACCAAGATCCATAATAATCATAGTAACCATAATAATAAACATAATAAGCTTTGAAATAATCATAATAACCGTTATACTATCCATAGTAACCATAATAATCATAATAACCATAATAATCATAATAATTATAGTAATAACCATAATAAGCTTGGAAATAATCAGAATAAGCATTATACTAGCCATAATTATCATAATAACTATAATAATCATACTAGTCATAATAATACCCATAATAAACTTGGAAATAATCATATTTATCATTATAATAGCAATAATAACCATAAAGATCATAATAGCCATAATAATCTGAATGTTGATCCTGATAATCATACTAACAACCATAATGATCATAGTAATCAGCATAATAAACAAAATAGTCATGGAAATAATCTTAATAATCAATATTATTAACGTAATAACCATAATGATCTTAATGATGACCATAATATTCATCATAATTATACCTAGACATATAATAATCAGAGTAATCATAATAATAAACATAATAAGCTTTGAAATAATCATAATAACCGTTATACTAGCCATAGTAACCATAATAATCATAATAACCATAATATTCATAATAATTATAGTAATAACCATAATAAGCTTGAAAATAATCATAATAAGCATTATACTAGCCATAATAATCATAATAACTATAATAATCATACTAGACATAATAATAACCATAATAAACTTGGAAATAATCATATTTATCATTATAATAGCAATAATAACCATAAAAATCATAATAGCCATAATAATCTGAATGTTGATCCTCATAATCATACTAACAACCACAATAATCATAGTGATCATCATAATAACTACAATAATGATAATAATCGTAATTGAAATGTTAATAAGCATAGCAATAATCACAATAATCATAGTAACCATAATAATCTTAATGATGATCATAATATCCATGATAATTATTCCAAGATACGTAATAATCATAATAATCATAATAATAACCATAATGGGTTCGGAAATAATCATAATATACATTATACTAGCCATAACAACCATAATAGTCATAATAGCCATAATAATCATAATAGTCGTAATAATAACCATAATGAACTTGGAAATAATCGTAATAATCATTACAATAGCCATAATAGCCATAAAAATCACAATAGCCATAATAATCTGAATGGTGATCAGAATAATCATACTAACAACCATAATGATCATAGTAATCAACATAATAAACAGAATAGTCATGCAAATAATCTTAGTAATCATTATTATTAACGTGATAACCATAATCATCGTAATGACCATAGTGATATTAATGATGACCATAATATTCATCATAATTATACTAAGACATATAATAATCACAGTAATCATAATAATAAACATAATAAGCTTTGAAATAATCATAATAACCTTTGTACTAGCCATAATAACCATAATAATCATAATAACTAGAATAATCATAATAGTCATAATAATCGCAATAACCATAATGATCTTAATGATGATCATGATATTCATCATAATTATACCAAGATCCATAATAATCATAGTAACCATAATAATAAACATAATAAGCTTTGAAATAATCATAATAACCGTTATACTAGCCATAGTAGCCATAATAATCATAATAACCATAATATTCATAATAATTATAGTAATAACCATAATAAGCTTGGAAATAATCATAATAAGCATTATAGTAGCCATAATAATCATAATAACTATAATAATCATACTAGACATAATAATAACCATAATAAACTTGGAAATAATCATATTTATCATTATAATAGCAATAATAACCATAAAAATCATAATAGCCATAATAATCTGAATGTTGATCCTCATAATCATACTAACAACCATAATAATCATAGTGATCATCATAATAACTACAATAATGATAATAATCGTAATTGAAATGTTAATAAGCATAGCAATAATCACAATAATCGTAGTAACCATAATAATCTTAATGATGATCATAATATCCATGATAATTATACCAAGATCCGTAATAATCATAATAATAACCATAATGGGTTCGGAAATAATCATAATATACATTATACTAGCCATAACAACCATAATAGTCATAATAGCCATAATAATCGTAAAAGTCGTAATAATAACAATAATGAACTAGGAAATAATCGTAATAATCATTATAATAGACATAATAGCCATAAAAATCACAATAGCCATAAGAATCAGAATGGTGATCATAATAATCATACTAACAACCATAATGATCACAGTGATCATCATAATAACTACAATAATCATAATAATCGTAATTGTAATGGTAATAAGCTTAGCAATAATCACAATAATCATAGTAACCGTAATAATCTTAATGATGATCATAATATTCATGATAATTATATCAAGATCCGTAATAATCATAATAATCATAATAATAACCATAATGGGTTCGGAAATAATCAAAATATACATTATACTAGCCATAACAACCATAATAGTCATAATAGCCATAATAATCATAATTGTCGTAATAATAACAATAACGAACTTGGAAATAATCGTAATAATCATTACAATAGTCATAATAGCCGTAAAAATCACAATAGGCATAATAATCAGAATGGTGATCATAATAATAATACTAACAACCATAATGATCATAGTAATCATCATAATAAACAGAATAGTCATGGAAATAATCTTAATAACCATTATTATTAACCTAATAACCATAATCATCGTAATAACCATAATGATCTTAATGATGACCATAATATTCATCATAATTATACCTAGACATATAATAATCAGAGTAATCATAATAATAAATATAATAAGCTTTGAAATAATCATAATAACATTTACACTAGCCAAAAAACCATAATAATCGTAATAACTGGAATAATCATAATAGTCATAATAATCGCAATAAGCATAATGATCTTAATGATGATCATAATATTAATCATAATTATACCATGATCCATAATAATCATAGTAACCATAATAATCTTAATGATGATCATAATATCCATGATAATTATACCAAGATCCGTAATAATCATAATAATCATAATAATAACCATACTGGGTTCGGAAACAATCATAATATACATTATACTAGCCATATCAACCATAATAGTCATAATAGCCATAATAATCATAATAGTCGTAATAATAACAGTAATGAACTTGGAAATAATCGTAATAATCATTATAATAGTCATAATAGCCATAAAAATCACAATAGCCATAAGAATCAGAATGGTGATCATAATAATCATACTAACAACCATAATGATCACAGTGATCATCATAATAACTACAATAATCATAATAATCGTAATTGTAATGTTAATAAGATTAGCAATAATCACAATAATCATAGCAACCGTAATAATCTTAGTGATGATCATAATATTCAAGATAATTATATCAAGATCCGTAACAATCATAATAATCATAGTAATAACCATAATGGGTTCGGAAATAATCATAATATACATTATACTAGCCATAACAACCATGATAGTCATAATAGCCATAATAATCATAATAGTCGTAATAATAACAATAATGAACTTGGAAATAATCGTAATAATCATTACAATAGCCATAATAGCCATAAAAATCACAATAGCCATAATAATCTGAATGGTGATCAGAATAATCATACTAACAACCATAATGATCATAGTAATCAACATAATAAACAGAATAGTCATGCAAATAATCTTAGTAATCATTATTATTAACGTGATAACCATAATCATCGTAATGACCATAGTGATATTAATGATGACCATAATATTCATCATAATTATACTAAGACATATAATAATCACAGTAATCATAATAATAAACATAATAAGCTTTGAAATAATCATAATAACCTTTGTACTAGCCATAATAACCATAATAATCATAATAACTAGAATAATCATAATAGTCATAATAATCGCAATAACCATAATGATCTTAATGATGATCATGATATTCATCATAATTATACCAAGATCCATAATAATCATAGTAACCATAATAATAAACATAATAAGCTTTTAAATAATCATAATAACCGTTATACTATCCACAGTAACCATAATAACCATAATAACCATAATAATCATAATAATTATAGTAATAACCATAATAAGCTTGGAAATAATCAGAATAAGCATTATACTAGCCATAATTATCATAATAACTATAATAATCATAGTAGTCATAATAATAACCATAATACACTTGGAAATAATCATATTTATCATTATAATAGCAATAATAACCATAAAGATAATAATAGCCATAATAATCTGAATCTTGATCCTGATAATCATACTAACAACCATAATGATCATAGTAATCATCATAATAAACAAAATAGTCACGGAAATAATCTTAATAATCAATATTATTAACGTAATAACCATAATGATCTTAATGATGACCATAATATTCATCATAATTATACCTAGACATATAATAATCAGAGTAATCATAATAATAAACATAATAAGCTTTGAAATAATCATAATAACCGTTATACTAGCCATAGTAACCATAATAATCATAATAACCATAATATTCATAATAATTATAGTAATAACCATAATAAGCTTGAAAATAATCATAATAAGCATTATACTAGCCATAATAATCATAATAACTATAATAATCATACTAGACATAATAATAACCATAATAAACTTGGAAATAATCATATTTATCATTATAATAGCAATAATAACCATAAAAATCATAATAGCCCTAATAATCTGAATGTTGATCCTCATAATCATACTAACAACCATAATAATCATAGTGATCATCATAATAACTACAATAATGATAATAATCGTAATTGAAATGTTAATAAGCATAGCAATAATCACAATAATCATAGTAACCATAATAATCTTAATGATGATCATAATATCCATGATGATTATACCAAGATCCGTAATAATCATAATAATCATAATAATAACCATAATGGGTTCGGAAATAATCATAATATACTTTGTACTAGCCATAACAACTATAATAGTCATAATAGCCATAATATTCATAATAGTAGTAATAATAACAATAATGAACTTGGAAATAATCGTAATAATCATTACAATAGTCATAATAGCCATAAAAATCACAATAGGCATAATAATCAGAATGGTGATCATAATAATCATACTAACAACCATAATGATCATAGTAATCATCATAATAAACAGAATAGTCATGGAAATAATCTTAATAATCATTATTATTAACGTGATAACCATAATCATCGTAATGACCATAGTGATCTTAATGATGACCATAATATTCATCATAATTATACTAAGACATATAATAATCACAGTAATCATAATAATAAACATAATAAGCTTTGAAATAATCATAATAACCTTTGTACTAGCCATAATAACCATAATAATCATAATAACCAGAATAATCATAATAGTCATAATAATCGCAATAACCATAATGATCTTAATGATGATCATGATATTCATCATAATTATACCAAGATCCATAATAATCATAGTAACCATTATAATAAACATAATAAGCTTTGAAATAATCATAATAACGGTTATACTATCCATAGTAACCATAATAATCATAATAACCATAATAATCATAATAATTATAGTAATAACCATAATAAGCTTGGAAATAATCAGAATAAGCATTATACTAGCCATAATAATCATAATAACTATAATAATCATACTAGTCATAATAATACCCATAATAAACTTGGAAATAATCATATTTATCATTATAATAGCAATAATAACCATAAAGATCATAATAGCCATAATAATCTGAATGTTGATCCTGATAATCATACTAACAACCATAATGATCATAGTAATCATCATAATGAACAAGATAGTCATGGAAATAATCTTAATAATCAATATTATTAACGTAATAACCATAATGATCTTAATGATGACCATAATATTCATCATAATTATACTAAGACAAATAATAATCAGAGTAATCATAATAGTAAACATAATAAGCTTTGAAATAACCTTAATAACCGTTATACTAGCCATAGTAACCATAATAATCATAATAACCATAATAATCATAATAATTATAATAATAACCATAATAAGCCTGGAAATAATCATAATAAGCATTATACTAGCCATAATAATCATAATAATCATAATAACTATAATAATCATAGTAGTCATAATAATAACCATAATACACTTGGAAATAATCATATTTATCATTATAATAGCAATAATAACCATAAAGATCATAATAGCCATAATAATCTGAATGTTGATCATGATAATCATACTAACATCCATAATGATCATAGTAATCATCATAATAAACAAAATAGTCATGGAAATAATCTTAATAATCAATATTATTAACGTAATAACCATAATGATCTTAATGATGACCATAATATTCATCATAATTATACTAAGACAAATAATAATCAGAGTAATCATAATAATAAACATAATAAGCTTTGAAATAATCTTAATAACCGTTATACTAGCCATAGTAACCATAATAATCATAATAACCATAATAATCATAATAATTATAATAATAACCATAATAAGCCTGGAAATAATCATAATAAGCATTATACTAGCCATAATAATCATAATAATCATAATAACTATAATAATCATAGTAGTCATAATAATAACCATAATACACTTGGAAATAATCATATTTATCATTATAATAGCAATAATAACCATAACGATCATAATAGCCATAATAATCTGAATGTTGATCCTCATAATCATACTAACAACCATAATAATCATAGTGAACATCATAATAACTACAATAATGATCATAATCGTAATTGAAATGTTAATAAGCATAGCAATAATCACAATAATCACAATAATCATAGTAACCATAATAATCTTAATGATGATCATAATATCCATGATAATTATACCAAGATCCGTAATAATCATAATAATCATAGTAATAACCATAATGGGTTCGGAAATAATCATAATACACATTATACTAGCCATAACAACCATAATAGTCATAATAGCCATAATAATCATAATAGTCGTAATAATAACAATAATGAACTTGGGAATAATCGTATTAATCATTAGAATAGTCATAATAGCCATAAAAATCACAATAGGCATAATAATCTGAATGGTGATCATAATAATAATACTAACAACCATATTGATCATAGTAATCATCATAATAAACAGAATAGTCATGGAAACAATCTTAATAACCATTATTATTAACGTAATAACCATAATCATCGTAGTAACCATAATGATCCTAATGATGACCATAATATTCATCATAATTATACCTAGACATATAATAATCAGAGTAATCATAATAATAAACATAATAAGCTTTGAAATAATCATAATAACCTTTGTACTAGCCATAATAACCATAATAATCATAATAACTAGAATAATCATAATAGTCATAATAATCGCAATAACCATAATGATCTTTATGATGATCATGATATTCATCATAATTATACCAAGATCCATAATAATCATAGTAACCATAATAATAAACATAATAAGCTTTGAAATAATCATAATAACCGTTATACTATCCATAGTAACCATAATAACCATAATAACCATAATAATCATAATAATTATAGTAATAACCATAATAAGCTTGGAAATAATCAGAATAAGCATTATACTAGCCATAATTATCATAATAACTATAATAATCATACTAGTCATAATAATACCCATAATAAACTTGGAAATAATCATATTTATCATTATAATAGCAATAATAACCATAAAGATCATAATAGCCATAAGAATCTGAATGTTGATCCTGATAATCATACTAACAACCATAATGATCATAGTAATCAGCATAATAAACAAAATAGTCATGGAAATAATCTTAATAATCAATATTATTAACGTAATAACCATAATGATCTTAATGATGACCATAATAATCATCACAATTATACCTAGACATATAATAATCAGAGTAATCATAATAATAAACATAATAAGCTTTGAAATAATCATAATAACCGTTATACTAGCCATAGTAACCATAATAATCATAATAACCATAATATTCATAATAATTATAGTAATAACCATAATAAGCTTGAAAATAATCATAATAAGCATTATACTAGCCATAATAATCATAATAACTATAATAATCATACTAGACATAATAATAACCATAATAAACTTGGAAATAATCATATTTATCATTATAATAGCAATAATAACCATAAAAATCATAATAGCCATAATAATCTGAATGTTGATCCTCATAATCATACTAACAACCACAATAATCATAGTGATCATCATAATAACTACAATAATGATAATAATCGTAATTGAAATGTTAATAAGCATAGCAATAATCACAATAATCATAGTAACCATAATAATCTTAATGATGATCATAATATCCATGATAATTATTCCAAGATCCGTAATAATCATAATAATCATAATAATAACCATAATGGGTTCGGAAATAATCATAATATACATTATACTAGCCATAACAACCATAATAGTCATAATAGCCATAATAATCATAATAGTCGTAATAATAACCATAATGAACTTGGAAATAATCGTAATAATCATTACAATAGCCATAATAGCCATAAAAATCACAATAGCCATAATAATCTGAATGGTGATCAGAATAATCATACTAACAACCATAATGATCATAGTAATCGACATAATAAACAGAATAGTCATGCAAATAATCTTAATAATCATTATTATTAACGTGATAACCATAATCATCGTAATGACCATAGTGATATTAATGATGACCATAATATTCATCATAATTATACTAAGACATATAATAATCACAGTAATCATAATAATAAACATAATAAGCTTTGAAATAATCATAATAACCTTTGTACTAGCCATAATAACCATAATAATCATAATAACTAGAATAATCATAATAGTCATAATAATCGCAATAACCATAATGATCTTAATGATGATCATGATATTCATCATAATTATACCAAGATCCATAATAATCATAGTAACCATAATAGTAAACATAATAAGCTTTGAAATAATCATAATAACCGTTATACTATCCATAGTAACCATAATAACCATAATAACCATAATAATCATAATAATTATAGTAATAACCATAATAAGCTTGGAAATAATCAGAATAAGCATTATACTAGCCATAATTATCATAATAACTATAATAATCATAGTAGTCATAATAATAACCATAATACACTTGGAAATAATCATATTTATCATTATAATAGCAATAATAACCATAAAGATAATAATAGCCATAATAATCTGAATCTAGATCCTGATAATCATACTAACAACCATAATGGTCATAGTAATCATCATAATAAACAAAATAGTCACGGAAATAATCTTAATAATCAATATTATTAACGTAATAACCATAATGATCTTAATGATGACCATAATATTCATCATAATTATACCTAGACATATAATAATCAGAGTAATCATAATAATAAACATAATAAGCTTTGAAATAATCATAATAACCGTTATACTAGCCATAGTAACCATAATAATCATAATAACCATAATATTCATAATAATTATAGTAATAACCATAATAAGCTTGAAAATAATCATAATAAGCATTATACTAGCCATAATAATCATAATAACTATAATAATCATACTAGACATAATAATAACCATAATAAACTTGGAAATAATCATATTTATCATTATAATAGCAATAATAACCATAAAAATCATAATAGCCCTAATAATCTGAATGTTGATCCTCATAATCATACTAACAACCATAATAATCATAGTGATCATCATAATAACTACAATAATGATAATAATCGTAATTGAAATGTTAATAAGCATAGCAATAATCACAATAATCATAGTAACCATAATAATCTTAATGATGATCATAATATCCATGATGATTATACCAAGATCCGTAATAATCATAATAATCATAATAATAACCATAATGGGTTCGGAAATAATCATAATATACTTTGTACTAGCCATAACAACTATAACAGTCTTAATAGCCATAATAATCATAATAGTCGTAATAATAACAATAATGAACTTGGAAATAATCGTAATAATCATTACAATAGTCATAATAGCCATAAAAATCACAATAGGCATAATAATCAGAATGGTGATCATAATAATCATACTAACAACCATAATGATCATAGTAATCATCATAATAAACAGAATAGTCATGGAAATAATCTTAATAATCATTATTATTAACGTGATAACCATAATCATCGTAATGACCATAGTGATCTTAATGATGACCATAATATTCATCATAATTATACTAAGACATATAATAATCACAGTAATCATAATAATAAACATAATAAGCTTTGAAATAATCATAATAACCTTTGTACTAGCCATAATAACCATAATAATCATAATAACTAGAATAATCATAATAGTCATAATAATCGCAATAACCATAATGATCTTAATGATGATCATGATATTCATCATAATTATACCAAGATCCATAATAATCATAGTAACCATAATAATAAACATAATAAGCTTTGAAATAATCATAATAACCGTTATACTATCCATAGTAACCATAATAACCATAATAACCATAATAATCATAATAATTATAGTAATAACCATAATAAGCTTGGAAATAATCAGAATAAGCATTATACTAGCCATAATTATCATAATAACTATAATAATCATAGTAGTCATAATAATAACCATAATACACTTGGAAATAATCATATTTATCATTATAATAGCAATAATAACCATAAAGATAATAATAGCCATAATAATCTGAATCTAGATCCTGATAATCATACTAACAACCATAATGATCATAGTAATCATCATAATAAACAAAATAGTCACGGAAATAATCTTAATAATCAATATTATTAACGTAATAACCATAATGATCTTAATGATGACCATAATATTCATCATAATTATACCTAGACATATAATAATCAGAGTAATCATAATAATAAACATAATAAGCTTTGAAATAATCATAATAACCGTTATACTAGCCATAGTAACCATAATAATCATAATAACCATAATATTCATAATAATTATAGTAATAACCATAATAAGCTTGAAAATAATCATAATAAGCATTATACTAGCCATAATAATCATAATAACTATAATAATCATACTAGACATAATAATAACCATAATAAACTTGGAAATAATCATATTTATCATTATAATAGCAATAATAACCATAAAAATCATAATAGCCCTAATAATCTGAATGTTGATCCTCATAATCATACTAACAACCATAATAATCATAGTGATCATCATAATAACTACAATAATGATAATAATCGTAATTGAAATGTTAATAAGCATAGCAATAATCACAATAATCATAGTAACCATAATAATCTTAATGATGATCATAATATCCATGATGATTATACCAAGATCCGTAATAATCATAATAATCATAATAATAACCATAATGGGTTCGGAAATAATCATAATATACTTTGTACTAGCCATAACAACTATAATAGTCATAATAGCCATAATAATCATAATAGTCGTAATAATAACAATAATGAACTTGGAAATAATCGTAATAACCATTACAATAGTCATAATAGCCATAAAAATCACAATAGGCATAATAATCAGAATGGTGATCATAATAATCATACTAACAACCATAATGATCATAGTAATCATCATAATAAACAGAATAGTCATGGAAATAATCTTAATAATCATTATTATTAACGTGATAACCATAATCATCGTAATGACCATAGTGATCTTAATGATGACCATAATATTCATCATAATTATACTAAGACATATAATAATCACAGTAATCATAACAATAAACATAATAAGCTTTGAAATAATCATAATAACCTTTGTACTAGCCATAATAAGCATAATAATCATAATAACTAGAATAATCATAATAGTCATAATAATCGCAATAACCATAATGATCTTAATGATGATCATGATATTCATCATAATTATACCAAGATCCATAATAATCATAGTAACCATTATAATAAACATAATAAGCTTTGAAATAATCATAATAACGGTTATACTATCCATAGTAACCATAATAATCATAATAACCATAATAATCATAATAATTATAGTAATAACCATAATAAGCTTGGAAATAATCAGAATAAGCATTATACTAGCCATAATAATCATAATAACTATAATAATCATCCTAGTCATAATAATACCCATAATAAACTTGGAAATAATCATATTTATCATTATAATAGCAATAATAACCATAAAGATCATAATAGCCATAATAATCTGAATGTTGATCCTGATAATCATACTAACAACCATAATGATCATAGTAATCATCATAATGAACAAGATACTCATGGAAATAATCTTAATAATCAATATTATTAACGTAATAACCATAATGATCTTAATGATGACCATAATATTCATCATAATTATACTAAGACAAATAATAATCAGAGTAATCATAATAGTAAACATAATAAGCTTTGAAATAATCTTAATAACCGTTATACTAGCCATAGTAACCATAATAATCATAATAACCATAATAATCATAATAATTATAATAATAACCATAATAAGCCTGGAAATAATCATAATAAGCATTATACTAGCCATAATAATCATAATAATCATAATAACTATAATAATCATAGTAGTCATAATAATAACCATAATACACTTGGAAATAATCATATTTATCATTATAATAGCAATAATAACCATAAAGATCATAATAGCCATAATAATCTGAATGTTGATCATGATAATCATACTAACATCCATAATGATCATAGTAATCATCATAATAAACAAAATAGTCATGGAAATAATCTTAATAATCAATATTATTAACGTAATAACCATAATGATCTTAATGATGACCATAATATTCATCATAATTATACTAAGACAAATAATAATCAGAGTAATCATAATAATAAACATAATAAGCTTTGAAATAATCTTAATAACCGTTATACTAGCCATAGTAACCATAATAATCATAATAACCATAATAATCATAATAATTATAATAATAACCATAATAAGCCTGGAAATAATCATAATAAGCATTATACTAGCCATAATAATCATAATAATCATAATAACTATAATAATCATAGTAGTCATAATAATAACCATAATACACTTGGAAATAATCATATTTATCATTATAATAGCAATAATAACCATAACGATCATAATAGCCATAATAATCTGAATGTTGATCCTCATAATCATACTAACAACCATAATAATCATAGTGAACATCATAATAACTACAATAATGATCATAATCGTAATTGAAATGTTAATAAGCATAGCAATAATCACAATAATCACAATAATCATAGTAACCATAATAATCTTAATGATGATCATAATATCCATGATAATTATACCAAGATCCGTAATAATCATAATAATCATAGTAATAACCATAATGGGTTCGGAAATAATCATAATATACATTATACTAGCCATAACAACCATAATAGTCATAATAGCCATAATAATCATAATAGTCGTAATAATAACAATAATGAACTTGGGAATAATCGTATTAATCATTAGAATAGTCATAATAGCCATAAAAATCACAATAGGCATAATAATCTGAATGGTGATCATAATAATAATACTAACAACCATATTGATCATAGTAATCATCATAATAAACAGAATAGTCATGGAAACAATCTTAATAACCATTATTATTAACGTAATAACCATAATCATCGTAATAACCATAATGATCTTAATGATGACCATAATATTCATCATAATTATACCTAGACATATAATAATCAGAGTAATCATAATAATAAACATAATAAGCTTTGAAATAATCATAATAACCTTTGTACTAGCCATAATAACCATAATAATCATAATAACTAGAATAATCATAATAGTCATAATAATCGCAATAACCATAATGATCTTTATGATGATCATGATATTCATCATAATTATACCAAGATCCATAATAATCATAGTAACCATAATAATAAACATAATAAGCTTTGAAATAATCATAATAACCGTTATACTATCCATAGTAACCATAATAACCATAATAACCATAATAATCATAATAATTATAGTAATAACCATAATAAGCTTGGAAATAATCAGAATAAGCATTATACTAGCCATAATTATCATAATAACTATAATAATCATACTAGTCATAATAATACCCATAATAAACTTGGAAATAATCATATTTATCATTATAATAGCAATAATAACCATAAAGATCATAATAGCCATAAGAATCTGAATGTTGATCCTGATAATCATACTAACAACCATAATGATCATAGTAATCAGCATAATAAACAAAATAGTCATGGAAATAATCTTAATAATCAATATTATTAACGTAATAACCATAATGATCTTAATGATGACCATAATAATCATCATAATTATACCTAGACATATAATAATCAGAGTAATCATAATAATAAACATAATAAGCTTTGAAATAATCATAATAACCGTTATACTAGCCATAGTAACCATAATAATCATAATAACCATAATATTCATAATAATTATAGTAATAACCATAATAAGCTTGAAAATAATCATAATAAGCATTATACTAGCCATAATAATCATAATAACTATAATAATCATACTAGACATAATAATAACCATAATAAACTTGGAAATAATCATATTTATCATTATAATAGCAATAATAACCATAAAAATCATAATAGCCATAATAATCTGAATGTTGATCCTGATAATCATACTAACAACCATAATGATCATAGTAATCATCATAATGAACAAGATAGTCATGGAAATAATCTTAATAATCAATATTATTAACGTAATAACCATAATGATCTTAATGATGACCATAATATTCATCATAATTATACTAAGACAAATAATAATCAGAGTAATCATAATAGTAAACATAATAAGCTTTGAAATAATCTTAATAACCGTTATACTAGCCATAGTAACCATAATAATCATAATAACCATAATAATCATAATAATTATAATAATAACCATAATAAGCCTGGAAATAATCATAATAAGCATTATACTAGCCATAATAATCATAATAATCATAATAACTATAATAATCATAGTAGTCATAATAATAACCATAATACACTTGGAAATAATCATATTTATCATTATAATAGCAATAATAACCATAAAGATCATAATAGCCATAATAATCTGAATGTTGATCATGATAATCATACTAACATCCATAATGATCATAGTAATCATCATAATAAACAAAATAGTCATGGAAATAATCTTAATAATCAATATTATTAACGTAATAACCATAATGATCTTAATGATGACCATAATATTCATCATAATTATACTAAGACAAATAATAATCAGAGTAATCATAATAATAAACATAATAAGCTTTGAAATAATCTTAATAACCGTTATACTAGCCATAGTAACCATAATAATCATAATAACCATAATAATCATAATAATTATAATAATAACCATAATAAGCCTGGAAATAATCATAATAAGCATTATACTAGCCATAATAATCATAATAATCATAATAACTATAATAATCATAGTAGTCATAATAATAACCATAATACACTTGGAAATAATCATATTTATCATTATAATAGCAATAATAACCATAACGATCATAATAGCCATAATAATCTGAATGTTGATCCTCATAATCATACTAACAACCATAATAATCATAGTGAACATCATAATAACTACAATAATGATCATAATCGTAATTGAAATGTTAATAAGCATAGCAATAATCACAATAATCACAATAATCATAGTAACCATAATAATCTTAATGATGATCATAATATCCATGATAATTATACCAAGATCCGTAATAATCATAATAATCATAGTAATAACCATAATGGGTTCGGAAATAATCATAATATACATTATACTAGCCATAACAACCATAATAGTCATAATAGCCATAATAATCATAATAGTCGTAATAATAACAATAATGAACTTGGGAATAATCGTATTAATCATTAGAATAGTCATAATAGCCATAAAAATCACAATAGGCATAATAATCTGAATGGTGATCATAATAATAATACTAACAACCATATTGATCATAGTAATCATCATAATAAACAGAATAGTCATGGAAACAATCTTAATAACCATTATTATTAACGTAATAACCATAATCATCGTTATAACCATAATGATCTTAATGATGACCATAATATTCATCATAATTATACCTAGACATATAATAATCAGAGTAATCATAATAATAAACATAATAAGCTTTGAAATAATCATAATAACCTTTGTACTAGCCATAATAACCATAATAATCATAATAACTAGAATAATCATAATAGTCATAATAATCGCAATAACCATAATGATCTTTATGATGATCATGATATTCATCATAATTATACCAAGATCCATAATAATCATAGTAACCATAATAATAAACATAACAAGCTTTGAAATAATCATAATAACCGTTATACTATCCATAGTAACCATAATAACCATAATAACCATAATAATCATAATAATTATAGTAATAACCATAATAAGCTTGGAAATAATCAGAATAAGCATTATACTAGCCATAATTATCATAATAACTATAATAATCATACTAGTCATAATAATACCCATAATAAACTTGGAAATAATCATATTTATCATTATAATAGCAATAATAACCATAAAGATCATAATAGCTATAAGAATCTGAATGTTGATCCTGATAATCATACTAACAACCATAATGATCATAGTAATCAGCATAATAAACAAAATAGTCATGGAAATAATCTTAATAATCAATATTATTAACGTAATAACCATAATGATCTTAATGATGACCATAATAATCATCATAATTATACCTAGACATATAATAATCAGAGTAATCATAATAATAAACATAATAAGCTTTGAAATAATCATAATAACCGTTATACTAGCCATAGTAACCATAATAATCATAATAACCATAATATTCATAATAATTATAGTAATAACCATAATAAGCTTGAAAATAATCATAATAAGCATTATACTAGCCATAATAATCATAATAACTATAATAATCATACTAGACATAATAATAACCATAATAAACTTGGAAATAATCATATTTATCATTATAATAGCAATAATAACCATAAAAATCATAATAGCCATAATAATCTGAATGTTGATCCTCATAATCATACTAACAACCACAATAATCATAGTGATCATCATAATAACTACAATAATGATAATAATCGTAATTGAAATGTTAATAAGCATAGCAATAATCACAATAATCATAGTAACCATAATAATCTTAATGATGATCATAATATCCATGATAATTATTCCAAGATCCGTAATAATCATAATAATCATAATAATAACCATAATGGGTTCGGAAATAATCATAATATACATTATACTAGCCATAACAACCATAATAGTCATAATAGCCATAATAATCATAATAGTCGTAATAATAACCATAATGAACTTGGAAATAATCGTAATAATCATTACAATAGCCATAATAGCCATAAAAATCACAATAGCCATAATAATCTGAATGGTGATCAGAATAATCATACTAACAACCATAATGATCATAGTAATCGACATAATAAACAGAATAGTCATGCAAATAATCTTAATAATCATTATTATTAACGTGATAACCATAATCATCGTAATGACCATAGTGATATTAATGATGACCATAATATTCATCATAATTATACTAAGACATATAATAATCACAGTAATCATAATAATAAACATAATAAGCTTTGAAATAATCATAATAACCTTTGTACTAGCCATAATAACCATAATAATCATAATAACTAGAATAATCATAATAGTCATAATAATCGCAATAACCATAATGATCTTAATGATGATCATGATATTCATCATAATTATACCAAGATCCATAATAATCATAGTAACCATAATAGTAAACATAATAAGCTTTGAAATAATCATAATAACCGTTATACTATCCATAGTAACCATAATAACCATAATAACCATAATAATCATAATAATTATAGTAATAACCATAATAAGCTTGGAAATAATCAGAATAAGCATTATACTAGCCATAATTATCATAATAACTATAATAATCATAGTAGTCATAATAATAACCATAATACACTTGGAAATAATCATATTTATCATTATAATAGCAATAATAACCATAAAGATAATAATAGCCATAATAATCTGAATCTAGATCCTGATAATCATACTAACAACCATAATGATCATAGTAATCATCATAATAAACAAAATAGTCACGGAAATAATCTTAATAATCAATATTATTAACGTAATAACCATAATGATCTTAATGATGACCATAATATTCATCATAATTATACCTAGACATATAATAATCAGAGTAATCATAATAATAAACATAATAAGCTTTGAAATAATCATAATAACCGTTATACTAGCCATAGTAACCATAATAATCATAATAACCATAATATTCATAATAATTATAGTAATAACCATAATAAGCTTGAAAATAATCATAATAAGCATTATACTAGCCATAATAATCATAATAACTATAATAATCATACTAGACATAATAATAACCATAATAAACTTGGAAATAATCATATTTATCATTATAATAGCAATAATAACCATAAAAATCATAATAGCCCTAATAATCTGAATGTTGATCCTCATAATCATACTAACAACCATAATAATCATAGTGATCATCATAATAACTACAATAATGATAATAATCGTAATTGAAATGTTAATAAGCATAGCAATAATCACAATAATCATAGTAACCATAATAATCTTAATGATGATCATAATATCCATGATGATTATACCAAGATCCGTAATAATCATAATAATCATAATAATAACCATAATGGGTTCGGAAATAATCATAATATACTTTGTACTAGCCATAACAACTATAATAGTCATAATAGCCATAATAATCATAATAGTCGTAATAATAACAATAATGAACTTGGAAATAATCGTAATAATCATTACAATAGTCATAATAGCCATAAAAATCACAATAGGCATAATAATCAGAATGGTGATCATAATAATCATACTAACAACCATAATGATCATAGTAATCATCATAATAAACAGAATAGTCATGGAAATAATCTTAATAATCATTATTATTAACGTGATAACCATAATCATCGTAATGACCATAGTGATCTTAATGATGACCATAATATTCATCATAATTATACTAAGACATATAATAATCACAGTAATCATAATAATAAACATAATAAGCTTTGAAATAATCATAATAACCTTTGTACTAGCCATAATAACCATAATAATCATAATAACTAGAATAATCATAATAGTCATAATAATCGCAATAACCATAATGATCTTAATGATGATCATGATATTCATCATAATTATACCAAGATCCATAATAATCATAGTAACCATTATAATAAACATAATAAGCTTTGAAATAATCATAATAACCGTTATACAATCCATAGTAACCATAATAATCATAATAACCATAATAATCATAATAATTATAGTAATAACCATAATAAGCTTGGAAATAACCAGAATAAGCATTATACTAGCCATAATAATCATAATAACTATAATAATCATACTAGTCATAATAATACCCATAATAAACTTGGAAATAATCATATTTATCATTATAATAGCAATAATAACCATAAAGATCATAATAGCCATAATAATCTGAATGTTGATCCTGATAATCATACTAACATCCATAATGATCATAGTAATCATCATAATAAACAAAATAGTCATGGAAATAATCTTAATAATCAATATTATTAACGTAATAACCATAATGATCTTAATGATGACCATAATATTCATCATAATTATACTAAGACAAATAATAATCAGAGTAATCATAATAATAAACATAATAAGCTTTGAAATAATCTTAATAACCGTTATACTAGCCATAGTAACCATAATAATCATAATAACCATAATAATCATAATAATTATAATAATAACCATAATAAGCCTGGAAATAATCATAATAAGCATTATACTAGCCATAATAATCATAATAATCATAATAACTATAATAATCATAGTAGTCATAATAATAACCATAATACACTTGGAAATAATCATATTTATCATTATAATAGCAATAATAACCATAACGATCATAATAGCCATAATAATCTGAATGTTGATCCTCATAATCATACTAACAACCATAATAATCATAGTGAACATCATAATAACTACAATAATGATCATAATCGTAATTGAAATGTTAATAAGCATAGCAATAATCACAATAATCACAATAATCATAGTAACCATAATAATCTTAATGATGATCATAATATCCATGATAATTATACCAAGATCCGTAATAATCATAATAATCATAATAATAACCATAATGGGTTCGGAAATAATCATAAAATACATTATACTAGCCATAACAACCATAATAGTCATAATAGCCATAATAATCATAATAGTCGTAATAATAACAATAATGAACTTGGAAATAATCGTAATAATCATTACAATAGCTATAATAGCCATAAAAATCACAATAGCCATAATAATCTGAATGGTGATCATAATAATCATACTAACAACCATAATGATCATAGCAATCATCATAATAAACAGAATAGTCATGGAAATAATCTTAATAATCATTATTATTAACGTGATAACCATAATCATCGTAATGACCATAGTGATCTTAATGATGACCATAATATTCATCATAATTATACTAAGACATATAATAATCACAGTAATCATAATAATAAACATAATAAGCTTTGAAATAATCATAATAACCTTTGTACTAGCCATAATAACCGTAATAATCATAATAACTAGAATAATCATAATAATTATAGTAATAACCATAATAAGCTTGGAAATAATCAGAATAAGCATTATACTAGCCATAATAATCATAATAACTATAATAATCATACTAGTCATAATAATATCCATAATAAACATGGAAATAATCATATTTATCAGTATAATAGCAATAATAACCATAAAGATCATAATAGCCATAATAATCTGAATGTTGATCCTGATAATCATACTAACAACCATAATGATCATAGTAATCATCATAATAAACAAAATAGTCATGGAAATAATCTTAATAATCAATATTATTAACGTAATAACCATAATGATCTTAATGATGACCATAATATTCATCATAATTATACCTAGACATATAATAATCAGAGTAATCATAATAATAAACATAATAAGCTTTGAAATAATCATAATAACCGTTATACTAGCCATAGTAACCATAATAATCATAATAACCATAATATTCATAATAATTATAGTAATAACCATAATAAGCTTGGAAATAATTATAATAAGCATTATAGTAGCCATAATAATCATAATAACTATAATAATCATACTAGACATAATAATAACCATAATAAACTTGGAAATAATCATATTTATCATTATAATAGCAATAATAACCATAAAAATCATAATAGCCATATTAATCTGAATGTTGATCCTCATAATCATACTAACAACCATAATAATCATAGTCATCACCATAATAACTACAATAATCATAATAATCGTAATTGTAATGTTAATAAGCTTAGCAATAATCACAATAATCATAGTAACCGTAATAATCTTAATGATGATCATAATATCCATGATAATTATACCAAGATCTGTAATAAGCATAATAATCATAATAATAACCGTACTGGGTTCAGAAATAATCATAATATACATTATACTAGCCATATCAACCATAATAGTCATAATAGCCATAATAATCATAATTGTCGTAATAATAACAATAATGAACTTGGAAATAATCGTAATAATCATTATAATAGTCATAATAGCCACAAAAATCACATTAGCCATAAGAATCAGAATGGTGATCACAATAATCATACTAACAACCATAATGATCACAGTGATCATCGTAATAACTACAATAATCATAATAACCGTAATTGTAATGTAAATAAGCTTAGCAATAATCACAATAATCATAGTAACCGTAATAATCTTAGTGATGACCATAATATTCATGATAATTATATCAAGATCCGTAATAATCATAATAATCATAATAATAACCATAATGGGTTCGGAAATATCATAATATACATTATACTAGCCATAACAACCATAATAGTCATAATAGCCATAATAATCATAATAGTCGTAATAATAACAATAATGAACTTGGAAATAATCGTAATAATCATTATAATAGTCATAATAGCCATAAAAATCACAATAGCCATAAGAATCAGAATGGTGATAATAATAATCATACTAACAACCATAATGATCACAGTGATCATCATAATAAACAGAATAGTCATGGAAATAACCTTAATAACCATTATTATTAACGTAATAACCATAATCATCGTAATAACCATAATGATCTTAATGATGACCATAATATTCATCATAAATATACCTAAACATATAATAATCAGAGTAATCATGATAATAAACATAATAAGCTTTGAAATAATCATAATAACCGTTATACTAGCCATAGTAACCATACTAATCATAATAACCATAATAATCATAATAATTATAGTAATAACCATAATAAGCTTGGAAATAACCATAATAAGCATTATACTAGCCATAATAATCATAATAACTATAATAATCATAATAGTCATAATGATAACCATAATAAACTTGGAAATAGTCATATTTATCATTATAATAGCATTAATGACCATAAAAATCATAATAGCCACAATAATCTAAATGTTGATCATGATAATCATACTAACAGCCATAATAGTCATAGTGATCATCATAATAACTACAATAATCATAATAATAGTAATTGTAATGTTAATAGGCATAGCAATAATCACAATAATCACAGTAACCATAATAATCTTAATGATGATCATAATATCCATGATAATTATACCAAGATCCGTAATAATCATAATAATCATAATAATAACCATAATAGGTTCGGAAATAATCATAATATACTTTATACTAGCCATAACAACCATAATAGTCATAATAGCCATAATAATCATAATAGTCGTAATAATAACAATAATGAACTTGGAAATAATCGTAATAATCATTATAATAGTCATAATAGCCACAAAAATCACATTAGCCATAAGAATCAGAATGGTGATCACAATAATCCTACCAACAACCATAATGATCATAGTAATCATCATAATAAACAGAATAGTCATGGAAATAATCTTAGTAATCATTATTATTAACGTGATAACCATAATCATCGTAATGACCATAGTGATCTTAATGATGACCATAATATTCATCATAATTATACTAAGACATATAATAATCACAGTAATCATAATAATAAACATAATAAGCTTTGAAATAATCATAATAACCTTTGTACTAGCCATAATAACCATAATAATCATAATAACTAGAATAATCATAATAGTCATAATAATCGCAATAACCATAATGATCTTAATGATGATCATGATATTCATCATAATTATACCAAGATCCATAATAATCATAGTAACCATAATAATAAACATAATAAGCTTTGAAATAATCATAATAACCGTTATACTATCCATAGTAACCATAATAATCATAATAACCATAATAATCATAATAATTATATTAATAACCATAATAAGCTTGGAAATTATCAGAATAAGCATTATACTAGCCATAATAATCATAATAACTATAATAATCATACTAGTCATAATAATACCCATAATAAACTTGGAAATAATCATATTTATCGTTATAATAGCAATAATAACCATAAAGATCATAATAGCCACAATAATCTGAATGTTGATCCTGATAATCATACTAACAACCATAATGATCATAGTAATCATCATAATAAACAAAATAGTCATGGAGATAATCTTAATAATCAATATTATTAACGTAATAACCATAATGATCTTAATGATGACCATAATATACATCATAATTATACTAAGACAAATAATAATCACAGTAATCATAATAATAAACATAATAAGCTTTGAAATAATCATAATAACCGTTATACTAGCCATAGTAACCATAATAATCATAATAACCATAATAATCATAATAATTATAATAATAACCATAATAAGCCTGGAAATAATCATAATAAGCATTATACTAGCCATAATAATCATAATAATCATAATAACTATAATAATCATAGTAGTCATAATAATAACCATAATAAACTTGGAAAAAATCATATTTATCATTATAATAGCAATAATAACCATAAAGATCATAATAGCCATAATAATCTGAATGTTGATCCTGATAATCATACTAACAACCATAATGATCATAGTAATCATCATAATAAACAAAATAGTCATGGAAATAATCTTAATAATCAATATTATTAACGTAATAACCATAATGATCTTAATGATGACCATAATATTCATCATAATTATACCTAGACATATAATAATCAGAGTAGTCATAATAATAAACATAATAAGCTTTGAAATAATCATAATAACATTTATACTAGCCATAATAACCATAACAATCATAATAACTGGAATAATCATAATAGTCATAATAATCGCAATAACCATAATGATCTTAATGATGATCATGATATTCATCATAATTATACCATGATCCATAATAATCATAGTAACCATAATAATAAACATAACAAGCTTTGAAATAATCATAATAACCGTTATACTAGCCATAGTAACCATAATAATCATAATAACCATAATAATCATAATAATTATAGTAAGAACCATAATAATCTTGGAAATAATCATAATAAGCATTATACTAGCCATAATAATCGTAATAACTATAATAATCATACTAGTCATAATAATAACCATAATAAACTTGGAAATAATCATATTTATCATTATAATAGCAATAATAACCATAAAAATCATAATAGCCATAATAATCTGAATGTTGATCCTAATAATAATACTAACAACCATAATAATAATAGTGATCATCATAATAACTACAATAATCATAATAATCGTAATTGTAATGTTAACAAGCATAGCAATAATCACAATAATCATAGTAACCATAATAATCTTAATGATGATCATAATATCCATGATAATTATACCAAGATCCGTAATAATCATAATAATCATAATAATAGCCACAATGGGTTCGGAAATAATCATAATATACATTATACTAGCCATATCAACCATAATAGTCATAATAGCCATAATAATCATAATAGTCGTAATAATAACAATAATGAACTTGGAAATAATCGTAATAATCATTATAATAGTCATTTTAGCCACAAAAATCACAATAGCCATAAGAATCAGAATGGTGATCATAATAATCATACTAACAACCATCATGATCACAGTGATCATCATAATAACTACAATAATAATAATAATCGTAATTGTAATGTTAATAAGCTCAGCAATAATCACAATAATCATAGTAACCGTAATAATCTTAGTGATGATCATAATATTCATGATAATTATATCAAGATCCGTAATAATCGTAATAATCATAATAATAACCATAATAGGTTCGGAAATAATCATAATATACATTATACTAGCCATAACAACCATAATAGTCATAATAGCCATAATAATCATAATAGTCGTAATAATAACAATAATGAACTTGGAAATAATCGTAATAATCATTACAATAGCCATAATAGCCATAAGAATCACAATAGGCATAATAATCTGAATGGTGATCATAATAATCATACTAACAACCATAATGATCATAGTAATCATCATAATAAACAGAATAGTCATGGAAATAATCTTAATAATCATTATTATTAACGTGATAACCATAATCATCGAAATAACCATAGTGATCTTAATGATGACCATAATATTCATCATAATTATACTAAGACATATAATAATCACAGTAATCATAATAATAAACATAATAAGCTTTGAAATAATCATAATAACCTTTATGCTAGCCATAATAACCATAATAATCATAATAACTAGGATAATCATAATAGTCATAATAATCGCAATAACCATAATGATCTTAATGATGATCAAGATATTCATCATAATTCTACCAAGATCCATAATAATCATAGTAACCATAATAATAAACATAATAAGCTTTGAAATAATCATAAAAACCGTTATACTGTCCATAGTAACCATAATAATCATAATAACCATAATAATCATAATAATTATAGTAATAACCATAATAAGCTTGGAAATAATCAGAATAAGCATTATACTTGCCATAATAATCATAATAACTATAATAATCATACTAGTCATAATAATACCCATAATAAACTTGGAAATAATCATATTTATCATTATAATAGCAATAATAACCATAAAAATCATAATAGCCATAATAATCTGAATGTTGATCCTCATAATCATACTAACACCCATAATAATCATAGTGATCACGATAATAACTACAATAATCATAATAATCGTAATTGTAATGTTAATAGGCATAGCAATAATCACAATAATCAGAGTAACCATAATAATCTTAATGATGATCATAATATCCATGATAATTATACCAAGACCCGTAATAATCATAATAATCATAATAATAACCATAATAGGTTCGGAAATAATCATAATATACATTATACTAGACATAACAACCATAATAGACATAATAGCCATTATAATCATAATAGTCGTAATAATAACAATAATGAACTTGGAAATAATCGTAATAATCATTATAATAGTCATTTTAGCCACAAAAATCACAATAGCCATAAGAATCAGAATGGTGATCATAATAATCATACTAACAACCATCATGATCACAGTGATCATCATAATAACTACAATAATAATAATAATCGTAATTGTAATGTTAATAAGCTCAGCAATAATCACAATAATCATAGTAACCGTAATAATCTTAGTGATGATCATAATATTCATGATAATTATATCAAGATCCGTAATAATCGTAATAATCATAATAATAACCATAATAGGTTCGGAAATAATCATAATATACATTATACTAGCCATAACAACCATAATAGTCATAATAGCCATAATAATCATAATAGTCGTAATAATAACAATAATGAACTTGGAAATAATCGTAATAATCATTACAATAGCCATAATAGCCATAAGAATCACAATAGGCATGATAATCTGAATGGTGATCATAATAATCATACTAACAACCATAATGATCATAGTAATCATCATAATAAACAGAATAGTCATGGAAATAATCTTAATAATCATTATTATTAACGTGATAACCATAATCATCGAAATAACCATAGTGATCTTAATGATGACCATAATATTCATCATAATTATACTAAGACATATAATAATCACAGTAATCATAATAATAAACATAATAAGCTTTGAAATAATCATAATAACCTTTATGCTAGCCATAATAACCATAATAATCATAATAACTAGGATAATCATAATAGTCATAATAATCGCAATAACCATAATGATCTTAATGATGATCAAGATATTCATCATAATTCTACCAAGATCCATAATAATCATAGTAACCATAATAATAAACATAATAAGCTTTGAAATAATCATAAAAACCGTTATACTGTCCATAGTAACCATAATAATCATAATAACCATAATAATCATAATAATTATAGTAATAACCATAATAAGCTTGGAAATAATCAGAATAAGCATTATACTTGCCATAATAATCATAATAACTATAATAATCATACTAGTCATAATAATACCCATAATAAACTTGGAAATAATCATATTTATCATTATAATAGCAATAATAACCATAAAAATCATAATAGCCATAATAATCTGAATGTTGATCCTCATAATCATACTAACACCCATAATAATCATAGTGATCACGATAATAACTACAATAATCATAATAATCGTAATTGTAATGTTAATAGGCATAGCAATAATCACAATAATCAGAGTAACCATAATAATCTTAATGATGATCATAATATCCATGATAATTATACCAAGACCCGTAATAATCATAATAATCATAATAATAACCATAATAGGTTCGGAAATAATCATAATATACATTATACTAGACATAACAACCATAATAGACATAATAGCCATTATAATCATAATAGTCGTAATAATAACAATAATGAACTTGGAAATAATCGTAATAATCATTATAATAGTCATTTTAGCCACAAAAATCACAATAGCCATAAGAATCAGAATGGTGATCATAATAATCATACTAAAAACCATCATGATCACAGTGATCATCATAATAACTACAATAATAATAATAATCGTAATTATAATGTTAATAAGCTCAGCAATAATCACAATAATCATAGTAACCGTAATAATCTTAGTGATGATCATAATATTCATGATAATTATATCAAGATCCGTAATAATCGTAATAATCATAATAATAACCATAATAGGTTCGGAAATAATCATAATATACATTATACTAGCCATAACAACCATAATAGTCATAATAGCCATAATAATCATAATAGTCGTAATAATAACAATAATGAACTTGGAAATAATCGTAATAATCATTACAATAGCCATAATAGCCATAAGAATCACAATAGGCATGATAATCTGAATGGTGATCATAATAATCATACTAACAACCATAATGATCATAGTAATCATCATAATAAACAGAATAGTCATGGAAATAATCTTAATAATCATTATTATTAACGTGATAACCATAATCATCGAAATAACCATAGTGATCTTAATGATGACCATAATATTCATCATAATTATACTAAGACATATAATAATCACAGTAATCATAATAATAAACATAATAAGCTTTGAAATAATCATAATAACCTTTATGCTAGCCATAATAACCATAATAATCATAATAACTAGGATAATCATAATAGTCATAATAATCGCAATAACCATAATGATCTTAATGATAATCAAGATATTCATCATAATTCTACCAAGATCCATAATAATCATAGTAACCATAATAATAAACATAATAAGCTTTGAAATAATCATAAAAACCGTTATACTGTCCATAGTAACCATAATAATCATAATAACCATAATAATCATAATAATTATAGTAATAACCATAATAAGCTTGGAAATAATCAGAATAAGCATTATACTTGCCATTATAATCATAATAACTATAATAATCATACTAGTCATAATAATACCCATAATAAACTTGGAAATAATCATATTTATCATTATAATAGCAATAATAACCATAAAAATCATAATAGCCATAATAATCTGAATGTTGATCCTCATAATCATACTAACACCCATAATAATCATAGTGATCACGATAATAACTACAATAATCATAATAATCGTAATTGTAATGTTAATAGGCATAGCAATAATCACAATAATCAGAGTAACCATAATAATCTTAATGATGATCATAATATCCATGATAATTATACCAAGACCCGTAATAATCATAATAATCATAATAATAACCATAATAGGTTCGGAAATAATCATAATATACATTATACTAGCCATAACAACCATAATAGACATAATAGCCATTATAATCATAATAGTCGTAATAATAACCATAATGAACTTGGAAATAATCGTAATAATCATTACAATAGCCATAATAGCCATAAAAATTACAATAGCCATAATAATCTGAATGGTGAACATAATAATCATACTAACAACCATATTGATCATAGTAATCATCATAATAAACAGAATAGTCATGGAAATAATCTTAATAATCATTATTATTAACGTGATAACCATAATCATCGTAATGACCATAGTGATCTTAATGATGACCATAATATTCATCATAATTATACTAAGACATATAATAATCACAGTAATCATAATAATAAACATAATAAGCTTTGAAATAATCATAATAACCTTTGTACTAGCCATAATAACCATAATAATCATAATAACTAGAATAATCATAATAGTCATAATAATCGCAATAACCATAATGATCTTAATGATGATCATGATATTCATCATAATTATACCAAGATCCATAATAATAATAGTAACCATAATAATAAACATAATAAGCTTTGAAATAATCATAATAACCGTTATACTATCCATAGTAACCATAATAATCGTAATAACCATAATAATCATAATAATTATATTAATAACCATAATAAGCTTGGAAATTATCAGAATAAGCATTATACTAGCCATAATAATCATAATAACTGTAATAATCATACTAGTCATAATAATACCCATAATAAACTTGGAAATAATCATATTTATCATTATAATAGCGATAATAACCATAAAGATCATAATAGCCACAATAATCTGAATGTTGATCCTGATAATCATACTAACAACCATAATGATCATAGTAATCATCATAATAAACAAAATAGTCATGGAGATAATCTTAATAATCAATATTATTAACGTAATAACCATAATGATCTTAATGATGACCATAATATACATCATAATTATACTAAGACAAATAATAATCAGAGTAATCATAATAATAAACATAATAAGCTTTGAAATAATCATAATAACCGTTATACTAGCCATAGTAACCATAATAATCATAATAACCATAATAATCATAATAATTATAATAATAACCATAATAAGCCTGGAAATAATCATAATAAGCATTATACTAGCCATAATAATCATAATAATCATAATAACTATAATAATCATAGTAGTCATAATAATAACCATAATAAACTTGGAAAAAATCATATTTATCATTATAATAGCAATAATAACCATAAAGATCATAATAGCCATAATAATCTGAATGTTGATCCTGATAATCATACTAACAACCATAATGATCATAGTAATCATCATAATAAACAAAATAGTCATGGAAATAATCTTAATAATCAATATTATTAACGTAATAACCATAATGATCTTAATGATGACCATAATATTCATCATAATTATACCTAGACATATAATAATCAGAGTAGTCATAATAATAAACATAATAAGCTTTGAAATAATCATAATAACCTTTATGCTAGCCATAATAACCATAACAATCATAATAACTGGAATAATCATAATAGTCATAATAATCGCAATAACCATAATGATCTTAATGATGATCATGATATTCATCATAATTATACCATGATCCATAATAATCATAGTAACCATAATAATAAACATAACAAGCTTTGAAATAATCATAATAACCGTTATACTAGCCATAGTAACCATAATAATCATAATAACCATAATAATCATAATAATTATAGTAAGAACCATAATAATCTTGGAAATAATCATAATAAGCATTATACTAGCCATAATAATCGTAATAACTATAATAATCATACTAGTCATAATAATAACCATAATAAACTTGGAAATAATCATATTTATCATTATAATAGCAATAATAACCATAAAAATCATAATAGCCATAATAATCTGAATGTTGATCCTAATAATAATACTACCAACCATAATAATAATAGTGATCATCATAATAACTACAATAATCATAATAATCGTAATTGTAATGTTAACAAGCATAGCAATAATCACAATAATCATAGTAACCATAATAATCTTAATGATGATCATAATATCCATGATAATTATACCAAGATCCGTAATAATCATAATAATCATAATAATAGCCACAATGGGTTCGGAAATAATCATAATATACATTATACTAGCCATATCAACCATAATAGTCATAATAGCCATAATAATCATAATAGTCGTAATAATAACAATAATGAACTTGGAAATAATCGTAATAATCATTATAATAGTCATTTTAGCCACAAAAATCACAATAGCCATAAGAATCAGAATGGTGATCATAATAATCATACTAACAACCATCATGATCACAGTGATCATCATAATAACTACAATAATAATAATAATCGTAATTGTAATGTTAATAAGCTCAGCAATAATCACAATAATCATAGTAACCGTAATAATCTTAGTGATGATCATAATATTCATGATAATTATATCAAGATCCGTAATAATCGTAATAATCATAATAATAACCATAATAGGTTCGGAAATAATCATAATATACATTATACTAGCCATAACAACCATAATAGTCATAATAGCCATAATAATCATAATAGTCGTAATAATAACAATAATGAACTTGGAAATAATCGTAATAATCATTACAATAGCCATAATAGCCATAAGAATCACAATAGGCATAATAATCTGAATGGTGATCATAATAATCATACTAACAACCATAATGATCATAGTAATAATCATAATAAACAGAATAGTCATGGAAATAATCTTAATAATCATTATTATTAACGTGATAACCATAATCATCGAAATAACCATAGTGATCTTAATGATGACCATAATATTCATCATAATTATACTAAGACATATAATAATCACAGTAATCATAATAATAAACATAATAAGCTTTGAAATAATCATAATAACCTTTATGCTAGCCATAATAACCATAATAATCATAATAACTAGGATAATCATAATAGTCATAATAATCGCAATAACCATAATGATCTTAATGATGATCAAGATATTCATCATAATTCTACCAAGATCCATAATAATCATAGTAACCATAATAATAAACATAATAAGCTTTGAAATAATCATAAAAACCGTTATACTGTCCATAGTAACCATAATAATCATAATAACCATAATAATCATAATAATTATAGTAATAACCATAATAAGCTTGGAAATAATCAGAATAAGCATTATACTTGCCATAATAATCGTAATAACTATAATAATCATACTAGTCATAATAATACCCATAATAAACTTGGAAATAATCATATTTATCATTATAATAGCAATAATAACCATAAAAATCATAATAGCCATAATAATCTGAATGTTGATCCTCATAATCATACTAACACCCATAATAATCATAGTGATCACGATAATAACTACAATAATCATAATAATCGTAATTGTAATGTTAATAGGCATAGCAATAATCACAATAATCAGAGTAACCATAATAATCTTAATGATGATCATAATATCCATGATAATTATACCAAGACACGTAATAATCATAATAATCATAATAATAACCATAATAGGTTCGGAAATAATCATAATATACATTATACTAGCCATAACAACCATAATAGACATAATAGCCATTATAATCATAATAGTCGTAATAATAACAATAATGAACTTGGAAATAATCGTAATAATCATTATAATAGTCATTTTAGCCACAAAAATCACAATAGCCATAAGAATCAGAATGGTGATCATAATAATCATACTAACAACCATCATGATCACAGTGATCATCATAATAACTACAATAATAATAATAATCGTAATTGTAATGTTAATAAGCTCAGCAATAATCACAATAATCATAGTAACCGTAATAATCTTAGTGATGATCATAATATTCATGATAATTATATCAAGATCCGTAATAATCGTAATAATCATAATAATAACCATAATAGGTTCGGAAATAATCATAATATACATTATACTAGCCATAACAACCATAATAGTCATAATAGCCATAATAATCATAATAGTCGTAATAATAACAATAATGAACTTGGAAATAATCGTAATAATCATTACAATAGCCATAATAGCCATAAGAATCACAATAGGCATGATAATCTGAATGGTGATCATAATAATCATACTAACAACCATAATGATCATAGTAATCATCATAATAAACAGAATAGTCATGGAAATAATCTTAATAATCATTATTATTAACGTGATAACCATAATCATCGAAATAACCATAGTGATCTTAATGATGACCATAATATTCATCATAATTATACTAAGACATATAATAATCACAGTAATCATAATAATAAACATAATAAGCTTTGAAATAATCATAATAACCTTTATGCTAGCCATAATAACCATAATAATCATAATAACTAGGATAATCATAATAGTCATAATAATCGCAATAACCATAATGATCTTAATGATGATCAAGATATTCATCATAATTCTACCAAGATCCATAATAATCATAGTAACCATAATAATAAACATAATAAGCTTTGAAATAATCATAAAAACCGTTATACTGTCCATAGTAACCATAATAATCATAATAACCATAATAATCATAATAATTATAGTAATAACCATAATAAGCTTGGAAATAATCAGAATAAGCATTATACTTGCCATAATAATCATAATAACTATAATAATCATACTAGTCATAATAATACCCATAATAAACTTGGAAATAATCATATTTATCATTATAATAGCAATAATAACCATAAAAATCATAATAGCCATAATAATCTGAATGTTGATCCTCATAATCATACTAACACCCATAATAATCATAGTGATCACGATAATAACTACAATAATCATAATAATCGTAATTGTAATGTTAATAGGCATAGCAATAATCACAATAATCAGAGTAACCATAATAATCTTAATGATGATCATAATATCCATGATAATTATACCAAGACCCGTAATAATCATAATAATCATAATAATAACCATAATAGGTTCGGAAATAATCATAATATACATTATACTAGCCATAACAACCATAATAGACATAATAGCCATTATAATCATAATAGTCGTAATAATAACCATAATGAACTTGGAAATAATCGTAATAATCATTACAATAGCCATAATAGCCATAAAAATTACAATAGCCATAATAATCAGAATGGTGATCATAATAATAATACTAACAACCGTAATGATCATAGTAATCATCGTAATAAACAGAATAGTCATGGAAATAATCTTAATCACTATTATTATTAACGTAATAACCATAATCATCGTAATAACCATAATGATCTTCATGATGACCATAATATTCATCATAATTATACCTAGACATATAATAATCAGAGTAATCATAATAACAAACATAATAAGCTTTGAAATAATCATAATAACCTTTATACTAGCCATAATAACCATAATAATCATAATAACAAGAATAATCATAATAGTCAAAAAAATCGCAATAACCATAATGATCTTAATGATGATCATGATATTCATCATAATTATACCAAGATCCATAATAATCATAGTAACCATAATAATAAACATAATAAGCTTTGAAATAATCGTAATAACCGTTATACTAGCCATAGTAACCATAATAATCATAATAACCATAATAATCATAATAATTATAATAATAACCATAATAAGCCTGGAAATAATCATAATAAGCATTATACTAGCCATAATAATCATAATAATCATAATAACTATAATAATCATAGTAGTCATAATAATAACCATAATAAACTTGGAAATAATCATATTTATCATTATAATAGCAAGAATAACCATAAAAATCATAATATCCGTAATAATCTGAATGTTGATCATAATTATCATACTAACAGCCATAATCATCATAGTGATCATCATAATAACTACAATAATCATAATAATCGTAATTGTAATGTTAATAAGCATAGCAATAATCACAATAATCATAGAAACCATAATAATCTTAATGATGATCATAATATCGATGATAATTATACCAAGATCCGTAATAATCATAATAATCATAATAATAACCATAACAGGTTCGGAAATAATCATAATATACATTATACTACCCCTAACAACTATAATAGTCATAATAGCCATAATAATCATAATAGTCGTAATAATAACAATAATGAGCTTGGAAATAATCGTAATAATCATTATAATAGCCATAATAGCAATAGAAATCACAATAGCCATGATAACCTGAATGGTGGTCATAATAATCATACTAACAACCATGAAGATCATAGTAATCATCATAATAAACAGAAGAGTCATGGAAATAACCTTAATAACCATTATTATTAACGTAATAACCATAATCATCGTAATAACCATAATGACCTGAATGATGACCGTAATATTCATCATAATTATACTAAGACATATAATAATCAGAGTAATCATAATAATAGACATAATAAGGTTTGAAATAATCGTAATAACCTTTATACTAGCCATAATAACCATAATAATCATAATAAATATTATAACCATAATAGTCATAATAATCCCAATAACCATAATGATCTTAATGATGAACATGATATTCATCATAATTATACCAAGATCCATAATAATCATAGTAACCATAATAATAAACATAATAAGCTTTGAAATAATCATAATAACCGTTATACTAGTCATAGTTACCATAATAATCATAATAACCATAATAATCATAATAATTATAATAATAACCATAATAAGCTTGGAAATAACCATAATAAGCATTATACTAGTCATAATAATCATAATAATCAAAATAACTATAATAATCATATTAGTCATAATAATACCCATAATAAACTTGGAAATAATCATATTTATCATTATAATAGCAATAATAACCATAAAAATCATAATAGCCATAATAATCTGAATGTTGATCAAAATAATCATGCTAACAGCCAAAAAAAATCATAGTGATCATCTTAATAACTACAATAGTAATAATAATCGTAATTGCAATGTTAATAAGCATTGCAATAATGACAATAATCATAGTAACCATAATAATCTTAATGATGACCATAATATCCATGATAATTATACCAAGATCCGTAATAATCATAATAATCATAATAATAACCATAATGGGTTCGGAAATAATCATAATATACATTATACTAGCCATATCAACCATAATAGTCATAATAGCCATAATAATCATAATAGTTGTAATAATAACAATAATGAACTTGGAAATAATCGTAATAATATTTACAATAGTCATAATAGCCATAAAAATCACAATAGCCATAATAATCAGAATGGTGATCATAATAATAATACTAACAACCATAATGATCATAGTAATCATCATAATAAACAGAATAGTCATGGAAATAACCTTAATAACCATTATTATTAACGTAATAACCATAATCATCGTAATAACCATAATGATCTTCATGATGACCATAATATTCATCATAATTATACCTAGACATATAATAATCAGAGTAATCATAATAACAAACATAATAAGCTTTGAAATAATCATAATAACCATTATACTAGCCATAATAACCATAATAATCATAATAACAAGAATAATCATAATAGTCAAAAAAATCGCAATAACCATAATGATCTTAATGATGATCATGATATTCATCATAATTATACCAAGATCCATAATAATCATAGTAACCATAATAATAAACATAATAAGCTTTGAAATAATCGTAATAACCGTTATACTAGCCATAGTAACCATAATAATCATAATAACCATAATAATCATAATAATTATAATAATAACCATAATAAGCCTGGAAATAATCATAATAAGCATTATACTAGCCATAATAATCATAATAATCATAGTAACTATAATAATCATAGTAGTCATAATAATAACCATCATAAACTTGGAAATAATCATATTTATCATTATAATAGCAAGAATAACCATAAAAATCATAATATCCATAATAATCTGAATGTTGATCATAATTATCATACTAACAGCCATAATCATCATAGTGATCATCATAATAACTACAATAATCATAATAATCGTAATTGTAATGTTAATAAGCATAGCAATAATCACAATAATCATAGAAACCATAATAATCTTAATGATGATCATAATATCCATGATAATTATACCAAGATCCGTAATAATCATAATAATCATAATAATAACCATAACAGGTTCGGAAATAATCATAATATACATTATACTACCCCTAACAACTATAATAGTCATAATAGCCATAATAATCATAATAGTCGTAATAATAACAATAATGAGCTTGGAAATAATCGTAATAATCATTATAATAGCCATAATAGCAATAGAAATCACAATAGCCATGATAACCTGAATGGTGGTCATAATAATCATACTAACAACCATAAAGATCATAGTAATCATCATAATAAACAGAAGAGTCATGGAAATAACCTTAATAACCATTATTATTAACGTAATAACCATAATCATCGTAATAACCATAATGACCTGAATGATGACCATAATATTCATCATAATTATACTAAGACAAATAATAATCAGAGTAATCATAATAATAAACATAATAAGCTTTGAAATAATCATAATAACCTTTATACTAGCCATAATAACCATAATAATCATAATAACTAGTATAATCATAATCGTCATAATAATCGCAATAACCATAATGATCTTAATGATGATCATGATATTCATCATAATTATACCAAGATCCATAATAATCTTAGTAACCATAATAAAAAACATAATAAGCTTTGAAATAATCATAATAACCGTGATACTAGTCATAGTTACCATAATAATCATAATAACCATAATAATCATAATAGTCGTAATAATAACCATAATAAACTTGGATATAATCATATTTATCATTATAATAGCAATAATAACCATAAAAATCGTAATAGTCATAATAATCTGAATGTTGATCATAATAATCATACTAACAGCAATAAAAATCATAGTGATCATCATAATAACTACAATAATAATAATAATCGTAATTGTAATGTTAATAAGCATTGCAATAATGACAATAATCATAGTAACCATAATAATCTTAATGATGACCATAATACCCATGATAATTATACCAAGATCCGTAATAATCATAATAATCATAATAATAACCATAATGGGTTCGGAAATAATCATAATATACGTTATACTAGCCATATCAACCATAATAGTCATAATAGCCATAATAATCATAATAGTCTTAATAATAACAATAATGAACTTGGAAACAATCGTAATAATCATTATAATAGTCACAATAGCCATAAAAATCACAATAGCCATATTAATCAGAATGGTGATCATAATAATCATACTAACAACCATAATGATCATAGTAATCATCATAATAAACAGAATAGTCATAGAAATAATCTTAATAATCATTATTATTAACGTAATAACCATAATCATCGTAATAACCATAATGATCTTAATGATGATCATAATATTCATCATAATTATACCAAGATCCATAATAATCATAGTAATCATAATAATAAATATAATAAGCTTTGAAATAACCATAATAACCGCTATACTAGAGATAATAACGATAATAATCATAATAATTATAATAATAACCATAATAAGCTTGGAAATAATCATAATAACCATTATACTAGCCATAATAGCCATAACAATCATAATAACTAGAATAATCATTATAGTCATAATAATAAAAATAATAAACTAGGAAAGAGTCATAATAATAATTATAATAGCATTAATAACCATAAAAATTCAAATAGCCATAATAATTTGAATTTTCATCATAATAATGATACTGACAACCATTATAATCATAGTAATCGTCATAATAACTACAATAATCATAATAATCGTAATTGTAATTTTAATAAGCATAGCAATAATCACAATAATCAGAGTAACCATAATAATCTTAATGATGATCATAATATCCATGATAATTATACCAAGACCCGTAATAATCATAATATTCATAATAATAACTATAACAGGTTCGGAAATAGTCATAATATACTTTATACCAGCCATAACAACCATAATAGTCATAATAGACATAATAATCATAATGGTTGTAATAATAACAATAATGAACTTGGAAATAACCGTAATAATCATTACAATAGTCATAATAGCCATAATAATCAGAATGGTGATCATAATAATAATACTAACAGCCGTAATGATCATAGTAATCATCATAATAAACAGAATAGTCATGGAAATAATCTTAATAACCATTATTATTAACGTAATAACCATAATCGACGTAATAACCATAATGATCTTAATGATGACCATAATATTCATCATAATTATACTAAGACATATAATAATCAGAGTAATCATAATAATAGACATAATGAGCTTTGAAATAATCATAATAACCTTTATACTAACCATAATAACCATAATAATCATAATAACTATTATAATCATAATAGTCATAATAATCCCAATAACCATAATGATCTTAATGATGAACATGATATTCATCATAATTATACCAAGATCCATAATAATCATAGTAACCATAATAATAAACATAATAGGCTTTGAAATAATCATAATAACCGTTATACTAGCCATAGTAACCATAATAATCACAATAACCATAATAATCATAATTATTATAGTAATAACCATAATGAGCTTGGAAATAATCATAATAAGCATTATACCAGCCATAATAGTCATAATAACTATAATAATCATACTAGTCATAATAATAACCATAATAAACTTGGAAATAATCATATTTATCATTATAATAGCAATAATAACCATAAAAATCATAATAGCCATAATAATCTGAATGTTGATCCTAATAATCATACTAACAACCATAATAATAATAGTGATCATCATAATAACTACAATAATCATAATAATCGTAATTGTAATGTTAATAAGCATAGCAATAATCAAAATAATCATAGTAACCATAATAATCTTAATGATGATCATCACATCCATGATAATTATACCAAGATCCGTAATAATCATAATAATCATAATAATAACCATAATGGGTTCGGAAATAATCATAATATACATTATACTAGCCATATCAACCATAATAGTCATAATAGCCATAAGAATCATAATAGTCGTAATAGTAACAATAATGAACTTGGAAATAATCGTAATAATCATTACAATAGCCATAATAGCCATAAGAATCACAATAGGCATGATAATCTGAATGGTGATCATAATAATCATACTAACAACCATAATGATCATAGTAATCATCATAATAAACAGAATAGTCATGGAAATAATCTTAATAATCATTATTATTAACGTGATAACCATAATCATCGAAATAACCATAGTGATCTTAATGATGACCATAATATTCATCATAATTATACTAAGACATATAATAATCACAGTAATCATAATAATAAACATAATAAGCTTTGAAATAATCATAATAACCTTTATGCTAGCCATAATAACCATAATAATCATAATAACTAGGATAATCATAATAGTCATAATAATCGCAATAACCATAATGATCTTAATGATGATCAAGATATTCATCATAATTCTACCAAGATCCATAATAATCATAGTAACCATAATAATAAACATAATAAGCTTTGAAATAATCATAAAAACCGTTATACTGTCCATAGTAACCATAATAACCATAATAACCATAATAATCATAATAATTATAGTAATAACCATAATAAGCTTGGAAATAATCAGAATAAGCATTATACTTGCCATAATAATCATAATAACTATAATAATCATACTAGTCATAATAATACCCATAATAAACTTGGAAATAATCATATTTATCATTATAATAGCAATAATAACCATAAAAATCATAATAGCCATAATAATCTGAATGTTGATCCTCATAATCATACTAACACCCATAATAATCATAGTGATCACGATAATAACTACAATAATCATAATAATCGTAATTGTAATGTTAATAGGCATAGCAATAATCACAATAATCAGAGTAACCATAATAATCTTAATGATGATCATAATATCCATGATAATTATACCAAGACCCGTAATAATCATAATAATCATAATAATAACCATAATAGGTTCGGAAATAATCATAATATACATTATACTAGCCATAACAACCATAATAGACATAATAGCCATTATAATCATAATAGTCGTAATAATAACCATAATGAACTTGGAAATAATCGTAATAATCATTACAATAGCCATAATAGCCATAAAAATTACAATAGCCATAATAATCTGAATGGTGAACATAATAATCATACTAACAACCATATTGATCATAGTAATCATCATAATAAACAGAATAGTCATGGAAATAATCTTAATAATCATTATTATTAACGTGATAACCATAATCATCGTAATGACCATAGTGATCTTAATGATGACCATAATATTCATCATAATTATACTAAGACATATAATAATCACAGTAATCATAATAATAAACATAATAAGCTTTGAAATAATCATAATAACCTTTGTACTAGCCATAATAACCATAATAATCATAATAACTAGAATAATCATAATAGTCATAATAATCGCAATAACCATAATGATCTTAATGATGATCATGATATTCATCATAATTATACCAAGATCCATAATAATAATAGTAACCATAATAATAAACATAATAAGCTTTGAAATAATCATAATAACCGTTATACTATCCATAGTAACCATTATAATCATAATAACCATAATAATCATAATAATTATATTAATAACCATAATAAGCTTGGAAATTATCAGAATAAGCATTATACTAGCCATAATAATCATAATAACTGTAATAATCATACTAGTCATAATAATACCCATAATAAACTTGGAAATAATCATATTTATCATTATAATAGCGATAATAACCATAAAGATCATAATAGCCACAATAATCTGAATGTTGATCCTGATAATCATACTAACAACCATAATGATCATAGTAATCATCATAATAAACAAAATAGTCATGGAGATAATCTTAATAATCAATATTATTAACGTAATAACCATAATGATCTTAATGATGACCATAATATACATCATAATTATACTAAGACAAATAATAATCAGAGTAATCATAATAATAAACATAATAAGCTTTGAAATAATCATAATAACCGTTATACTAGCCATAGTAACCATAATAATCATAATAACCATAATAATCATAATAATTATAATAATAACCATAATAAGCCTGGAAATAATCATAATAAGCATTATACTAGCCATAATAATCATAATAATCATAATAACTATAATAATCATAGTAGTCATAATAATAACCATAATAAACTTGGAAAAAATCATATTTATCATTATAATAGCAATAATAACCATAAAGATCATAATAGCCATAATAATCTGAATGTTGATCCTGATAATCATACTAACAACCATAATGATCATAGTAATCATCATAATAAACAAAATAGTCATGGAAATAATATTAATAATCAATATTATTAACGTAATAACCATAATGATCTTAATGATGACCATAATATTCATCATAATTATACCTAGACATATAATAATCAGAGTAATCATAATAATAAACATAATAAGCTTTGAAATAATCATAATAACATTTATACTAGCCATAATAACCATAACAATCATAATAACTGGAATAATCATAATAGTCATAATAATCGCAATAACCATAATGATCTTAATGATGATCATGATATTCATCATAATTATACCATGATCCATAATAATCATAGTAACCATAATAATAAACATAACAAGCTTTGAAATAATCATAATAACCGTTATACTAGCCATAGTAACCATAATAATCATAATAACCATAATAATCATAATAATTATAGTAAGAACCATAATAATCTTGGAAATAATCATAATAAGCATTATACTAGCCATAATAATCGTAATAACTATAATAATCATACTAGTCATAATAATAACCATAATAAACTTGGAAATAATCATATTTATCATTATAATAGCAATAATAACCATAAAAATCATAATAGCCATAATAATCTGAATGTTGATCCTCATAATCATACTAACACCCATAATAATCATAGTGATCACGATAATAACTACAATAATCATAATAATCGTAATTGTAATGTTAATAGGCATAGCAATAATCACAATAATCAGAGTAACCATAATAATCTTAATGATCATCATAATATCCATGATAATTATACCAAGACCCGTAATAATCATAATAATCATAATAATAACCATAATAGGTTCGGAAATAATCATAATATACTTTATACTAGCCATAACAACCATAATAGACATAATAGCCATTATAATCATAATAGTCGTAATAATAACCATAATGAACTTGGAAATAATCGTAATAATCATTACAATAGCCATAATAGCCATAAAAATTACAATAGCCATAATAATCTGAATGGTGAACATAATAATCATACTAACAACCATATTGATCATAGTAATCATCATAATAAACAGAATAGTCATGGAAATAATCTTAATAATCATTATTATTGACGTGATAACCATAATCATCGTAATGACCATAGTGATCTTAATGATGACCATAATATTCATCATAATTATACTAAGACATATAATAATCAGAGTAATCATAATAATAGACATAATAAGCTTTGAAATAATCATAATAACCTTTATACTAGCCATAATAACCATAATAATCATAATAAATATTATAATCATAATAGTCATAATAATCCCAATAACCATAATGATCTTAATGATGAACATGATATTCATCAAAATTATACCAAGATCCATAATAATCATAGTAACCATAATAATAAACATAATAGGCTTTGAAATAATCATAATAACCGTTATACTAGCCATAGTAACCATAATAATCACAATAACCATAATAATCATAATTATTATAGTAATAACCATAATGAGCTTGGAAATAATCATAATAAGCATTATACCAGCCATAATAGTCATAATAACTATAATAATCATACTAGTCATAATAATAACCATAATAAACTTGGAAATAACCATATTTATCATTATAATAGCAATAATAACCATAAAAATCATAATAGCCATAATAATCTGAATGTTGATCCTAATAATCATACTAACAACCATAATAATAATAGTGATCATCATAATAACTACAATAATCATAATAATCGTAATTGTAATGTTAATAAGCTTAGCAATAAACACAATAATCATAGTAACCATAATAATCTTAATCATGATCATAATATCCATGATAATTATACCAAGATCCGTAATAATCATAATAATCATAATAATAACCATAATGGGTTGGGAAATAATCATAATATACATTATACTAGCCATAACAACCATAATAGTCATAATAGCCATAATAATCATAATGGTTGTAATAATAACAATAATGAACTTGGAAATAACCGTAATAATCATTACAATATTCATAATAGCCATAAAAATCACAATAGCCATAATAATCAGAATGGTGATCATAATAATAATACTAACAACCGTAATGATCATAGTAATCATCGTAATAAACAGAATAGTCATGGAAATAATCTTAATCACTATTATTATTAACGTAATAACCATAATCATCGTAATAACCATAATGATCTTCATGATGACCATAATATTCATCATAATTATACCTAGACATATAATAATCAGAGTAATCATAATAACAAACATAATAAGCTTTGAAATAATCATAATAACCTTTATACTAGCCATAATAACCATAATAATCATAATAACAAGAATAATCATAATAGTCAAAAAAATCGCAATAACCATAATGATCTTAATGATGATCATGATATTCATCATAATTATACCAAGATCCATAATAATCATAGTAACCATAATAATAAACATAATAAGCTTTGAAATAATCGTAATAACCGTTATACTAGCCATAGTAACCATAATAATCATAATAACCATAATAATCATAATAATTATAATAATAACCATAATAAGCCTGGAAATAATCATAATAAGCATTATACTAGCCATAATAATCATAATAATCATAATAACTATAATAATCATAGTAGTCATAATAATAACCATAATAAACTTGGAAATAATCATATTTATCATTATAATAGCAAGAATAACCATAAAAATCATAATATCCGTAATAATCTGAATGTTGATCATAATTATCATACTAACAGCCATAATCATCATAGTGATCATCATAATAACTACAATAATCATAATAATCGTAATTGTAATGTTAATAAGCATAGCAATAATCACAATAATCATAGAAACCATAATAATCTTAATGATGATCATAATATCCATGATAATTATACCAAGATCCGTAATAATCATAATAATCATAATAATAACCATAACAGGTTCGGAAATAATCATAATATACATTATACTACCCCTAACAACTATAATAGTCATAATAGCCATAATAATCATAATAGTCGTAATAATAACAATAATGAGCTTGGAAATAATCGTAATAATCATTATAATAGCCATAATAGCAATAGAAATCACAATAGCCATGATAACCTGAATGGTGGTCATAATAATCATACTAACAACCATGAAGATCATAGTAATCATCATAATAAACAGAAGAGTCATGGAAATAACCTTAATAACCATTATTATTAACGTAATAACCATAATCATCGTAATAACCATAATGACCTGAATGATGACCATAATATTCATCATAATTATACTAAGACATATAATAATCAGAGTAATCATAATAATAGACATAATAAGGTTTGAAATAATCGTAATAACCTTTATACTAGCCATAATAACCATAATAATCATAATAAATATTATAACCATAATAGTCATAATAATCCCAATAACCATAATGATCTTAATGATGAACATGATATTCATCATAATTATACCAAGATCCATAATAATCATAGTAACCATAATAATAAACATAATAAGCTTTGAAATAATCATAATAACCGTTATACTAGTCATAGTTACCATAATAATCATAATAACCATAATAATCATAATAATTATAATAATAACCATAATAAGCTTGGAAATAACCATAATAAGCATTATACTAGTCATAATAATCATAATAATCAAAATAACTATAATAATCATATTAGTCATAATAATACCCATAATAAACTTGGAAATAATCATATTTATCATTATAATAGCAATAATAACCATAAAAATCATAATAGCCATAATAATCTGAATGTTGATCAAAATAATCATGCTAACAGCCAAAAAAATCATAGTGATCATCTTAATAACTACAATAGTAATAATAATCGTAATTGCAATGTTAATAAGCATTGCAATAATGACAATAATCATAGTAACCATAATAATCTTAATGATGACCATAATATCCATGATAATTATACCAAGATCCGTAATAATCATAATAATCATAATAATAACCATAATGGGTTCGGAAATAATCATAATATACATTATACTAGCCATATCAACCATAATAGTCATAATAGCCATAATAATCATAATAGTTGTAATAATAACAATAATGAACTTGGAAATAATCGTAATAATATTTACAATAGTCATAATAGCCATAAAAATCACAATAGCCATAATAATCAGAATGGTGATCATAATAATAATACTAACAACCATAATGATCATAGTAATCATCATAATAAACAGAATAGTCATGGAAATAACCTTAATAACCATTATTATTAACGTAATAACCATAATCATCGTAATAACCATAATGATCTTCATGATGACCATAATATTCATCATAATTATACCTAGACATATAATAATCAGAGTAATCATAATAACAAACATAATAAGCTTTGAAATAATCATAATAACCTTTATACTAGCCATAATAACCATAATAATCATAATAACAAGAATAATCATAATAGTCAAAAAAATCGCAATAACCATAATGATCTTAATGATGATCATGATATTCATCATAATTATACCAAGATCCATAATAATCATAGTAACCATAATAATAAACATAATAAGCTTTGAAATAATCGTAATAACCGTTATACTAGCCATAGTAACCATAATAATCATAATAACCATAATAATCATAATAATTATAATAATAACCATAATAAGCCTGGAAATAATCATAATAAGCATTATACTAGCCATAATAATCATAATAATCATAGTAACTATAATAATCATAGTAGTCATAATAATAACCATAATAAACTTGGAAATAATCATATTTATCATTATAATAGCAAGAATAACCATAAAAATCATAATATCCATAATAATCTGAATGTTGATCATAATTATCATACTAACAGCCATAATCATCATAGTGATCATCATAATAACTACAATAATCATAATAATCGTAATTGTAATGTTAATAAGCATAGCAATAATCACAATAATCATAGAAACCATAATAATCTTAATGATGATCATAATATCCATGATAATTATACCAAGATCCGTAATAATCATAATAATCATAATAATAACCATAACAGGTTCGGAAATAATCATAATATACATTATACTACCCCTAACAACTATAATAGTCATAATAGCCATAATAATCATAATAGTCGTAATAATAACAATAATGAGCTTGGAAATAATCGTAATAATCATTATAATAGCCATAATAGCAATAGAAATCACAATAGCCATGATAACCTGAATGGTGGTCATAATAATCATACTAACAACCATAAAGATCATAGTAATCATCATAATAAACAGAAGAGTCATGGAAATAACCTTAATAACCATTATTATTAACGTAATAACCATAATCATCGTAATAACCATAATGACCTGAATGATGACCATAATATTCATCATAATTATACTAAGACAAATAAGAATCAGAGTAATCATAATAATAAACATAATAAGCTTTGAAATAATCATAATAACATTTATACTAGCCATAATAACCATAATAATCATAGTAACTGGAATAATCATAATAGTCATAATAATCGCAATAACCATAATGATCTTAATGATGATCATGATATTCATCATAATTATATCAAGATCCATAATAAGCATAGTAACAATAATAATAAACATAATAAGCTTTGAAATAATCATAATAACCGTTATACTAGCCATAGTAACCATAATAATCATAATAATTATAGTAATAACCATAATAAGCTTGGAAATAATCATAATAAGCATTATACTAGCCATAATAATCATAATAACTCTAATAACCATAATAGTCATAATAATAACCATAATAAACATGGAAATAGTCATATTTATCATTATAATAGCAATAATAACCATAAAAATCATAATAGCGATAATAATCTGAATGTTGATCATAATAATCATACTAACAGCCATAATAGTCATAGTGATCATCATAATAACTACAATAATCATAATAATCGTAACTGTAATGTTAATAAGCATAGCAATAATCACAATAATCAGAGTAACCATAATAATCTTAATGATGATCATAATATCCATGATAATTATACCAAGACCCGTAATACTCATAATAATCATAATACTAACCATAATAGGTTCGGAAATAATCATAATATACATTATACTAGCCATAACAACCATAATAGTCATAATAGCCATAATAATCATAATGGTTGTAATAATAACAATAATGAACTTGGAAATAACCGTAATAATCATTACAATAGTCATAATGGCCATAAAAATCACAATAGCCATAATAATCAGAATGGTGATCATAATAATAATACTAACAACCGTAATGATCATAGTAATCATCGTAATAAACAGAATAGTCTTGGAAATAATCTTAATAACCATTATTATTAGCGTAATAACCATGATCAACGTAATAACCATAATGATCTTAATGATGACCATAGTATTCATCATAATTATACTAAGATATATAATAATCAGAGTAATCATAATAATAAACATAATAAGCTTTGAAATAATCATAATAACCTTTATACTAGCCATAATAACCATAATAATCATAATAACTAGTATAATCATAATCGTCATAATAATCGCAATAACCATAATGATCTTAATGATGATCATGATATTCATCATAATTATACCAAGATCCATAATAATCTTAGTAACCATAATAAAAAACATAATAAGCTTTGAAATAATCATAATAACCGTGATACTAGTCATAGTTACCATAATAATCATAATAACCATAATAATCATAATAGTCGTAATAATAACCATAATAAACTTGGATATAATCATATTTATCATTATAATAGCAATAATAACCATAAAAATCGTAATAGCCATAATAATCTGAATGTTGATCATAATAATCATACTAACAGCAATAAAAATCATAGTGATCATCATAATAACTACAATAATAATAATAATCGTAATTGTAATGTTAATAAGCATTGCAATAATGACAATAATCATAGTAACCATAATAATCTTAATGATGACCATAATACCCATGATAATTATACCAAGATCCGTAATAATCATAATAATCATAATAATAACCATAATGGGTTCGGAAATAATCATAATATACGTTATACTAGCCATATCAACCATAATAGTCATAATAGCCATAATAATCATAATAGTCTTAATAATAACAATAATGAACTTGGAAACAATCGTAATAATCATTATAATAGTCACAATAGCCATAAAAATCACAATAGCCATATTAATCAGAATGGTGATCATAATAATCATACTAACAACCATAATGATCATAGTAATCATCATAATAAACAGAATAGTCATAGAAATAATCTTAATAATCATTATTATTAACGTAATAACCATAATCATCGTAATAACCATAATGATCTTAATGATGATCATAATATTCATCATAATTATACCAAGATCCATAATAATCATAGTAATCATAATAATAAATATAATAAGCTTTGAAATAACCATAATAACCGCTATACTAGAGATAATAACGATAATAATCATAATAATTATAATAATAACCATAATAAGCTTGGAAATAATCATAATAACCATTATACTAGCCATAATAGCCATAACAATCATAATAACTAGAATAATCATTATAGTCATAATAATAAAAATAATAAACTAGGAAAGAGTCATAATAATAATTATAATAGCATTAATAACCATAAAAATTCAAATAGCCATAATAATTTGAATTTTCATCATAATAATGATACTGACAACCATTATAATCATAGTAATCGTCATAATAACTACAATAATCATAATAATCGTAATTGTAATTTTAATAAGCATAGCAATAATCACAATAATCAGAGTAACCATAATAATCTTAATGATGATCATAATATCCATGATAATTATACCAAGACCCGTAATAATCATAATATTCATAATAATAACTATAACAGGTTCGGAAATAGTCATAATATACTTTATACCAGCCATAACAACCATAATAGTCATAATAGACATAATAATCATAATGGTTGTAATAATAACAATAATGAACTTGGAAATAACCGTAATAATCATTACAATAGTCATAATAGCCATAAAAATCACAATAGCCATAATAATCAGAATGGTGATCATAATAATAATACTAACAGCCGTAATGATCATAGTAATCATCATAATAAACAGAATAGTCATGGAAATAATCTTAATAACCATTATTATTAACGTAATAACCATAATCGACGTAATAACCATAATGATCTTAATGATGACCATAATATTCATCATAATTATACTAAGACATATAATAATCAGAGTAATCATAATAATAGACATAATGAGCTTTGAAATAATCATAATAACCTTTATACTAACCATAATAACCATAATAATCATAATAACTATTATAATCATAATAGTCATAATAATCCCAATAACCATAATGATCTTAATGATGAACATGATATTCATCATAATTATACCAAGATCCATAATAATCATAGTAACCATAATAATAAACATAATAGGCTTTGAAATAATCATAATAACCGTTATACTAGCCATAGTAACCATAATAATCACAATAACCATAATAATCATAATTATTATAGTAATAACCATAATGAGCTTGGAAATAATCATAATAAGCATTATACCAGCCATAATAGTCATAATAACTATAATAATCATACTAGTCATAATAATAACCATAATAAACTTGGAAATAATCATATTTATCATTATAATAGCAATAATAACCATAAAAATCATAATAGCCATAATAATCTGAATGTTGATCCTAATAATCATACTAACAACCATAATAATAATAGTGATCATCATAATAACTACAATAATCATAATAATCGTAATTGTAATGTTAATAAGCATAGCAATAATCAAAATAATCATAGTAACCATAATAATCTTAATGATGATCATCACATCCATGATAATTATACCAAGATCCGTAATAATCATAATAATCATAATAATAACCATAATGGGTTCGGAAATAATCATAATATACATTATACTAGCCATATCAACCATAATAGTCATAATAGCCATAAGAATCATAATAGTCGTAATAGTAACAATAATGAACTTGGAAGTAACCGTAATAATCATTACAATAGCCATAATAGCCATGAAAATCACAATAGCCATAATAATTAGAATGGTGATCATAATAATAATACTAACAACCGTAATGATCATAGTAATCATCGTAATAAACAGAATAGTCATGGAAATAATCTTAATAACCATTATTATTAACGTAATAACCATAATCAACGTAATAAACATAATGATCTTAATGATGACCATAATATTCATCATAATTATACTAAGACATATAATAATCAGAGTAATCATAATAATAGACATAATAAGCTTTGAAATAATCATAATAACCTTTATACTAGCCATAATAACCATAATAATCATAATAAATATTATAACCATAATAGTCATAATAATCCCAATAACCATAATGATCTTAATGATGAACATGATATTCATCATAATTATACCAAGATCCATAATAATCATAGTAACCATAATAATAAACATAATAAGCTTTGAAATAATCATAATAACCGTTATACTAGTCATAGTTACCATAATAATCATAATAACCATAATAATCATAATAATTATAATAATAACCATAATAAGCTTGGAAATAACCATAATAAGCATTATACTAGTCATAATAATCATAATAATCAAAATAACTATAATAATCATATTAGTCATAATAATACCCATAATAAACTTGGAAATAATCATATTTATCATTATAATAGCAATAATAACCATAAAAATCATAATAGCCATAATAATCTGAATGTTGATCAAAATAATCATACTAACAGCCAAAAAAATCATAGTGATCATCTTAATAACTACAATAGTAATAATAATCGTAATTGCAATGTTAATAAGCATTGCAATAATGACAATAATCATAGTAACCATAATAATCTTAATGATGACCATAATATCCATGATAATTATACCAAGATCCGTAATAATCATAATAATCATAATAATAACCATAATGGGTTCGGAAATAATCATAATATACATTATACTAGCCATATCAACCATAATAGTCATAATAGCCATAATAATCATAATAGTCGTAATAATAACAATAATGAACTTGGAAATAATCGTAATAATCATTATAATAGTCATTTTAGCCACAAAAATCACAATAGCCATAAGAATCAGAATGGTGATCATAATAATCATACTAACAACCATCATGATCACAGTGATCATCATAATAACTACAATAATAATAATAATCGTAATTGTAATGTTAATAAGCTCAGCAATAATCACAATAATCATAGTAACCGTAATAATCTTAGTGATGATCATAATATTCATGATAATTATATCAAGATCCGTAATAATCGTAATAATCATAATAATAACCATAATAGGTTCGGAAATAATCATAATATACATTATACTAGCCATAACAACCATAATAGTCATAATAGCCATAATAATCATAATAGTCGTAATAATAACAATAATGAACTTGGAAATAATCGTAATAATCATTACAATAGCCATAATAGCCATAAGAATCACAATAGGCATAATAATCTGAATGGTGATCATAATAATCATACTAACAACCATAATGATCATAGTAATCATCATAATAAACAGAATAGTCATGGAAATAATCTTAATAATCATTATTATTAACGTGATAACCATAATCATCGAAATAACCATAGTGATCTTAATGATGACCATAATATTCATCATAATTATACTAAGACATATAATAATCACAGTAATCATAATAATAAACATAATAAGCTTTGAAATAATCATAATAACCTTTATGCTAGCCATAATAACCATAATAATCATAATAACTAGGATAATCATAATAGTCATAATAATCGCAATAACCATAATGATCTTAATGATGATCAAGATATTCATCATAATTCTACCAAGATCCATAATAATCATAGTAACCATAATAATAAACATAATAAGCTTTGAAATAATCATACAAACCGTTATACTGTCCATAGTAACCATAATAATCATAATAACCATAATAATCATAATAATTATAGTAATAACCATAATAAGCTTGGAAATAATCAGAATAAGCATTATACTTGCCATAATAATCATAATAACTATAATAATCATACTAGTCATAATAATACCCATAATAAACTTGGAAATAATCATATTTATCATTATAATAGCAATAATAACCATAAAAATCATAATAGCCATAATAATCTGAATGTTGATCCTCATAATCATACTAACACCCATAATAATCATAGTGATCACGATAATAACTACAATAATCATAATAATCGTAATTGTAATGTTAATAGGCATAGCAATAATCACAATAATCAGAGTAACCATAATAATCTTAATGATGATCATAATATCCATGATAATTATACCAAGACCCGTAATAATCATAATAATCATAATAATAACCATAATAGGTTCGGAAATAATCATAATATACATTATACTAGCCATAACAACCATAATAGACATAATAGCCATTATAATCATAATAGTCGTAATAATAACAATAATGAACTTGGAAATAATCGTAATAATCATTATAATAGTCATTTTAGCCACAAAAATCACAATAGCCATAAGAATCAGAATGGTGATCATAATAATCATACTAACAACCATAATGATCATAGTAATCATCATAATAAACAGAATAGTCATGGAAATAATCTTAATAATCATTATTATTAACGTGATAACCATAATCATCGAAATAACCATAGTGATCTTAATGATGACCATAATATTCATCATAATTATACTAAGACATATAATAATCACAGTAATCATAATAATAAACATAATAAGCTTTGAAATAATCATAATAACCTTTATGCTAGCCATAATAACCATAATAATCATAATAACTAGGATAATCATAATAGTCATAATAATCGCAATAACCATAATGATCTTAATGATGATCAAGATATTCATCATAATTCTACCAAGATCCATAATAATCATAGTAACCATAATAATAAACATAATAAGCTTTGAAATAATCATAAAAACCGTTATACTGTCCATAGTAACCATAATAATCATAATAACCATAATAATCATAATAATTATAGTAATAACCATAATAAGCTTGGAAATAATCAGAATAAGCATTATACTTGCCATAATAATCATAATAACTATAATAATCATACTAGTCATAATAATACCCATAATAAACTTGGAAATAATCATATTTATCATTATAATAGCAATAATAACCATAAAAATCATAATAGCCATAATAATCTGAATGTTGATCCTCATAATCATACTAACACCCATAATAATCATAGTGATCACGATAATAACTACAATAATCATAATAATCGTAATTGTAATGTTAATAGGCATAGCAATAATCACAATAATCAGAGTAACCATAATAATCTTAATGATGATCATAATATCCATGATAATTATACCAAGACCCGTAATAATCATAATAATCATAATAATAACCATAATAGGTTCGGAAATAATCATAATATACATTATACTAGCCATAACAACCATAATAGACATAATAGCCATTATAATCATAATAGTCGTAATAATAACCATAATGAACTTGGAAATAATCGTAATAATCGTTACAATAGCCATAATAGCCATAAAAATTACAATAGCCATAATAATCTGAATGGTGAACATAATAATCATACTAACAACCATATTGATCATAGTAATCATCATAATAAACAGAATAGTCATGGAAATAATCTTAATAATCATTATTATTAACGTGATAACCATAATCATCGTAATGACCATAGTGATCTTAATGATGACCATAATATTCATCATAATTATACTAAGACATATAATAATCACAGTAATCATAATAATAAACATAATAAGCTTTGAAATAATCATAATAACCTTTGTACTAGCCATAATAACCATAATAATCATAATAACTAGAATAATCATAATAGTCATAATAATCGCAATAACCATAATGATCTTAATGATGATCATGATATTCATCATAATTATACCAAGATCCATAATAATAATAGTAACCATAATAATAAACATAATAAGCTTTGAAATAATCATAATAACCGTTATACTATCCATAGTAACCATAATAATCATAATAACCATAATAATCATAATAATTATATTAATAACCATAATAAGCTTGGAAATTATCAGAATAAGCATTATACTAGCCATAATAATCATAATAACTGTAATAATCATACTAGTCATAATAATACCCATAATAAACTTGGAAATAATCATATTTATCATTATAATAGCGATAATAACCATAAAGATCATAATAGCCACAATAATCTGAATGTTGATCCTGATAATCATACTAACAACCATAATGATCATAGTAATCATCATAATAAACAAAATAGTCATGGAGATAATCTTAATAATCAATATTATTAACGTAATAACCATAATGATCTTAATGATGACCATAATATACATCATAATTATACTAAGACAAATAATAATCAGAGTAATCATAATAATAAACATAATAAGCTTTGAAATAATCATAATAACCGTTATACTAGCCATAGTAACCATAATAATCATAATAACCATAATAATCATAATAATTATAATAATAACCATAATAAGCCTGGAAATAATCATAATAAGCATTATACTAGCCATAATAATCATAATAATCATAATAACTATAATAATCATAGTAGTCATAATAATAACCATAATAAACTTGGAAAAAATCATATTTATCATTATAATAGCAATAATAACCATAAAGATCATAATAGCCATAATAATCTGAATGTTGATCCTGATAATCATACTAACAACCATAATGATCATAGTAATCATCATAATAAACAAAATAGTCATGGAACTAATATTAATAATCAATATTATTAACGTAATAACCATAATGATCTTAATGATGACCATAATATTCATCATAATTATACCTAGACATATAATAATCAGAGTAATCATAATAATAAACATAATAAGCTTTGAAATAATCATAATAACATTTATACTAGCCATAATAACCATAACAATCATAATAACTGGAATAATCATAATAGTCATAATAATCGCAATAACCATAATGATCTTAATGATGATCATGATATTCATCATAATTATACCATGATCCATAATAATCATAGTAACCATAATAATAAACATAACAAGCTTTGAAATAATCATAATAACCGTTATACTAGCCATAGTAACCATAATAATCATAATAACCATAATAATCATAATAATTATAGTAAGAACCATAATAATCTTGGAAATAATCATAATAAGCATTATACTAGCCATAATAATCGTAATAACTATAATAATCATACTAGTCATAATAATACCCATAATAAACTTGGAAATAATCATATTTATCATTATAATAGCAATAATAACCATAAAAATCATAATAGCCATAATAATCTGAATGTTGATCCTCATAATCATACTAACACCCATAATAATCATAGTGATCACGATAATAACTACAATAATCATAATAATCGTAATTGTAATGTTAATAGGCATAGCAATGATCACAATAATCAGAGTAACCATAATAATCTTAATGATGATCGTAATATCCATGATAATTATACCAAGACCCGTAATAATCATAATAATCATAATAATAACCATAATAGGTTCGGAAATAATCATAATATACTTTATACTAGCCATAACAACCATAATAGACATAATAGCCATTATAATCATAATAGTCGTAATAATAACCATAATGAACTTGGAAATAATCGTAATAATCATTACAATAGCCATAATAGCCATAAAAATTACAATAGCCATAATAATCTGAATGGTGAACATAATAATCATACTAACAACCATATTGATCATAGTAATCATCATAATAAACAGAATAGTCATGGAAATAATCTTAATAATCATTATTTTTGACGTGATAACCATAATCATCGTAATGACCATAGTGATCTTAATGATGACCATAATATTCATCATAATTATACTAAGACATATAATAATCAGAGTAATCATAATAATAGACATAATAAGCTTTGAAATAATCATAATAACCTTTATACTAGCCATAATAACCATAATAATCATAATAAATATTATAATCATAATAGTCATAATAATCCCAATAACCATAATGATCTTAATGATGAACATGATATTCATCAAAATTATACCAAGATCCATAATAATCATAGTAACCATAATAATAAACATAATAGGCTTTGAAATAAGCTTAATAACCGTTATACTAGCCATAGTAACCATAATAATCACAATAACCATAATAATCATAATTATTATAGTAATAACCATAATGAGCTTGGAAATAATCATAATAAGCATTATACCAGCCATAATAGTCATAATAACTATAATAATCATACTAGTCATAATAATAACCATAATAAACTTGGAAATAATCATATTTATCATTATAATAGCAATAAGAACCATAAAAATCATAATAGCCATAATAATCTGAATGTTGATCCTAATAATCATACTAACAACCATAATAATAATAGTGATCATCATAATAACTACAATAATCATAATAATCGTAATTGTAATGTTAATAAGCTTAGCAATAAACACAATAATCATAGTAACCATAATAATCTTAATGATGATCATAATATCCATGATAATTATACCAAGATCCGTAATAATCATAATAATCATAATAATAACCATAATGGGTTGGGAAATAATCATAATATACATTATACTAGCCTTAACAACCATAATAGTCATAATAGCCATAATAATCATAATGGTTGTAATAATAACAATAATGAACTTGGAAATAACCGTAATAATCATTACAATATTCATAATAGCCATAAAAATCACAATAGCCATAATAATCAGAATGGTGATCATAATAATAATACTAACAACCGTAATGATCATAGTAATCATCGTAATAAACAGAATAGTCATGGAAATAATCTTAATCACTATTATTATTAACGTAATAACCATAATCATCGTAATAACCATAATGATCTTCATGATGACCATAATATTCATCATAATTATACCTAGACATATAATAATCAGAGTAATCATAACAACAAACATAATAAGCTTTGAAATAATCATAATAACCTTTATACTAGCCATAATAACCATAATAATCATAATAACAAGAATAATCATAATAGTCAAAAAAATCGCAATAACCATAATGATCTTAATGATGATCATGATATTCATCATAATTATACCAAGATCCATAATAATCATAGTAACCATAATAATAAACATAATAAGCTTTGAAATAATCGTAATAACCGTTATACTAGCCATAGTAACCATAATAATCATAATAACCATAATAATCATAATAATTATAATAATAACCATAATAAGCCTGGAAATAATCATAATAAGCATTATACTAGCCATAATAATCATAATAATCATAATAACTATAATAATCATAGTAGTCATAATAATAACCATAATAAACTTGGAAATAATCATATTTATCATTATAATAGCAAGAATAACCATAAAAATCATAATATCCATAATAATCTGAATGTTGATCATAATTATCATACTAACAGCCATAATCATCATAGTGATCATCATAATAACTACAATAATCATAATAATCGTAATTGTAATGTTAATAAGCATAGCAATAATCACAATAATCATAGAAACCATAATAATCTTAATGATGATCATAATATCCATGATAATTATACCAAGATCCGTAATAATCATAATAATCATAATAATAACCATAACAGGTTCGGAAATAATCATAATATACATTATACTACCCCTAACAACTATAATAGTCATAATAGCCATAATAATCATAATAGTCGTAATAATAACAATAATGAGCTTGGAAATAATCGTAATAATCATTATAATAGCCATAATAGCAATAGAAATCACAATAGCCATGATAACCTGAATGGTGGTCATAATAATCATACTAACAACCATGAAGATCATAGTAATCATCATAATAAACAGAAGAGTCATGGAAATAACCTTAATAACCATTATTATTAACGTAATAACCATAATCATCGTAATAACCATAATGACCTGAATGATGACCATAATATTCATCATAATTATACTAAGACATATAATAATCAGAGTAATCATAATAATAGACATAATAAGGTTTGAAATAATCGTAATAACCTTTATACTAGCCATAATAACCATAATAATCATAATAAATATTATAACCATAATAGTCATAATAATCCCAATAACCATAATGATCTTAATGATGAACATGATATTCATCATAATTATACCAAGATCCATAATAATCATAGTAACCATAATAATAAACATAATAAGCTTTGAAATAATCATAATAACCGTTATACTAGTCATAGTTACCATAATAATCATAATAACCATAATAATCATAATAATTATAATAATAACCATAATAAGCTTGGAAATAACCATAATAAGCATTATACTAGTCATAATAATCATAATAATCAAAATAACTATAATAATCATATTAGTCATAATAATACCCATAATAAACTTGGAAATAATCATATTTATCATTATAATAGCAATAATAACCATAAAAATCATAATAGCCATAATAATCTGAATGTTGATCAAAATAATCATGCTAACAGCCAAAAAAATCATAGTGATCATCTTAATAACTACAATAGTAATAATAATCGTAATTGCAATGTTAATAAGCATTGCAATAATGACAATAATCATAGTAACCATAATAATCTTAATGATGACCATAATATCCATGATAATTATACCAAGATCCGTAATAATCATAATAATCATAATAATAACCATAATGGGTTCGGAAATAATCATAATATACATTATACTAGCCATATCAACCATAATAGTCATAATAGCCATAATAATCATAATAGTTGTAATAATAACAATAATGAACTTGGAAATAATCGTAATAATATTTACAATAGTCATAATAGCCATAAAAATCACAATAGCCATAATAATCAGAATGGTGATCATAATAATAATACTAACAACCATAATGATCATAGTAATCATCATAATAAACAGAATAGTCATGGAAATAACCTTAATAACCATTATTATTAACGTAATAACCATAATCATCGTAATAACCATAATGATCTTCATGATGACCATAATATTCATCATAATTATACCTAGACATATAATAATCAGAGTAATCATAATAACAAACATAATAAGCTTTGAAATAATCATAATAACCTTTATACTAGCCATAATAACCATAATAATCATAATAACAAGAATAATCATAATAGTCAAAAAAATCGCAATAACCATAATGATCTTAATGATGATCATGATATTCATCATAATTATACCAAGATCCATAATAATCATAGTAACCATAATAATAAACATAATAAGCTTTGAAATAATCGTAATAACCGTTATACTAGCCATAGTAACCATAATAATCATAATAACCATAATAATCATAATAATTATAATAATAACCATAATAAGCCTGGAAATAATCATAATAAGCATTATACTAGCCATAATAATCATAATAATCATAGTAACTATAATAATCATAGTAGTCATAATAATAACCATAATAAAAATGGAAATAATCATATTTATCATTATAATAGCAAGAATAACCATAAAAATCATAATATCCATAATAATCTGAATGTTGATCATAATTATCATACTAACAGCCATAATCATCATAGTGATCATCATAATAACTACAATAATCATAATAATCGTAATTGTAATGTTAATAAGCATAGCAATAATCACAATAATCATAGAAACCATAATAATCTTAATGATGATCATAATATCCATGATAATTATACCAAGATCCGTAATAATCATAATAATCATAATAATAACCATAACAGGTTCGGAAATAATCATAATATACATTATACTACCCCTAACAACTATAATAGTCATAATAGCCATAATAATCATAATAGTCGTAATAATAACAATAATGAGCTTGGAAATAATCGTAATAATCATTATAATAGCCATAATAGCAATAGAAATCACAATAGCCATGATAACCTGAATGGTGGTCATAATAATCATACTAACAACCATAAAGATCATAGTAATCATCATAATAAACAGAAGAGTCATGGAAATAACCTTAATAACCATTATTATTAACGTAATAACCATAATCATCGTAATAACCATAATGACCTGAATGATGACCATAATATTCATCATAATTATACTAAGACAAATAATAATCAGAGTAATCATAATAATAAACATAATAAGCTTTGAAATAATCATAATAACATTTATACTAGCCATAATAACCATAATAATCATAGTAACTGGAATAATCATAATAGTCATAATAATCGCAATAACCATAATGATCTTAATGATGATCATGATATTCATCATAATTATATCAAGATCCATAATAAGCATAGTAACAATAATAATAAACATAATAGGCTTTGAAATAATCATAATAACCGTTATACTAGCCATAGTAACCATAATAATCATAATAATTATAGTAATAACCATAATAAGCTTGGAAATAATCATAATAAGCATTATACTAGCCATAATAATCATAATAACTCTAATAACCATAATAGTCATAATAATAACCATAATAAACATGGAAATAGTCATATTTATCATTATAATAGCAATAATAACCATAAAAATCATAATAGCGATAATAATCTGAATGTTGATCATAATAATCATACTAACAGCCATAATAGTCATAGTGATCATCATAATAACTACAATAATCATAATAATCGTAACTGTAATGTTAATAAGCATAGCAATAATCACAATAATCAGAGTAACCATAATAATCTTAATGATGATCATAATATCCATGATAATTATACCAAGACCCGTAATACTCATAATAATCATAATACTAACCATAATAGGTTCGGAATTAATCATAATATACATTATACTAGCCATAACAACCATAATAGTCATAATAGCCATAATAATCATAATGGTTGTAATAATAACAATAATGAACTTGGAAATAACCGTAATAATCATTACAATAGTCATAATGGCCATAAAAATCACAATAGCCATAATAATCAGAATGGTGATCATAATAATAATACTAACAACCGTAATGATCATTGTAATCATCGTAATAAACAGAATAGTCTTGGAAATAATCTTAATAACCATTATTATTAGCGTAATAACCATGATCAACGTAATAACCATAATGATCTTAATGATGACCATAGTATTCATCATAATTATACTAAGATATATAATAATCAGAGTAATCATAATAATAAACATAATAAGCTTTGAAATAATCATAATAACCTTTATACTAGCCATAATAACCATAATAATCATAATAACTAGTATAATCATAATCGTCATAATAATCGCAATAACCATAATGATCTTAATGATGATCATGATATTCATCATAATTATACCAAGATCCATAATAATCTTAGTAACCATAATAAAAAACATAATAAGCTTTGAAATAATCATAATAACCGTGATACTAGTCATAGTTACCATAATAATCATAATAACCATAATAATCATAATAGTCGTAATAATAACCATAATAAACTTGGATATAATCATATTTATCATTATAATAGCAATAATAACCATAAAAATCGTAATAGCCATAATAATCTGAATGTTGATCATAATAATCATACTAACAGCAATAAAAATCATAGTGATCATCATAATAACTACAATAATAATAATAATCGTAATTGTAATGTTAATAAGCATTGCAATAATGACAATAATCATAGTAACCATAATAATCTTAATGATGACCATAATACCCATGATAATTATACCAAGATCCGTAATAATCATAATAATCATAATAATAACCATAATGGGTTCGGAAATAATCATAATATACGTTATACTAGCCATATCAACCATAATAGTCATAATAGCCATAATAATCATAATAGTCTTAATAATAACAATAATGAACTTGGAAACAATCGTAATAATCATTATAATAGACACAATAGCCATAAAAATCACAATAGCCATATTAATCAGAATGGTGATCATAATAATCATACTAACAACCATAATGATCATAGTAATCATCATAATAAACAGAATAGTCATAGAAATAATCTTAATAATCATTATTATTAACGTAATAACCATAATCATCGTAATAACCATAATGATCTTAATGATGATCATAATATTCATCATAATTATACCAAGATCCATAATAATCATAGTAATCATAATAATAAATATAATAAGCTTTGAAATAACCATAATAACCGCTATACTAGAGATAATAACGATAATAATCATAATAATTATAATAATAACCATAATAAGCTTGGAAATAATCATAATAACCATTATACTAGCCACAATAGCCATAACAATCATAATAACTAGAATAATCATTATAGTCATAATAATAAAAATAATAAACTAGGAAAGAGTCATAATAATAATTATAATAGCATTAATAACCATAAAAATTCAAATAGCCATAATAATTTGAATTTTCATCATAATAATGATACTGACAACCATTATAATCATAGTAATCGTCATAATAACTACAATAATCATAATAATCGTAATTGTAATTTTAATAAGCATAGCAATAATCACAATAATCAGAGTAACCATAATAATCTTAATGATGATCATAATATCCATGATAATTATACCAAGACCCGTAATAATCATAATATTCATAATAATAACTATAACAGGTTCGGAAATAGTCATAATATACTTTATACCAGCCATAACAACCATAATAGTCATAATAGACATAATAATCATAATGGTTGTAATAATAACAATAATGAACTTGGAAATAACCGTAATAATCATTACAATAGTCATAATAGCCATAAAAATCACAATAGCCATAATAATCAGAATGGTGATCATAATAATAATACTAACAGCCGTAATGATCATAGTAATCATCATAATAAACAGAATAGTCATGGAAATAATCTTAATAACCATTATTATTAACGTAATAACCATAATCGACGTAATAACCATAATGATCTTAATGATGACCATAATATTCATCATAATTATACTAAGACATATAATAATCAGAGTAATCATAATAATAGACATAATGAGCTTTGAAATAATCATAATAACCTTTATACTAACCATAATAACCATAATAATCATAATAACTATTATAATCATAATAGTCATAATAATCCCAATAACCATAATGATCTTAATGATGAACATGATATTCATCATAATTATACCAAGATCCATAATAATCATAGTAACCATAATAATAAACATAATAGGCTCTGAAATAATCATAATAACCGTTATACTAGCCATAGTAACCATAATAATCACAATAACCATAATAATCATAATTATTATAGTAATAACCATAATGAGCTTGGAAATAATCATAATAAGCATTATACCAGCCATAATAGTCATAATAACTATAATAATCATACTAGTCATAATAATAACCATAATAAACTTGGAAATAATCATATTTATCATTATGATAGCAATAATAACCATAAAAATCATAATAGCCATAATAATCTGAATGTTGATCCTAATAATCATACTAACAACCATAATAATAATAGTGATCATCATAATAACTACAATAATCATAATAATCGTAATTGTAATGTTAATAAGCATAGCAATAATCAAAATAATCATAGTAACCATAATAATCTTAATGATGATCATCACATCCATGATAATTATACCAAGATCCGTAATAATCATAATAATCATAATAATAATCATAATGGGTTCGGAAATAATCATAATATACATTATACTAGCCATATCAACCATAATAGTCATAATAGCCATAAGAATCATAATAGTCGTAATAGTAACAATAATGAACTTGGAAGTAACCGTAATAATCATTACAATAGCCATAATAGCCATGAAAATCACAATAGCCATAATAATTAGAATGGTGATCATAATAATAATACTAACAACCGTAATGATCATAGTAATCATCGTAATAAACAGAATAGTCATGGAAATAATCTTAATAACCATTATTATTAACGTAATAACCATAATCAACGTAATAACCATAATGATCTTAATGATGACCATAATATTCATCATAATTATACTAAGACATATAATAATCAGAGTAATCATAGTAATAGACATAATAAGCTTTGAAATAATCATAATAACCTTTATACTAGCCATAATAACCATAATAATCATAATAAATATTATAACCATAATAGTCATAATAATCCCAATAACCATAATGATCTTAATGATGAACATGATATTCATCATAATTATACCAAGATCCATAATAATCATAGTAACCATAATAATAAACATAATAAGCTTTGAAATAATCATAATAACCGTTATACTAGTCATAGTTACCATAATAATCATAATAACCATAATAATCATAATAATTATAATAATAACCATAATAAGCTTGGAAATAACCATAATAAGCATTATACTAGTCATAATAATCATAATAATCAAAATAACTATAATAATCATATTAGTCATAATAATACCCATAATAAACTTGGAAATAATCATATTTATCATTATAATAGCAATAATAACCATAAAAATCATAATAGCCATAATAATCTGAATGTTGATCAAAATAATCATACTAACAGCCAAAAAAATCATAGTGATCATCTTAATAACTACAATAGTAATAATAATCGTAATTGCAATGTTAATAAGCATTGCAATAATGACAATAATCATAGTAACCATAATAATCTTAATGATGACCATAATATCCACGATAATTATACCAAGATCCGTAATAATCATAATAATCATAATAATAACCATAATGGGTTCGGAAATAATCATAATATACATTATACTAGCCATATCAACCATAATAGTCATAATAGCCATAATAATCATAATAGTTGTAATAATAACAATAATGAACTTGGAAATAATCGTAATAATATTTACAATAGTCATAATAGCCATAAAAATCACAATAGCCATAATAATCAGAATGGTGATCATAATAATAATACTAACAACCATAATGATCATAGTAATCATCATAATAAACAGAATAGTCATGGAAATAACCTTAATAACCATTGTTATTAACGTAATAACCATAATCATCGTAATAACCATAATGATCTTCATGATGACCATAATATTCATCATAATTATACCTAGACATATAATAATCAGAGTAATCATAATAACAAACATAATAAGCTTTGAAATAATCATAATAACCTTTATACTAGCCATAATAACCATAATAATCATAATAACAAGAATAATCATAATAGTCAAAATAATCGCAATATCCATAATGATCTTAATGATGATCATGATATTCATCATAATTATACCAAGATCCATAATAATCATAGTAACCATAATAATAAACATAATAAGCTTTGAAATAATCATAATAACCGTTATACTAGCCATAGTAACCATAATAATCATAATAACCATAATAATCATAATAATTATAATAATAACCATAATAAGCCTGGAAATAATCATAATAAGCATTATACTAGCCATAATAATCATAATAATCATAATATCTATAATAATCATAGTAGTCATAATAATAACCATAATAAACTTGGAAATAATCATATTTATCATTATAATAGCAAGAATAACCATAAAAATCATAATATCCATAATAATCTGCATGTTGATCATAATAATCATACTAACAGCCATAATCATCAGAGTGATCATCATAATAACTACAATAATCATAATAATCGTAATTGTAATGTTAATAAGCATAGCAATAATCACAATAATCATAGAAACCATAATAATCTTAATCATGATCATAATATCCATGATAATTATACCAAGATCCGTAATAATCATAATAATCATAATAATAACCATAACAGGTTCGGAAATAATCATAATATACATTATACTACCCCTAACAACTATAATAGTCATAATAGCCATAATAATCATAATAGTCGTAATAATAACAATAATGAGCTTGGAAATAATCGTAATAATCACTATAATAGCCATAATAGCAATAAAAATCACAATAGCCATGATAATCTGAATGGTGGTCATAATAATCATACTAACAACCATAAAGATCATAGTAATCATCATAATAAACAGAATAGTCATGGAAATAATCTTAATAATCATTATGATTATCGTAATAACCATAATCATCGTAATAACCATAATGATCTTAATGATGACCATAATATTCATCATAATTATACTCAGACATATAATAATCACAGTAATCATAATAACAAACATAATAAGCTTTGAAATAATCATAATAACCTTTATACTAGCCATGATAACCATAATAATCATAATAACTAGAATAATCATAATAGTCATAATAATCGCAATAACCATAATGATCTTAATGATGATCATGATATTCATCATGATTATACCATGATCCATAATAATCATAGTAACCATAATAATAAACATAATAAGCTTTGAAATAATCATAATAACCGTTATACTGGCCATAGTAACCCTAATAATCACAATAACCATAATAATCATAATAATTATAGTAATAACCATAATAAGCTTGGAAATAATCATAATAAGCATTATACTAGCCATAATAATCTTAATAATCATAATAACTATAATAATCATAGTAGTCATAATAATAACCATAATAAACTTGGAAATAATCATATTTATCATTATAATAGCAAGAATAACCATAAAAATCATAATAGCCGTAATAATCTGTATGTTGAACGTAATAATCATACTAACAGCCATAATCATCATAGTGATCATCATAATAACTACAATAATCATAATAATCGTAATTGCAATGTTAATAAGCATTGCAATAATGACAATAATCATAGTAACCATAATAATCTTAATGATGACCATAATATCCACGATAATTATACCAAGATCCGTAATAATCATAATAATCATAATAATAACCATAATGGGTTCGGAAATAATCATAATATACATTATACTAGCCATATCAACCATAATAGTCATAATAGCCATAATAATCATAATAGTTGTAATAATAACAATAATGAACTTGGAAATAATCGTAATAATATTTACAATAGTCATAATAGCCATAAAAATCACAATAGCCATAATAATCAGAATGGTGATCATAATAATAATACTAACAACCATAATGATCATAGTAATCATCATAATAAACAGAATAGTCATGGAAATAACCTTAATAACCATTGTTATTAACGTAATAACCATAATCATCGTAATAACCATAATGATCTTCATGATGACCATAATATTCATCATAATTATACCTAGACATATAATAATCAGAGTAATCATAATAACAAACATAATAAGCTTTGAAATAATCATAATAACCTTTATACTAGCCATAATAACCATAATAATCATAATAACAAGAATAATCATAATAGTCAAAATAATCGCAATATCCATAATGATCTTAATGATGATCATGATATTCATCATAATTATACCAAGATCCATAATAATCATAGTAACCATAATAATAAACATAATAAGCTTTGAAATAATCATAATAACCGTTATACTAGCCATAGTAACCATAATAATCATAATAACCATAATAATCATAATAATTATAATAATAACCATAATAAGCCTGGAAATAATCATAATAAGCATTATACTAGCCATAATAATCATAATAATCATAATATCTATAATAATCATAGTAGTCATAATAATAACCATAATAAACTTGGAAATAATCATATTTATCATTATAATAGCAAGAATAACCATAAAAATCATAATATCCATAATAATCTGCATGTTGATCATAATAATCATACTAACAGCCATAATCATCAGAGTGATCATCATAATAACTACAATAATCATAATAATCGTAATTGTAATGTTAATAAGCATAGCAATAATCACAATAATCATAGAAACCATAATAATCTTAATCATGATCATAATATCCATGATAATTATACCAAGATCCGTAATAATCATAATAATCATAATAATAACCATAACAGGTTCGGAAATAATCATAATATACATTATACTACCCCTAACAACTATAATAGTCATAATAGCCATAATAATCATAATAGTCGTAATAATAACAATAATGAGCTTGGAAATAATCGTAATAATCACTATAATAGCCATAATAGCAATAAAAATCACAATAGCCATGATAATCTGAATGGTGGTCATAATAATCATACTAACAACCATAAAGATCATAGTAATCATCATAATAAACAGAATAGTCATGGAAATAATCTTAATAATCATTATGATTATCGTAATAACCATAATCATCGTAATAACCATAATGATCTTAATGATGACCATAATATTCATCATAATTATACTCAGACATATAATAATCACAGTAATCATAATAACAAACATAATAAGCTTTGAAATAATCATAATAACCTTTATACTAGCCATGATAACCATAATAATCATAATAACTAGAATAATCATAATAGTCATAATAATCGCAATAACCATAATGATCTTAATGATGATCATGATATTCATCATGATTATACCATGATCCATAATAATCATAGTAACCATAATAATAAACATAATAAGCTTTGAAATAATCATAATAACCGTTATACTGGCCATAGTAACCCTAATAATCACAATAACCATAATAATCATAATAATTATAGTAATAACCATAATAAGCTTGGAAATAATCATAATAAGCATTATACTAGCCATAATAATCTTAATAATCATAATAACTATAATAATCATAGTAGTCATAATAATAACCATAATAAACTTGGAAATAATCATATTTATCATTATAATAGCAAGAATAACCATAAAAATCATAATAGCCGTAATAATCTGTATGTTGAACGTAATAATCATACTAACAGCCATAATCATCATAGTGATCATCATAATAACTACAATAATCATAATAATCGTAATTGTAATGTTAATAAGCATAGCGATAATCACAATAATCATAGAAACCATAATAATCTTAATGATGATCATAATATCCATGATAATTATACCAAGATCCGTAATAGTCATAATAATCATAATAATAACCATAATTGGTTCGGAAATAATCATAATATACTTTATACTAGCCATAACAACCATAATAGTCATAATAGCCATAATAATCGTAATAGTCGTAATAATAACAATAATGAACTTGGAAATAATCGTAATAATAATTACAATAGTCATAATAGCCATAAAAATCACAATAGCCATAATAATCAGAATGGTGATCATAATAATAATACTAACAAGCATAATGATCATAGTAATCATCATAATAAACAGAATAGTCATGGAAATAACCTTAATAACCATTATTATTAACGTAATAACCATAATCATCGTAATAACCATAATGATCTCCATGATGACCATAATATTCATCATAATTATACCTAGACATATAATAATCAGAGTAATCATAATAACAAACATAATAAGCTTTGAAATAATCATAATAACCTTTATACTAGCCATAATAACCATAATAATCATAATAACAAGAATAATCATAATAGTCAAAATAATCGCAATATCCATAATGATCTTAATGATGATCATGATATTCATCATAATTATACCAAGATCCATAATAATCATAGTAACCATAATAATAAACATAATAAGCTTTGAAATAATCATAATAACCGTTATACTAGCCATAGTAACCATAATAATCATAATAACCATAATAATCATAATAATTATAATAATAACCATAATAAGCCTGGAAATAATCATAATAAGCATTATACTAGCCATAATAATCATAATAATCATAATATCTATAATAATCATAGTAGTCATAATAATAACCATAATAAACTTGGAAATAATCATATTTATCATTATAATAGCAAGAATAACCATAAAAATCATAATATCCATAATAATCTGCATGTTGATCATAATAATCATACTAACAGCCATAATCATCATAGTGATCATCATAATAACTACAATAATCATAATAATCGTAATTGTAATGTTAATAAGCATAGCAATAATCACAATAATCATAGAAACCATAATAATCTTAATGATGACCATAATATCCATGATAATTATACCAAGATCCGTAATAATCATAATAATCATAATAATAACCATAACAGGTTCGGAAATAATCATAATATACATTATACTACCCCTAACAACTATAATAGTCATAATAGCCATAATAATCATAATAGTCGTAATAATAACAATAATGAGCTTGGAAATAATCGTAATAATCATTATAATAGCCATAATAGCAATAAAAATCACAATAGCCATGATAATCTGAATGGTGGTCATAATAATCATACTAACAACCATAAAGATCATAGTAATCATCATAATAAACAGAATAGTCATGGAAATAATCTTAATAATCATTATGATTATCGTAATAACCATAATCATCGTAATAACCATAATGATCTTAATGATGACCATAATATTCATCATAATTATACTCAGACATATAATAATCACAGTAATCATAATAACAAACATAATAAGCTTTGAAATAATCATAATAACCTTTATACTAGCCATGATAACCATAATAATCATAATAACTAGAATAATCATAATAGTCATAATAATCGCAATAACCATAATGATCTTAATGATGATCATGATATTCATCATGATTATACCATGATCCATAATAATCATAGTAACCATAATAATAAACATAATAAGCTTTGAAATAATCATAATAACCGTTATACTGGCCATAGTAACCATAATAATCACAATAACCATAATAATCATAATAATTGTAGTAATAACCATAATAAGCTTGGAAATAATCATAATAAGCATTATACTAGCCATAATAATCATAATAACTATAATAATCATAATAGTCATAATGATAACCATAATAAACATGGAAATAGTCATATTTATCATTATAATAGCAATAATAACCATAAAAATCATAATAGCCATAATAATCTGAATTTTGATCCTTACAATCATACTAACAACCATAATGATCACAGTGATCATCATAATAACTACAATAATCATAATAATGGTAATTGTAATGTTAATAAGCATAGCAATAATCACAATAATCATAGTAACCGTAATAATCTTAGTGATGATCATAATATTCATGATAATTATATCAAGATCCGTAATAATCATAATAATCATAATAATAACCATAATGGGTTCGGAAATAATCATAATATACATTATACTAGCCATAACAACCATAATAGTCATTATAGCCATAATAATCATAATAGTTGTAATAATAACAATAATGAACTCGGAAATAATCGTAATAATCATTACAATAGTCATAATAGCCATAAAAATCACAATAGGCATAATATTCAGAATGGTGATCATAATAATAATACTAACAACCATATTGATCATAGTAATCATCATAATAAACAGAATAGTCATGGAAATAACCTTAATAACCATTATTATTAACGGAATAACCATAATCATCGTAATAACCATAATGATCTTAATGATGACCATAATATTTATCATAATTATACTAAGACATATAATAATCAGAGTAATCATAATAACAAACATAATAAGCTGTGAAATAATCATTATAACCTTTATACTAGCCATAATAACCATAATAATCGTAATAACTAGAATAATCATAATAGTCATAATAATCGCAATAACCATAATGATCTTAATGATGATCATGATATTCATCATAATTATACCAAGATCCATAATAATCATAGTAACCATGATAATAAACATAATAAGCTTTGGAATAATCATAATAACTGTTATACTAGCCATAGTAACCATAATAATCATAATAACCAAAATAATCATAATAATTATAGTAATAACCATAATAAGCTTGGAAACAATCGTAATAAGCATTATACTAGCCATAATAATCATTATAACTATAATAATCATACTAGTCATAATAATACCCATAATAAACTTGGAACTAATCATATTTATCATTATAATAGCTATAATAACCATAAAAATCATAATAGCCATAATAATCTGAATGTTCATCATAATAATCATACTAACAGCCATAATAATCATAGTGATCATCATAATAACTACAATAATCATAATAATCGTAATTGTAATGTTAATAAGCATAGCAATTATCACAATAATCAGAGTAACCATTATAATCTTAATGATGATCATAATATTCAAGATAATTACATCAAGATCCGTAATAATCATAATAATCATAATAATAACCATAATGGGTTCGGAAATAATCATAATATACATTATACCAGCCATAACAACCATAATAGTCATAATAGCCATGATAATCATAATAGTCGTAATAATAACAATAATGAACTTGGAAATAATCGTAATAATCATTACAACAGTCATAATAGCCATAAAAATCACAATAGGCATAATAATCAGAATGGTGATCATAATAATAATACTAACAACAATAATGATCATAGTAATCATCATAATAAACAGAATAGTCATGGAAATAATCTTAATAACCATTATTATTAACGTAATAACCATAATCATCGTAATAACCATAATGATCTGAATGATGACCATAATATTCATCATAATTATACCTAGACATATAATAATCAGACTAATCATAATAATAAACATAATAAGCTTTGAAATAATCATAATAACCGTTATACTAGCCATAGTAACCATACTAATCATAATAACCATAATAATCATAATAATTATAGTAATAACCTTAATAAGCTTGGAACTAATCAGAATAAGCATTATACTAGCCATAATAATCATAATAACTATAATAATCATACTAGTCATAATAATACCCATAATAATCTTGGAAATAATCATATTTATCATTATAATAGCAATAATAAACATATAGATCATAATAGCCATAATAATCTGAATGCTGATCCTGATAATCATACTAACAACCATAATAATCATAGTGATCATTATAATAACTACAATAATCATAATAATCGTAATTGCAATGTTAATAAGCATAGCAATAATCACAATAACCATTGTAACCATAATAATCTTAATGATGATCATAATATCCATGATAATTATACCAAGATCCGTACTAATCATAATAATCATAATAATAACCATACTGGGTTCGGAAATAATCATAATATACATTATACTAGCCATATCAACCATGATAGTCATAATAGCCATAATAATCATAATAGTCGTAATAATAACAATAATGAACTTGGAAATAATCGTAATAATCATTATAATAGACATAATAGCCATAAAAATCACAATAGCCATAATAATCTGAATGGTGATCATAATAATCATACTAACAACCATAATGATCATAGTAATCATCATAATAAACAGAATAGTCATGGAAATAATCTTAATAACCATTATTATTAACGTAATAACCATAATCGACGTAATAACCATAATGATCTTAATGATGACCATAATATTCATCATAATTATACTAAGACATATAATAATCAGAGTAATCATAATAATAGACATAATGAGCTTTGAAATAATCATAATAACCTTTATACTAACCATAATAACCATAATAATCATAATAACTATTATAATCATAATAGTCATAATAATCCCAATAACCATAATGATCTTAATGATGAACATGATATTCATCATAATTATACCAAGATCTATAATAATCATAGTAACCATAATAATAAACATAATAGGCTTTGAAGTAATCATAATAACCGTTATACTAGCCATAGTAACCATAATAATCACAATAACCATAATAATCATAATAATTAGAGTAATAACCATAATAAGCTTGGAAATAATCATAATAAGCATTATACTAGCCATAATAATCAGAATAACTATAATAATCATAATAGTCATAATAATAACCATAATAAACTTGGAAATAGTCATGTTTATCATTATAATAGCAATAATAACCATAAAAATCGTAATAGCCATAATAATCTGAATGTTGATCATAATAATCATACTAACAGCCATAATAGTCATAGTGATCATCATAATAACTACAATAATCATAATAATCGTAATTGTAATGTTAATAAGCATAGCAATAATCACAATAATCAGAGTAACCATAATAATCTTAATGATGATCATAATATCCATGATAATTATACCAAGACCCGTAATAATCATAATATTCATAATAATAACCATAATAGGTTCGGAAATAGTCATAATATACTTTATACCCGCCATAACAACCATAATAGTCATGATAGCCATAATAATCATAATGGTTGTAATAATAACAATAATGAACTTGGAAATAACCGTAATAATCAATACAATAGCCATAATAGCCATAAAAATCACAATAGCCATAATAATCAGAATGGTTATCATAATAATAATGCTAACAACCGTAATGATCATAGTAATCATCATAATAAACAGAATAGTCATGGAAATAACCTTAATAACCATTATTATTAACGTAATAACCATAATCATCGTAATAACCATAATGACCTGAATGATGACCATAATATTCATCATAATTATACTAAGACAAATAATAATCAGAGTAATCATAATAATAAACATAATAAGCTTTGAAATAATCATAATAACATTTATACTAGCCATAATAACCATAATAATCATAGTAACTGGAATAATCATAATAGTCATAATAATCGCAATAACCATAATGATCTTAATGATGATCATGATATTCATAATAATAATATCAAGATCCATAACAAGCATAGTAACAATAATAAAAACATAATAAGCTTTGAAATAATCATAATAACCGTTATACTAGCCATAGTAACCATAATAATCATAATAACCATAATAATCATAATAATTATAGTAATAACCATAATAAGCTTGGAAATAATCATAATAAGCATTATACAAGCCATAATAATCATAATAACTATAATAACCATAATAGTCATAATAATAACCATAATAAACATGGAAATAGTCATATTTATCATTATAATAGCAATAATAACCATAAAAATCATAATAGCCATAATAATCTGAATGTTGATCATAATAATCATACTAACAGCCATAATAGTCATAGTGATCATCATAATAACTACAATAATCATAATAATCGTAACTGTAATGTTAATAAGCATTGCAATAATGACAATAATCATAGTAACCATAATAATCTTAATGATGACCATAATACCCATGATAATTATACCAAGATCCGTAATAATCATAATATTCATAATAATAACCATAATAGGTTCGGAAATAGTCATAATATACTTTATACCAGCCATAACAACCATAATAGTCATGATAGCCATAATAATCATAATGGTTGTAATAATCACAATAATGAACTTGGAAATAACCGTAATAATCATTACAATAGCCATAATAGCCATAAAAATCACAATAGCCATAATAATCAGAATGGTGATCATAATAATAATGCTAACAACCGTAATGATCATAGTAATCATCATAATAAACAGAATAGTCATGTAAATAATCTTAATAACCATTATTATTAACGTAATAACCATAATCGACGTAATAACCATAATGATCTTAATGATGACCATAATATTCATTATAATTATACTAAGACATATAATAATCAGAGTAATCATAATAATAGACATAATGAGCTTTGAAATAATCATAATAACCTTTATACTAGCCATAATAACCATAATAATCATAATAACTATTATAATCATAATAGTCATAATAATCCCAATAACCATAATGATCTTAATGATGAACATGATATTCATCATAATTATACCAAGATCCATAATAATCATAGTAACCATAATAATAAACATAATAAGCTTTGAAATAATCATAATAACCGTTATACTCGCCATAGTAACCATAATAATCATAATAACCATAATAATCATAATAATTATAATAATAACCATAATAAGCCTGGAAATAATCATAATAAGCATTATACTAGCCATAATAATCTTAATAATCATAATAACTATAATAATCATAGTAGTCATAATAATAACCATAATAAACTTGGAAATAATCATATTTATCATTATAATAGCAAGAATAACCATAAAAATCATAATAGCCGTAATAATCTGAATGTTGATCGTAATAATCATACTAACAGCCATAATCATCATAGTGATCATCATAATAACTACAATAATCATAATAATGGTAATTGTAATGTTAATAAGCATAGCGATAATCACAATAATCATAGAAACGATAATAATCTTAATGATGATCATAATATCCATGATAATTATACCAAGATCCGTAATAGTCATAATAATCATAATAATATCCATAATTGGTTCGGAAATAATCATAATATACTTTATACTAGCCATAACAACCATAATAGTCATAATAGCCATAATAATCATAATAGTCGTTATAATAACCATAATGAACTTGGAAATAATCGTAATAATCATTACAATAGCCATAATAGCCATAAAAATCACAATAGCCATGATAACCTGAATGGTGGTCATAATAATCATACTAACAACCATAAAGATCATAGTAATCATCATAATAAACAGGAGAGTCATGGAAATAACCTTAATAACCATTATTATTAACGTAATAACCATAATCATCGTAATAACCATAATGACCTGAATGATGACCATAATATTCATCATAATTATACTAAGACAAATAATAATCAGAGTAATCATAATAATATACATAATAAGCTTTGAAATAATCATAATAACATTTATACTAGCCATAATAACCATAATAATCATAGTAACTGGAATAATCATAATAGTCATAATAATCGCAATAACCATAATGATCTTAATGATGATCATTATATTCATCATAATTATACCTAGACATATAATAATCAGAGTAATCATAATAATAAACATAATAAGCTTTGAAGTTATCATAATAACCGTTATACTAGCCATAGTAACCATAATAACCATAATAATTATAATAATAACCATAATAAGCTTGGAAATAATCAGAATAACCATTATACTAGCCATAATAACCATAACAATCATAATAAACAGAATAATCATGATAGTCATAATAATAACCATAATAAACTAGGAAAGATTCATAATAATAATTATAATAGCATCAATAACGATAAAAATCAAAATAGCCATAATAATTTGCATTTTCATCATAATAATCATACTAACAACCATTATAATCATAGTAATCGTAACAATAACTACATTTACCATAATAACCATTGTAATAATTATTCTAACTATAATAATCATAACAGTCGTAATAATAAACAGAATAATCATGGAAATAATCTTAATAATCTTTATTATAGCCATAATAACCCTAACAATCATAGTAGCAGCAATAATCTGAATGGTGATCATAATAAACATACTAACAACGGTATTAATCATAGTAATCATCATAATAACTACAATAATCAGAATAACCATAATTATAATCTTAATAATCATAGCAATAATCACGATAATTATAATAACCATAACAATTTTAATGATGATCATAATAATCATCATAATTATACCAAGATCCATAATAATCATAGTAACCATAATAATATCCATAATAAGCTTGGAACTAATCATACTAACCATTATACAAGCCATAATAATCATAATAATCATAATAACTATAATAATCGTAATACTCATACTAATAACCATAATAAGCTTGGAAAAAACCATAATAATCATTAAAATAGCCATAATAACCACAAAAATCACAATAGCCATAATAAAATGAATGGTGATCATTATAATCATACCAACAAACCTGTTAATCATAGTAATCATCATAATAACTACAACAATCATATGAGTCGTAATAATAAACAGAATAATCATGAAAATAATCTTAATTATCATTATTATAGACTTAATAATCATAATATTTGTAATAACCATAATGATCTTAATGATGATCATAATATTCATCATAATTATACCAAGATCCATAATAATCATAGTAATCATAATAGTAAATATAATAAGCTTTGAAATAACCATAATAACCGCTATACTAGAGATAATAACCATAATAATCATAATAATTATAATAATAACCATAATAAGCTTGGAAATAATCATAATAACCATTATACTAGCCATAATAGCCATAACAATCATAATAACTAGAATAATCATTATAGTCATAATAATAAAAATAATAAACTAGGAAAGAGTCATAATAATAATTATAATAGCATTAATAACCATAAAAATTCAAATAGCCATAATAATTTGAATTTTCATCATAATAATCATACTGACAACCATTATAATCATAGTAATCGTCATAATAACTACAATAACCATAATAATCGTAATTGTAATGTTAATAAGCATAGCAATAATCACAATAATCAGAGTAACCATAATAATCTTAATGATGATCATAATATCCATGATAATTATACCAAGATCCGTAATAATCATAATAATCATAATAATAACCCTAATGTGTTCGGAAATAATCATAATATACTTTATACTAGCCATAACAACCATAATAGTCATAATAGCCATAATAATCATAATAGTCGTTATAATAACCATAATGAACTTGGAAATAATCGTAATAATCATTACAATAGCCATAATAGCCATAAAAATCACAATAGCCATAATAATCTGAATGGTGATCATAATAATCATACTAACAACCATAATGATCATAGTAATCATCATAATAAACAGAATAGTCATGGAAATATTCTTAATAACCATTATTATTAACGTAATAACCATAATCGACGTAATAACCATAATGATCTTAATGATGACCATAATATTCATCATAATTATACTAAGACATATAATAATCAGAGTAATCATAATAATAGACATAATGAGCTTTGAAATAATCATAATAACCTTTATACTAACCATAATAACCATAATAATCATAATAACTATTATAATCATAATAGTCATAATAATCCCAATAACCATAATGATCTTAATGATGAACATGATATTCATCATAATTATACCAAGATCCATAATAATCATAGTAACCATAATAATAAACATAATAGGCTTTGAAATAATCATAATAACCGTTATACTAGCCATAGTAACCATAATAATCACAATAACCATAATAATCATAATAATTATAGTAATAACCATAATAAGCTTGGAAATAATCATAATAAGCATTATACTAGCCATAATAATCATAATAACTATAATAATCATAATAGTCATAATAATAACCATAATAAACTTGGAAATAGTCATGTTTATCATTATAATAGCAATAATAACCATAAAAATCGTAATAGCCATAATAATCTGAATGTTGATCATAATAATCATCCTAACAGCCATAATAGTCATAGTGATCATCATAATAACTACAATAATCATAATAATCGTAATTGTAATGTTAATAAGCATAGCAATAATCACAATAATCAGAGTAACCATAATAATCTTAATGATGATCATAATATCCATGATAATTATACCAAGACCCGTAATAATCATAATATTCATAATAATAACCATAATAGGTTCGGAAATAGTCATAATATACTTTATACCCGCCATAACAACCATAATAGTCATGATAGCCATAATAATCATAATGGTTGTAATAATAACAATAATGAACTTGGAAATAACCGTAATAATCAATACAATAGCCATAATAGCCATAAAAATCACAATAGCCATAATAATCAGAATGGTGATCATAATAATAATGCTAACAACCGTAATGATCATAGTAATCATCATAATAAACAGAATAGTCATGGAAATAACCTTAATAACCATTATTATTAACGTAATAACCATAATCATCGTAATAACCATAATGACCTGAATGATGACCATAATATTCATCATAATTATACTAAGACAAATAATAATCAGAGTAATCATAATAATAAACATAATAAGCTTTGAAATAATCATAATAACATTTATACTAGCCATAATAACCATAATAATCATAGTAACTGGAATAATCATAATAGTCATAATAATCGCAATAACCATAATGATCTTAATGATGATCATGATATTCATCATAATAATATCAAGATCCATAATAAGCATAGTAACAATAATAATAAACATAATAAGCTTTGAAATAATCATAATAACCGTTATACTAGCCATAGTAACCATAATAATCATAATAACCATAATAATCGTAATAATTATAGTAATAACCATAATAAGCTTGGAAATAATCATAATAAGCGTTATACTAGCCATAATAATCATAATAACTATAATAACCATAATAGTCATAATAATAACCATAATAAACATGGAAATAGTCATATTTATCATTATAATAGCAATAATAACCATAAAAATCATAATAGCCATAATAATCTGAATGTTGATCATAATAATCATACTAACAGCCATAATAGTCATAGTGATCATCATAATAACTACAATAATCATAATAATCGTAACTGTAATGTTAATAAGCATTGCAATAATGACAATAATCATAGTAACCATAATAATCTTAATGATGACCATAATACCCATGATAATTATTACCAAGATCCGTAATAATCATAATATTCATAATAATAACCATAATAGGTTCGGAAATAGTCATAATATACTTTATACCAGCCATAACAACCATAATAGTCATGATAGCCATAATAATCATAATGGTTGTAATAATGACAATAATGAACTTGGAAATAACCGTAATAATCATTACAATAGCCATAATAGCCATAAAAATCACAATAGCCATAATCATCAGAATGGTGATCCTAATAATAATGCTAACAACCGTAATGATCATAGTAATCATCATAATAAACAGAATAGTCATGGAAATAATCTTAATAACCATTATTATTAACGTAATAACCATAATCGACGTAATAACCATAATGATCTTAATGATGACCATAATATTCATTATAATTATACTAAGACATATAATAATCAGAGTAATCATAATAATAGACATAATGAGCTTTGAAATAATCATAATAACCTTTATACTAGCCATAATAACCATAATAATCATAATAACTATTATAATCATAATAGTCATAATAATAGCCGTAATAAACTTGGAAATAATCATATTTGTCAGTATAATAGCAATAATAACCATAAAAATCATAATAGCCGTAATAACCTGAATGTTGATCGTAATAATCATACTAACAGCCATAATCATCATAGTGATCATCATAATAACTACAATAATCATAATAATGGTAATTGTAATGTTAATAAGCATAGCGATAATCACAATAATCATAGAAACGATAATAATCTTAATGATGATCATAATATCCATGATAATTATACCAAGACCCGTAATAGTCATAATAATCATAATAATAACCATAATTGGTTCGGAAATAATCATAATATACTTTATACTAGCCATAACAACCATAATAGTCATAATAGCCATAATAATCATAATAGTCGTAATAATAACAATAATGAACTTGGAAATAATCGTAATAATAATTACAATAGTCATAATAGCCATAAAAATCACAATAGCCATAATAATCAGAATGGTGATCATAATAATAATACTAACTAGCATAATGATCATAGTAATCATCATAATAAACAGAATAGTCATGGAAATAACCTTAATAACCATTATTATTAACGTAATAACCATAATCATCGTAATAACCATAATGATCTTCATGATGACCATAATATTCATCATAATTATACCTAGACATATAATAATCAGAGTAATCATAATAACAAACATAATAAGCTTTGAAATAATCATAATAACCTTTATACTAGCCATAATAACCATAATAATCATAATAACAAGAATAATCATAATAGTCAAAATAATCGCAATATCCATAATGATCTTAATGATGATCATGATATTCATCATAATTATACCAAGATCCATAATAATCATAGTAACCATAATAATAAACATAATAAGCTTTGAAATAATCATAATAACCGTTATACTAGCCATAGTAACCATAATAATCATAATAACCATAATAATCATAATAATTATAGTAATAACCATAATAAGCTTGGAAATAATCATAATAAGCATTATACTAGCCATAATAATCATAATAACTATAATAATCATACTAGACATAATAATAACCATAATAAACTTGGAAATAATCATATTTATCATTATAATAGCAATAATGACCATAAAAATCATAATAGCCATAATAATCTAAATGTTGATCATGATAATCATACTAACAGCCATAATAATCATAGTGATCACCATAATAACTACAATAATCATAATAATCGTAGTTGTAATGTTAATAAGCATAGCAATAATCACAGTAATCATAGTAACCATAATAATCTTAATGATGATCATAATATCGATGATAATTATACCAAGATCCGTAATAATCATAATAATCATAATAATAACCATACTGGGTTCGGAAATAATCATAATATACATTATACTAGCCATATCAACCATAATAGCCATTATAGACATAATAATCATAATAGTCGTAATAATAACAATAATGAACGTGGAAATAATCGTAATAATCGTTACAATAGTCATAATAGCCATAAAAATCACAATAGGCATAATAATCAGAATGGTGATCATAATAATAATACTAACAACCATATTGATCATAGTAATCATCATAATAAACAGAATAGTCATGGAAATAAGCTTAATAACCATTATTATTAACGTAATAACCATAATCATCGCAATAACCATAATGATCTTAATGATGATCATGATATTCATCATAATTATACCATGATCCATAATAATCATAGTAACCATAATAATAAACATAATAAGTTTTGAAATAATCATAATAAACGTTATACTAGCCATAGTAACCATAATAATCATAATAACCATAATAATCATAATAATTATAGTAAGAACCATAATAATCCTGGAAATAATCATAATAAGCATTGTACTAGCCATAATGATCGTAATAACTATAATAATCATACTAGTCATAATAATAACCATAATAAACTTGGAAATAACCATATTTATCATTATAATAGCAATAATAACCATAAAAATCATAATAGCCATAATAATCTGAATGTTGATCCTAATAATAATACTAACAACCATAATAATAATAGTGATCATCATAATAACTACAATAATCATAATAATCGTAATTGTAATGTTAATAAGCATAGCAATAATCTCAATAATCATAGTAACCATAATAATTTTAATGATGATCATAATATCCATGATAATTATACCAAGATCCGTAATAATCATAATAATCATAATAATAACCACAATGGGTTCGGAAATAATCATAATATACATTATACTAGCCATATCAATCATAATAGTCATAATAGCCATAATAATCGTAATAGTCGTAATAATAACCATAATGAACTTGGAAATAATCGTAATAATCATTACAATAGTCATAATAGCCATAAAAATCGCAATAGGCACAATAATCAGAATGGTGATCATAATAATAATACTAACAACCATAATAATCATAGTAATCATCATAATAAACAGAATAGTCATGGAAATAATCTTAATAACTATTATTATTAACGTAATAACCATAATCATAGTAATAACCATAATGATCTTAATGATGACCATAATGTTCATCATAATTATTCCTAGACATATAATAATCAGAGTAATCATAATAATAAACATAATAAGCTTTGAAATAATCATAATAACCGTTATACTAGCCATAGTAACCATAATAATCATAATAGCCATAAAAATCATAATAATTATAATAATAACCATAATAAGCCTGGAAATAATCATATTAAGCATTATACTAGCCATAATAATCATAATAATCATAATAACTATAATAATCATAGTAGTCATAATAATAACCATAATAAACTTGGAAATAATCATATTTATCATTATAATAGCAATAATAACCATAAAGATCATAATAGCCATAATAATCTGAATGTTGATCCTGATAATCATACTAACAACCATAATGATCATAGTAATCATCATAATAAACAAAATAGTCATGGAAATAATCTTAATAATCAATATTATTAACGTAATAACCATAATGATCTTAATGATGACCATAATATTCATCATAATTATACCTAGACATATAATAATCAGAGTAATCATAATAATAAACCTAATAAGCTTTGAAATAATCGTAATAACCGTTATACTAGCCATAGTAACCATACTAATCATAATAACCATAATAATCATAATAATCATAATTATAACCATAATAAGCTTGGAAATAATCATAATAAGCATTATACTAGCCATAATAATCATAATAACTATAATAATCATAATAGTCATAATGATAACCATAATAAACTTGGAAATAGTCATATTTATCATTATAATAGCAATAATGACCATAAAAATCATAATAGCCATAATAATCTAAATGTTGATCATGATAATCATACTAACAGCCATAATAGTCATAGTGATCATCATAATAACTACAATAATCATAATAATAGTAATTGTAATGTTAATAGGCATAGCAATAATCACAATAATCAGAGTAACCATAATAATCTTAATGATGATCATAATATACATGATAATTATACCAAGACCGGTAATAATCATAATAATCATAATAATAACCATAATAGGTTCGGAAATAGTCATAATATACTTTATACTATCCATAACAACCATAATAGTCATAATAGCCATAATAATCATAATAGTCGTTATAATAACTATAATGAACTTGGAAATAATCGTAATAATCATTACAATAGCCATAATAGCCATAAAAATCACAATAGCCATAATAATCTGAATGGTGATCATAATAATCATACTAACAACCATATTGATCATAGTAATCATCATAATAAACAGAATAGTCATGGAAATAATCTTAATAACCATTATTATTAACGGAATAACCATAATCATCGTAATAACCATAATGATCTTAATGATGACCATAATATTTATCATAATTATACTAAGACATATAATAATCAGAGTAATCATAATAACAAACATAATAAGCTTTGAAATGATCATAATAACCTTTATACTAGCCATAATAACCATAGTAATCGTAATAACTAGAATAATCATAATAGTCATAATAATCGCAATAACCATAATGATCTTAATGATGATCATGATATTCATCATAATTATACCAAGATCCATAATAATCATAGTAACCATAATAATAAACATAATAAGCTTTGAAATAATCATATTAACCGTTATACTATCCATAGTAACCATAATAATCATAATAACCATAATAATCATAATAATTGTAGTAATAACCATAATGAGCTTGGAAATAATCAGAATAAGCATTATACTAGCCATAATAACCATAATAACTATAATAATCATACTAGTCATAATAATACCCATAATAAACTTGGAAATAATCATAATAACCGTTATACTGGCCATAGTAACCATACTACTCATAATAGCCATAATAATCACAATAATTATAATAATAACCATAATAAGCTTGGAAATAATCATAATAAGCATTATACTAGCCATAATAATCATAATAATCATAATAACTATAATAATCATAATAGTCATAATAATAACCATAATAAACTTGCAAATAATCATATTTATCATTATAATAGCAATAATAACCATAAAAATCATAATAGCCATAATAATCAGAATGTTGATCATAATCATCATACTAACAGCCATAATAATCATAGTGATCATCATAATAACTACGATAATCATAATAATCGTAATTGTAATGTTAATAAGCATAGCAATAATCACAATAACCATTGTAACCATAATAATCTTAATGATGATCATAATATCCATGATAATTATACCAAGATCCGTAATAACCATAATAATCATAATAATAACCATACTGGGTACGGAAATAATCATAATATACATTATACTTACCATAACAACCATAATAGTCATAATAGCCATAATAATCATAATAGTCGTAATAATAACCATAATGAACTTGGAAATAATCGTAATAATCATTACAATAGTCATAATAGCCATAAAAATCGCAATAGGCATAATATTCAGAATGGTGATCATAATAATAATACTAACAACCATATCGATCATAGTAATCATCATAATAAACAGAATAGTCATGGAAATAATCTTAATAACCATTATTATTAACGGAATAACCATAATCATCGTAATAACCATAATGATCTTAATGATGACCATAATATTTATCATAATTATACTAAGACATATAATAATCAGAGTAATCATAATAACAAACATAATAAGCTTTGAAATGATCATAATAACCTTTATACTAGCCATAATAACCATAATAATCGTAATAACTAGAATAATCATAATAGTCATAATAATCGCAATAACCATAATAATCTTAATGATGATCATGATATTCATCATAATTATACCAAGATCCATAATAATCATAGTAACCATAATAATAAACATAATAAGCTTTATAATAATCATAATAACTGTTATACTAGCCATAGTAACCATAATAATCATAATAACCATAATAATCATAATAATTATAGTAATAACCATAATAAGCTTGGAAACAATCATAATAAGCATTATACTAGCCATAATAATCATTATAACTATAATAATCATACTAGTCATAATAATACCCATAATAAACTTGGAACTAATCATATTTATCATTATAATAGCTATAATAACCATAAAGATCATAATAGCCATAATAATCTGAATGTTGATCCTAATAATCATACTAACAACCATAATGATCACAGTGATCATCATAATAACTACAATAATCATAATAATCGTAATTGTAATGTTAATAAGCTTAGCAATAATCACAATAATCATAGTAACCGTAATAATCTTAGTGATGATAATAATATTCATGATAATTATATCAAGATCCGTAATAATCATAATAATCATAATAATAACCATAATGGGTTCGGAAATAATCATAATATACATTATACTAGCCATAACAACCATAATAGTCATTATAGCCATAATAATCATAATAGTCGTAATAATAACAATAATGAACTTGGAAATAATCGTAATAATCATTACAATAATCGTAATAGCCATAAAAATCACAATAGGCATAATAATCAGAATGGTGATCATAATAATAATACTAACAACCATATTGATCATAGTAATCATCATAATAAACAGAATAGTCATGGAAATAATCTTAATAACCATTATTATTAACGGAATAACCATAATCATCGTAATAACCATAATGATCTTAATGATGACCATAATATTTATCATAATTATACTAAGACATATAATAATCAGAGTAATCATAATAACAAACATAATAAGCTTTGAAATGATCATAATAACCTTTATACTAGCCATAATAACCATAATAATCGTAATAACTAGAATAATCATAATAGTCATAATAATCGCAATAACCATAATGATCTTAATGATGATCATGATATTCATCATAATTATACCAAGATCCATAATAATCATAGTAACCATAATAATAAACATAATAAGCTTTGGAATAATCATAATAACTGTTATACTAGCCATAGTAACCATAATAATCATAATAGCCATAATAATCATAATAATTATAGTAATAACCATAATAAGCTTGGAAACAATCATAATAAGCATTATACTAGCCATAATAATCATTATAACTATAATAATAATACTAGTCATAATAATACCCATAATAAACTTGGAACTAATCATATTTATCATTATAATAGCTATAATAACCATAAAGATCATAATAGCCATAATAATCTGAATGTTGATCCTAATAATCATACTAACAACCATAATGATCACAGTGATCATCATAATAACTACAATAATCATAATAATCGTAATTGTAATGTTAATAAGCTTAGCAATAATCACAATAATCATAGTAACCGTAATAATCTTAGTGATGATAATAATATTCATGATAATTATATCAAGATCCGTAATAATCATAATAATCATAATAATAACCATAATGGGTTCGGAAATAATCATAATATACATTATACTAGCCATAACAACCATAATAGTCATTATAGCCATAATAATCATAATAGTCGTAATAATAACAATAATGAACTTGGAAATAATCGTAATAATCATTACAATAATCGTAATAGCCATAAAAATCACAATAGGCATAATAATCAGAATGGTGATCATAATAATAATACTAACAACCATATTGATCATAGTAATCATCATAATAAACAGAATAGTCATGGAAATAATCTTAATAACCATTATTATTAACGGAATAACCATAATCATCGTAATAACCATAATGATCTTAATGATGACCATAATATTTATCATAATTATACTAAGACATATAATAATCAGAGTAATCATAATAACAAACATAATAAGCTTTGAAATGATCATAATAACCTTTATACTAGCCATAATAACCATAATAATCGTAATAACTAGAATAATCATAATAGTCATAATAATCGAAATAACCATAATGATCTTAATGATGATCATGATATTCATCATAATTATACCAAGATCCATAATAATCATAGTAACCATAATAATAAACATAATAAGCTTTGGAATAATCATAATAACCGTTATACTATCCATAGTAACCATAATAATCATAATAACCATAATAATCATAATAATTATAGTAATAACCATAATAAGCTTGGAAATAATCATAATAAGCATTATACTAGCCATAATAATCATAATAACTATAATAATCATACTAGACATAATAATAACCATAATAAACTTGGAAATAATCATATTTATCATTATAATAGCAATAATAACCATAAAGATCATAATAGCCATAATAATCTGAATGTTGATCCTGATAATCATACTAACAACCATAATGATCATAGTAATCATCATAATAAACAAAATAGTCATGGAAATAATCTTAATAATCAATATTATTAACGTAATAACCATAATGATCTTAATGATGACCATAATATTCATCATAATTATACTAAGACAAATAATAATCAGAGTAATCATAATAATAAACATAATAAGCTTTGAAATAATCATAATAACCGTTATACTAGCCATAGTAACCATAATAATCATAATAGCCATAAAAATCATAATAATTATAATAATAACCATAATAAGCCTGGAAATAATCATAATAAGCATTATACTAGCCATAATAATCATTATAACTATAATAGTCATACTAGTCATAATAATACCCATAATAAACTTGGAACTAATCATATTTATCATTATAATAGCTATAATAACCATAAAGATCATAATAGCCATAATAATCTGAATGTTGATCCTAATAATCATACTAACAACCATAATGATCACAGTGATCATCATAATAACTACAATAATCATAATAATCGTAATTGTAATGTTAATAAGCTTAGCAATAATCACAATAATCATAGTAACCGTAATAATCTTAGTGATGATAATAATATTCATGATAATTATATCAAGATCCGTAATAATCATAATAATCATAATAATAACCATAATGGGTTCGGAAATAATCATAATATACATTATACTAGCCATAACAACCATAATAGTCATTATAGCCATAATAATCATAATAGTCGTAATAATAACAATAATGAACTTGGAAATAATCGTAATAATCATTACAATAATCGTAATAGCCATAAAAATCACAATAGGCATAATAATCAGAATGGTGATCATAATAATAATACTAACAACCATATTGATCATAGTAATCATCATAATAAACAGAATAGTCATGGAAATAATATTAATCACCATTATTATTAACGGAATAACCATAATCATCGTAATAACCATAATGATCTTAATGATGACCATAATATTTATCATAATTATACTAAGACATATAATAATCAGAGTAATCATAATAACAAACATAATAAGCCTTGAAATGATCATAATAACCTTTATACTAGTCATAATAACCATAATAATCGTAATAACTAGAATAATCATAATAGTCATAATAATCGCAATAACCATAATGATCTTAATGATGATCATGATATTCATCATAATTATACCAAGATCCATAATAATCATAGTAACCATAATAATAAACATAATAAGCTTTGGAATAATCATAATAACCGTTATACTATCCATAGTAACCATAATAATCATAATAACCATAATAATCATAATAATTATAGTAATAACCATAATAAGCTTGGAAATAATCATAATAAGCATTATACTAGCCATAATAATCATAATAACTATAATAATCATACTAGACATAATAATAACCATAATAAACTTGGAAATAATCATATTTATCATTATAATAGCAATAATAACCATAAAAACCATAATAGCCATAATAATCTGAATGTTGATCCTCATAATCATACTAACAACCATAATAATCTTAGTGATCACCATAATAACTACAATAATCATAATAATCGTAATTGTAATGTTAATAAGCATAGCAATAATCACAATAATCATAGTCACCATAATAATCTTAATGATGATCATAATATCCATGATAATTATACCAAGATCCGTAATAATCATAATAATCATAATAATAACCTCAATGGGTTCGGAAATAATCATAATATACATTATACTAGCCATATCAATCATAATAGTCATAATAGCCATAATAATCATAATAGTCGTAATAATAACAATAATGAACTTGGAAATAATCGTAATAATCATTATAATAGTCATAATAGCCATAAAAATCACAATAGCCATAATAATCAGAATGGTGATCATAATAATCAAACTAACAACCATAATGATCATAGTGATCGTCATAATAACTACAATAATCATAATAATCGTATTTGTAATATTTATAAGCTTAGCAATAATCACAATAATCAGAGTAACCATAATAATCTTAATGATGATCATAATATCCATGATAATTATACCAAGACCCATAATAACCATAGTAACCATAATAATAAACATAATAAGCTTTGAAATAATCATAATAACCGTTATACTATCCGTAGTAACCATAATAATCATAATAACCATAATAATCATAATAATTATAGTAATAACCATAATAAGCTTGGAAATAATCAGAATAAGCATTATACTAGCCATAATAATCATAATAACTATAATAATCATACTAGTCATAATAATACCCATAATAAACTTCGAAATAATCATATTTATCATTATAATAGCAATAATAACCATAAAGATCATAATAGCCATAATAATCTGAATGTTGATCCTGATAATCATACTAACAACCATAATGATCATAGTAATCATCATAATAAACAAAATAGTCATGGAAATAATCTTAATAATCAATATTATTAACGTAATAACCATAATGATCTTAATGATGACCATAATATTCATCATAATTATACTAAGACAAATAATAATCAGAGTAATCATAATAATAAACATAATAAGCTTTGAAATAATCATAATAACCGTTATACTAGCCATAGTAACCATACTAATCATAATAACCATATTAATCATAATAATTATAATAATAACCATAATAAGCTTGGAAATAATCATAATAAGCATTATACTAGCCATAATAATCATAATAACTATAATAATCATAATAGTCATAATGATAACCATAATAAACTTGGAAATAGTCATATTTATCATTATAATAGCAATAATGACCAAAAAAATCATAATAGCCATAATAATCTAAATGTTGATCATGATAATCATACTAACAGCCTTAATAGTCATAGTGATCATCATAATAACTACAATAATCATAATAATAGTAATTGTAATGTTAATAGGCATAGCAATAATCACAATAATCAGAGTAACCATAGTAATATTAATGATGATCATAATATACATGATAATTATACCAAGACCCGTAATAATCATAATAATCATAATAATAACCATAATAGGTTCGGAAATGGTCATAATATACTTTATACTAGCCATAACAACCATAATAGTCATAATAGCCATAATAATCATAATAGTCGTTATAATAACCATAATGAACTTGGAAATAATCGTAACAATCATTACAATAGCCATAATAGCCATAAAAATCACAATAGCCATAATAATCTGAATGGTGATCATAATAATCATACTAACAACCATAATGATCATAGTAATCATCATAATAAACAGAATAGTCATGGAAATAATCTTAATAATCATTATTATTAACGTGATAACCATAATCATCGTAATGACCATAGTGATCTTAATGATGACCATAATATTCATCATAATTATACTAAGACATATAATAATCACAGTAATCATAATAATAAACATAATAAGCTTTGAAATAATCATAATAACCTTTGTACTAGCCATAATAACCATAATAATCATAATAACTAGAATAATCATAATAGTCATAATAATCGCAATAACCATAATGATCTTAATGATGATCATGATATTCATCATAATTATACCAAGATCCATAATAATCATAGTAACCATGATAATAAACATAATAAGCTTTGAAATAATCATATTAACCGTTATACTATCCATAGTAACCATAATAATCATAATAACCATAATAATCATAATAATTATAGTAATAACCATAATGAGCTTGGAAATAATCAGAATAAGCATTATACTAGCCATAATAATCATAATAACTATAATAATCATACTAGTCATAATAATACCCATAATAAACTTGGAAATAATCATATTTATCATTATAATAGCAATAATAACCATAAAGATCATAATAGCCATAATAATCTGAATGTTGATCCTGATAATCATACTAACAACCATAATGATCATAGTAATCATCATAATAAACAAAATAGTCATGGAAATAATCTTAATAATCAATATTATTAACGTAATAACCATAATGATCTTAATGATGACCATAATATTCATCATAATTATACCTAGACATATAATAATCAGAGTAATCATAATAATAAACATAATAAGCTTTGAAATAATCATAATAACCGTTATACTAGCCATAGTAACCATAATAATCATAATAACCATAATATTCATAATAATTATAGTAATAACCATGATAAGCTAGGAAATAATCATAATAAGCATTATACTAGCCATAATAATCATAATAGCTATAATAATCATACTAGACATAATAATAACCATAATAAACTTGGAAATAATCATATTTATCATTATAATATCAATAATAACCATAAAAATCATAATAGCCATAATAATCTGAATGTTGATCCTCATAATCATACTAACAACCATAATAATCATAGTGATCACCATAATAACTACAATAGTCATAATAAACGTAATTGTAATGTTAATAAGCATAGCAATAATCACAATAATCATAGTAACCATAATAATCTTAATGATGATCATAATATCCATGATAATTATACCAAGATCCGTAATTATCATAATAATCATAATAATAACCATACTGGGTTCGGAAATATTCATAATATACATTATACTAGCCATATCAACCATAATAGTCATAATAGCCATAATAATCATAATAGTCGTAATAATAACAATAATGAACTTGGAAATAATCGTAATAATCATTGTAATAGTCATAATAGCCATAAAAATCACAATAGCCATAAGAATCAGAATGGTGATCATAATAATCATACTAACAACCATAATGATCACAGTGATCATCATAATAACTACAATAATCATAATAATCGTAATTGTAATGTTAATAAGGTTAGCAATAATCACAATAATCATAGCAACCGTAATAATCTTAGTGATGATCATAATATTCAAGATAATTATATCAAGATCCGTAATAACCATAATAATCATAATAATAACCATAATGGGTTCGGAAATAATCATAATATACATTATACTAGCCATAACAACCATAATAGTCATAATAGCCATAATAATCATAATAGTCGTAATAATAACAATAATGAACTTGGAAATAGTCGTAATAATCATTACAATAGTCATAATAGCCATAAAAATCACAATAGCCATAATAATCAGAATGGTGATCATAATAATAATACTAACAACCATATTGATCATAGTAATCATCATAATAAACAGAATAGTCATGGAAATAATCTTAATAACCATTATTATAAACGTAATAACCATAATCATCGTAATAACCATAATGATCTTAATGATGACCATAATATGCATCATAATTATACCTAGACATATAATAATCAGAGTAATCATAATAATAAACATAATAAGCATTGAAATAATCATAATAACCGTTATACTAGCCATAGTAACCATACTAATCATAATAACCATATTAATCATAATAATTATAATAATAACCATAATAAGCTTGGAAATAATCATAATAAGCATTATGCTAGCCATAATAATCATAATAACTATAATAATCGTAATAGTCATAATGATAACCATAATAAACTTGGAAATAGTCATATTTATCATTATAATAGCAATAATGACCATAAAAATCATAATAGCCATAATAATCTAAATGTTGATCATGATAATCATACTAACAGCCTTAATAGTCATAGTGATCATCATAATAACTACAATAATCATAATAATAGTAATTGTAATGTTAATAGGCATAGCAATAATCACAATAATCAGAGTAACCATAATAATCTTAATGATGATCATAATATACATGATAATTATACCAAGACCCGTATTAATCATAATAATCATAATAATTACCATAATAGGTTCGGAAATAGTCATAATATACTTTATACTAGCCATAACAACCATAATAGTCATAATAGCCATAATAATCATAATAGTCGTTATAATAACCATAATGAACTTGGAAATAATCGTAACAATCATTACAATAGCCATAATAGCCATAAAAATCACAATAGCCATAATAATCTGAATGGTGATCATAATAATCATACTAACAACCATAATGATCATAGTAATCATCATAATAAACAGAATAGTCATGGAAATAATCTTAATAATCATTATTATTAACGTGATAACCATAATCATCGTAATGACCATAGTGATCTTAATGATGACCATAATATTCATCATAATTATACTAAGACATATAATAATCACAGTAATCATAATAATAAACATAATAAGCTTTGAAATAATCATAATAACCTTTGTACTAGCCATAATAACCATAATAATCATAATAACTAGAATAATCATAATAGTCATAATAATCGCAATAACCATAATGATCTTAATGATGATCATGATATTCATCATAATTATACCAAGATCCATAATAATCATAGTAACCATGATAATAAACATAATAAGCTTTGAAATAATCATATTAACCGTTATACTATCCATAGTAACCATAATAATCATAATAACCATAATAATCATAATAATTATAGTAATAACCATAATGAGCTTGGAAATAATCAGAATAAGCATTATACTAGCCATAATAATCATAATAACTATAATAATCATACTAGTCATAATAATACCCATAATAAACTTGGAAATAATCATATTTATCATTATAATAGCAATAATAACCATAAAGATCATAATAGCCATAATAATCTGAATGTTGATCCTGATAATCATACTAACAACCATAATGATCATAGTAATCATCATAATAAACAAAATAGTCATGGAAATAATCTTAATAATCAATATTATTAACGTAATAACCATAATGATCTTAATGATGACCATAATATTCATCATAATTATACCTAGACATATAATAATCAGAGTAATCATAATAATAAACATAATAAGCTTTGAAATAATCATAATACCGTTATACTAGCCATAGTAACCATAATAATCATAATAACCATAATATTCATAATAATTATAGTAATAACCATGATAAGCTAGGAAATAATCATAATAAGCATTATACTAGCCATAATAATCATAATAGCTATAATAATCATACTAGACATAATAATAACCATAATAAACTTGGAAATAATCATATTTATCATTATAATATCAATAATAACCATAAAAATCATAATAGCCATAATAATCTGAATGTTGATCCTCATAATCATACTAACAACCATAATAATCATAGTGATCACCATAATAACTACAATAGTCATAATAAACGTAATTGTAATGTTAATAAGCATAGCAATAATCACAATAATCATAGTAACCATAATAATCTTAATGATGATCATAATATCCATGATAATTATACCAAGATCCGTAATTATCATAATAATCATAATAATAACCATACTGGGTTCGGAAATATTCATAATATACATTATACTAGCCATATCAACCATAATAGTCATAATAGCCATAATAATCATAATAGTCGTAATAATAACAATAATGAACTTGGAAATAATCGTAATAATCATTGTAATAGTCATAATAGCCATAAAAATCACAATAGCCATAAGAATCAGAATGGTGATCATAATAATCATACTAACAACCATAATGATCACAGTGATCATCATAATAACTACAATAATCATAATAATCGTAATTGTAATGTTAATAAGGTTAGCAATAATCACAATAATCATAGCAACCGTAATAATCTTAGTGATGATCATAATATTCAAGATAATTATATCAAGATCCGTAATAACCATAATAATCATAATAATAACCATAATGGGTTCGGAAATAATCATAATATACATTATACTAGCCATAACAACCATAATAGTCATAATAGCCATAATAATCATAATAGTCGTAATAATAACAATAATGAACTTGGAAATAGTCGTAATAATCATTACAATAGTCATAATAGCCATAAAAATCACAATAGCCATAATAATCAGAATGGTGATCATAATAATAATACTAACAACCATATTGATCATAGTAATCATCATAATAAACAGAATAGTCATGGAAATAATCTTAATAACCATTATTATAAACGTAATAACCATAATCATCGTAATAACCATAATGATCTTAATGATGACCATAATATGCATCATAATTATACCTAGACATATAATAATCAGAGTAATCATAATAATAAACATAATAAGCATTGAAATAATCATAATAACCGTTATACTAGCCATAGTAACCATACTAATCATAATAACCATATTAATCATAATAATTATAATAATAACCATAATAAGCTTGGAAATAATCATAATAAGCATTATGCTAGCCATAATAATCATAATAACTATAATAATCGTAATAGTCATAATGATAACCATAATAAACTTGGAAATAGTCATATTTATCATTATAATAGCAATAATGACCATAAAAATCATAATAGCCATAATAATCTAAATGTTGATCATGATAATCATACTAACAGCCTTAATAGTCATAGTGATCATCATAATAACTACAATAATCATAATAATAGTAATTGTAATGTTAATAGGCATAGCAATAATCACAATAATCAGAGTAACCATAATAATCTTAATGATGATCATAATATACATGATAATTATACCAAGACCCGTATTAATCATAATAATCATAATAATTACCATAATAGGTTCGGAAATAGTCATAATATACTTTATACTAGCCATAACAACCATAATAGTCATAATAGCCATAATAATCATAATAGTCGTTATAATAACCATAATGAACTTGGAAATAATCGTAACAATCATTACAATAGCCATAATAGCCATAAAAATCACAATAGCCATAATAATCTGAATGGTGATCATAATAATCATACTAACAACCATAATGATCATAGTAATCATCATAATAAACAGAATAGTCATGGAAATAATCTTAATAATCATTATTATTAACGTGATAACCATAATCATCGTAATGACCATAGTGATCTTAATGATGACCATAATATTCATCATAATTATACTAAGACATATAATAATCACAGTAATCATAATAATAAACATAATAAGCTTTGAAATAATCATAATAACCTTTGTACTAGCCATAATAACCATAATAATCATAATAACTAGAATAATCATAATAGTCATAATAATCGCAATAACCATAATGATCTTAATGATGATCATGATATTCATCATAATTATACCAAGATCCATAATAATCATAGTAACCATAATAATAAACATAATAAGCTTTGAAATAATCATAATAACCGTTATACTAGCCATAGTAACCATAATAATCATAATAACCATAATATTCATAATAATTATAGTAATATCCATGATAAGCTAGGAAATAATCATAATAAGCATTATACTAGCCATAATAATCATAATAGCTATAATAATCATACTAGACATAATAATAACCATAATAAACTTGGAAATAATCATATATATCATTATAATATCAATAATAACCATAAAAATCATAATAGCCATAATAATCTGAATGTTGATCCTCATAATCATACTAACAACCATAATAATCATAGTGATCACCATAATAACTACAATAGTCATAATAAACGTAATTGTAATGTTAATAAGCATAGCAATAATCACAATAATCATAGTAACCATAATAATCTTAATGATGATCATAATATCCATGATAATTATACCAAGATCCGTAATGATCATAATAATCATAATAATAACCATACTGGGTTCGGAAATAATCATAATATACATTATACTAGCCATAACAACCATAATAGTCATTATAGCCATAATAATCATAATAGTCGTAATAATAACAATAATGAACTTGGAAATAATCGTAATAATCATTACAATAATCGTAATAGCCATAAAAATCACAATAGGCATAATAATCAGAATGGTGATCATAATAATAATACTAACAACCATATTGATCATAGTAATCATCATAATAAACAGAATAGTCATGGAAATAATATTAATCACCATTATTATTAACGGAATAACCATAATCATCGTAATAACCATAATGATCTTAATGATGACCATAATATTTATCATAATTATACTAAGACATATAATAATCAGAGTAATCATAATAACAAACATAATAAGCCTTGAAATGATCATAATAACCTTTATACTAGTCATAATAACCATAATAATCGTAATAACTAGAATAATCATAATAGTCATAATAATCGCAATAACCATAATGATCTTAATGATGATCATGATATTCATCATAATTATACCAAGATCCATAATAATCAGAGTAATCATAATAATAAACATAATAAGCTTTGAAATAATCATAATAACCGTTATACTAGCCATAGTAACCATAATAATCATAATAACCATAATATTCATAATAATTATAGTAATAACCATGATAAGCTAGGAAATAATCATAATAAGCATTATACTAGCCATAATAATCATAATAGCTATAATAATCATACTAGACATAATAATAACCATAATAAACTTGGAAATAATCATATTTATCATTATAATATCAATAATAACCATAAAAATCATAATAGCCATAATAATCTGAATGTTGATCCTCATAATCATACTAACAACCATAATAATCATAGTGATCACCATAATAACTACAATAGTCATAATAAACGTAATTGTAATGTTAATAAGCATAGCAATAATCACAATAATCATAGTAACCATAATAATCTTAATGATGATCATAATATCCATGATAATTATACCAAGATCCGTAATTATCATAATAATCATAATAATAACCATACTGGGTTCGGAAATATTCATAATATACATTATACTAGCCATATCAACCATAATAGTCATAATAGCCATAATAATCATAATAGTCGTAATAATAACAATAATGAACTTGGAAATAATCGTAATAATCATTGTAATAGTCATAATAGCCATAAAAATCACAATAGCCATAAGAATCAGAATGGTGATCATAATAATCATACTAACAACCATAATGATCACAGTGATCATCATAATAACTACAATAATCATAATAATCGTAATTGTAATGTTAATAAGGTTAGCAATAATCACAATAATCATAGCAACCGTAATAATCTTAGTGATGATCATAATATTCAAGATAATTATATCAAGATCCGTAATAACCATAATAATCATAATAATAACCATAATGGGTTCGGAAATAATCATAATATACATTATACTAGCCATAACAACCATAATAGTCATAATAGCCATAATAATCATAATAGTCGTAATAATAACAATAATGAACTTGGAAATAGTCGTAATAATCATTACAATAGTCATAATAGCCATAAAAATCACAATAGCCATAATAATCAGAATGGTGATCATAATAATAATACTAACAACCATATTGATCATAGTAATCATCATAATAAACAGAATAGTCATGGAAATAATCTTAATAACCATTATTATAAACGTAATAACCATAATCATCGTAATAACCATAATGATCTTAATGATGACCATAATATGCATCATAATTATACCTAGACATATAATAATCAGAGTAATCATAATAATAAACATAATAAGCATTGAAATAATCATAATAACCGTTATACTAGCCATAGTAACCATACTAATCATAATAACCATATTAATCATAATAATTATAATAATAACCATAATAAGCTTGGAAATAATCATAATAAGCATTATGCTAGCCATAATAATCATAATAACTATAATAATCGTAATAGTCATAATGATAACCATAATAAACTTGGAAATAGTCATATTTATCATTATAATAGCAATAATGACCATAAAAATCATAATAGCCATAATAATCTAAATGTTGATCATGATAATCATACTAACAGCCTTAATAGTCATAGTGATCATCATAATAACTACAATAATCATAATAATAGTAATTGTAATGTTAATAGGCATAGCAATAATCACAATAATCAGAGTAACCATAATAATCTTAATGATGATCATAATATACATGATAATTATACCAAGACCCGTATTAATCATAATAATCATAATAATTACCATAATAGGTTCGGAAATAGTCATAATATACTTTATACTAGCCATAACAACCATAATAGTCATAATAGCCATAATAATCATAATAGTCGTTATAATAACCATAATGAACTTGGAAATAATCGTAACAATCATTACAATAGCCATAATAGCCATAAAAATCACAATAGCCATAATAATCTGAATGGTGATCATAATAATCATACTAACAACCATAATGATCATAGTAATCATCATAATAAACAGAATAGTCATGGAAATAATCTTAATAATCATTATTATTAACGTGATAACCATAATCATCGTAATGACCATAGTGATCTTAATGATGACCATAATATTCATCATAATTATACTAAGACATATAATAATCACAGTAATCATAATAATAAACATAATAAGCTTTGAAATAATCATAATAACCTTTGTACTAGCCATAATAACCATAATAATCATAATAACTAGAATAATCATAATAGTCATAATAATCGCAATAACCATAATGATCTTAATGATGATCATGATATTCATCATAATTATACCAAGATCCATAATAATCATAGTAACCATAATAATAAACATAATAAGCTTTGAAATAATCATATTAACCGTTATACTATCCATAGTAACCATAATAATCATAATAACCATAATAATCATAATAATTATAGTAATAACCATAATGAGCTTGGAAATAATCAGAATAAGCATTATACTAGCCATAATAATCATAGTAACTATAATAATCATACTAGTCATAATAATACCCATAATAAACTTGGAAATAATCATATTTATCATTATAATAGCAATAATAACCATAAAGATCATAATAGCCATAATAATCTGAATGTTGATCCTGATAATCATACTAACAACCATAATGATCATAGTAATCATCATAATAAACAAAATAGTCATGGAAATATTCTTAATAATCAATATTATTAACGTAATAACCATAATGATCTTAATGATGACCATAATATTCATCATAATTATACCTAGACATATAATAATCAGAGTAATCATAATAATAAACATAATAAGCTTTGAAATAATCATAATAACCGTTATACTAGCCATAGTAACCATAATAATCATAATAACCATAATATTCATAATAATTATAGTAATATCCATGATAAGCTAGGAAATAATCATAATAAGCATTATACTAGCCATAATAATCATAATAGCTATAATAATCATACTAGACATAATAATAACCATAATAAACTTGGAAATAATCATATATATCATTATAATATCAATAATAACCATAAAAATCATAATAGCCATAATAATCTGAATGTTGATCCTCATAATCATACTAACAACCATAATAATCATAGTGATCACCATAATAACTACAATAGTCATAATAAACGTAATTGTAATGTTAATAAGCATAGCAATAATCACAATAATCATAGTAACCATAATAATCTTAATGATGATCATAATATCCATGATAATTATACCAAGATCCGTAATGATCATAATAATCATAATAATAACCATACTGGGTTCGGAAATATTCATAATATACATTATACTAGCCATATAATCCATAATAGTCATAATAGCCATAATAATCATAATAATCGTAATAATAACAATAATGAACTTGGAAATAATCGTAATAATCATTGTAATAGTCATAATAGCCATAAAAATCACAATAGCCATAAGAATCAGAATGGTGATCATAATAATCATACTAACAACCATAATGATCACAGTGATCATCATAATAACTACAATAATCATAATAATCATAATTGTAATGTTAATAAGATTAGCAATAATCACAATAATCATAGCAACCGTAATAATCTTAGTGATGATCATAATATTCAAGATAATTATATCAAGATCCGTAATAACCATAATAATCATAATAATAACCATAATGGGTTCGGAAATAATCATAATATACATTATACTAGCCATAACAACCATAATAGTCATAATAGCCATAATAATCATAATAGTCGTAATAATAACAATAATGAACTTGGAAATAGTCGTAATAATCATTGCAATAGTCATAATAGCCATAAAAATCACAATAGCCATAATAATCAGAATGGTGATCATAATAATAATACTAACAACCATATTGATCATAGTAATCATCATAATAAACAGAATAGTCATGGAAATAATCTTAATAACCATTATTATAAACGTAATAACCATAATCATCGTAATAACCATAATGATCTTAATGATGACCATAATATGCATCATAATTATACCTAGACATATAATAATCAGAGTAATCATAATAATAAACATAATAAGCTTTGAAATAATCATAATAACCGTTATACTAGCCGTAGTAACCATACTAATCATAATAACCATATTAATCATAATAATTATAATAATAACCATAATAAGCTTGGAAATAATCATAATAAGCATTATACTAGCCATAATAATCATAATAACTATAATAATCATAATAGTCATAATGATAACCATAATAAACTTTGAAATAGTCATATTTATCATTATAATAGCAATAATGACCATAAAAATCATAATAGCCATAATAATCTGAATGTTGATCATGATAATCATACTAACAGCCTTAATAGTCATAGTGATCATCATAATAACTACAATAATCATAATAATAGTAATTGTAATGTTAATAGGCATAGCAATAATCACAATAATCAGAGTAACCATAATAATCTTAATGATGATCATAATATACATGATAATTATACCAAGACCCGTATTAATCATAATAATCATAATAATAACCATAATAGGTTCGGAAATAGTCATAATATACTTTATACTAGCCATAACAACCATAATAGTCATAATAGCCATAATAATCATAATAGTCGTTATAATAACCATAATGAACTTGGAAATAATCGTAACAATCATTACAATAGCCATAATAGCCATAAAAATCACAATAGCCATAATAATCTGAATGGTGATCATAATAATCATACTAACAACCATAATGATCATAGTAATCATCATAATAAACAGAATAGTCATGGAAATAATCTTAATAATCATTATTATTAACGTGATAACCATAATCATCGTAATGACCATAGTGATCTTAATGATGACCATAATATTCATCATAATTATACTAAGACATATAATAATCACAGTAATCATAATAATAAACATAATAAGCTTTGAAATAATCATAATAACCTTTGTACTAGCCATAATAACCATAATAATCATAATAACTAGAATAATCATAATAGTCATAATAATCGCAATAACCATAATGATCTTAATGATGATCATGATATTCATCATAATTATACCAAGATCCATAATAATCATAGTAACCATAATAATAAACATAATAAGCTTTGAAATAATCATATTAACCGTTATACTATCCATAGTAACCATAATAATCATAATAACCATAATAATCATAATAATTATAGTAATAACCATAATGAGCTTGGAAATAATCAGAATAAGCATTATACTAGCCATAATAATCATAGTAACTATAATAATCATACTAGTCATAATAATACCCATAATAAACTTGGAAATAATCATATTTATCATTATAATAGCAATAATAACCATAAAGATCATAATAGCCATAATAATCTGAATGTTGATCCTGATAATCATACTAACAACCATAATGATCATAGTAATCATCATAATAAACAAAATAGTCATGGAAATATTCTTAATAATCAATATTATTAACGTAATAACCATAATGATCTTAATGATGACCATAATATTCATCATAATTATACCTAGACATATAATAATCAGAGTAATCATAATAATAAACATAATAAGCTTTGAAATAATCATAATAACCGTTATACTAGCCATAGTAACCATAATAATCATAATAACCATAATATTCATAATAATTATAGTAATATCCATGATAAGCTAGGAAATAATCATAATAAGCATTATACTAGCCATAATAATCATAATAGCTATAATAATCATACTAGACATAATAATAACCATAATAAACTTGGAAATAATCATATATATCATTATAATATCAATAATAACCATAAAAATCATAATAGCCATAATAATCTGAATGTTGATCCTCATAATCATACTAACAACCATAATAATCATAGTGATCACCATAATAACTACAATAGTCATAATAAACGTAATTGTAATGTTAATAAGCATAGCAATAATCACAATAATCATAGTAACCATAATAATCTTAATGATGATCATAATATCCATGATAATTATACCAAGATCCGTAATGATCATAATAATCATAATAATAACCATACTGGGTTCGGAAATAATCATAATATACATTATACTAGCCATAACAACCATAATAGTCATTATAGCCATAATAATCATAATAGTCGTAATAATAACAATAATGAACTTGGAAATAATCGTAATAATCATTACAATAATCGTAATAGCCATAAAAATCACAATAGGCATAATAATCAGAATGGTGATCATAATAATAATACTAACAACCATATTGATCATAGTAATCATCATAATAAACAGAATAGTCATGGAAATAATATTAATCACCATTATTATTAACGGAATAACCATAATCATCGTAATAACCATAATGATCTTAATGATGACCATAATATTTATCATAATTATACTAAGACATATAATAATCAGAGTAATCATAATAACAAACATAATAAGCCTTGAAATGATCATAATAACCTTTATACTAGTCATAATAACCATAATAATCGTAATAACTAGAATAATCATAATAGTCATAATAATCGCAATAACCATAATGATCTTAATGATGATCATGATATTCATCATAATTATACCAAGATCCATAATAATCAGAGTAATCATAATAATAAACATAATAAGCTTTGAAATAATCATAATAACCGTTATACTAGCCATAGTAACCATAATAATCATAATAACCATAATATTCATAATAATTATAGTAATAACCATGATAAGCTAGGAAATAATCATAATAAGCATTATACTAGCCATAATAATCATAATAGCTATAATAATCATACTAGACATAATAATAACCATAATAAACTTGGAAATAATCATATTTATCATTATAATATCAATAATAACCATAAAAATCATAATAGCCATAATAATCTGAATGTTGATCCTCATAATCATACTAACAACCATAATAATCATAGTGATCACCATAATAACTACAATAGTCATAATAAACGTAATTGTAATGTTAATAAGCATAGCAATAATCACAATAATCATAGTAACCATAATAATCTTAATGATGATCATAATATCCATGATAATTATACCAAGATCCGTAATTATCATAATAATCATAATAATAACCATACTGGGTTCGGAAATATTCATAATATACATTATACTAGCCATATCAACCATAATAGTCATAATAGCCATAATAATCATAATAGTCGTAATAATAACAATAATGAACTTGGAAATAATCGTAATAATCATTGTAATAGTCATAATAGCCATAAAAATCACAATAGCCATAAGAATCAGAATGGTGATCATAATAATCATACTAACAACCATAATGATCACAGTGATCATCATAATAACTACAATAATCATAATAATCGTAATTGTAATGTTAATAAGGTTAGCAATAATCACAATAATCATAGCAACCGTAATAATCTTAGTGATGATCATAATATTCAAGATAATTATATCAAGATCCGTAATAACCATAATAATCATAATAATAACCATAATGGGTTCGGAAATAATCATAATATACATTATACTAGCCATAACAACCATAATAGTCATAATAGCCATAATAATCATAATAGTCGTAATAATAACAATAATGAACTTGGAAATAGTCGTAATAATCATTACAATAGTCATAATAGCCATAAAAATCACAATAGCCATAATAATCAGAATGGTGATCATAATAATAATACTAACAACCATATTGATCATAGTAATCATCATAATAAACAGAATAGTCATGGAAATAATCTTAATAACCATTATTATAAACGTAATAACCATAATCATCGTAATAACCATAATGATCTTAATGATGACCATAATATGCATCATAATTATACCTAGACATATAATAATCAGAGTAATCATAATAATAAACATAATAAGCATTGAAATAATCATAATAACCGTTATACTAGCCATAGTAACCATACTAATCATAATAACCATATTAATCATAATAATTATAATAATAACCATAATAAGCTTGGAAATAATCATAATAAGCATTATGCTAGCCATAATAATCATAATAACTATAATAATCGTAATAGTCATAATGATAACCATAATAAACTTGGAAATAGTCATATTTATCATTATAATAGCAATAATGACCATAAAAATCATAATAGCCATAATAATCTAAATGTTGATCATGATAATCATACTAACAGCCTTAATAGTCATAGTGATCATCATAATAACTACAATAATCATAATAATAGTAATTGTAATGTTAATAGGCATAGCAATAATCACAATAATCAGAGTAACCATAATAATCTTAATGATGATCATAATATACATGATAATTATACCAAGACCCGTATTAATCATAATAATCATAATAATTACCATAATAGGTTCGGAAATAGTCATAATATACTTTATACTAGCCATAACAACCATAATAGTCATAATAGCCATAATAATCATAATAGTCGTTATAATAACCATAATGAACTTGGAAATAATCGTAACAATCATTACAATAGCCATAATAGCCATAAAAATCACAATAGCCATAATAATCTGAATGGTGATCATAATAATCATACTAACAACCATAATGATCATAGTAATCATCATAATAAACAGAATAGTCATGGAAATAATCTTAATAATCATTATTATTAACGTGATAACCATAATCATCGTAATGACCATAGTGATCTTAATGATGACCATAATATTCATCATAATTATACTAAGACATATAATAATCACAGTAATCATAATAATAAACATAATAAGCTTTGAAATAATCATAATAACCTTTGTACTAGCCATAATAACCATAATAATCATAATAACTAGAATAATCATAATAGTCATAATAATCGCAATAACCATAATGATCTTAATGATGATCATGATATTCATCATAATTATACCAAGATCCATAATAATCATAGTAACCATAATAATAAACATAATAAGCTTTGAAATAATCATATTAACCGTTATACTATCCATAGTAACCATAATAATCATAATAACCATAATAATCATAATAATTATAGTAATAACCATAATGAGCTTGGAAATAATCAGAATAAGCATTATACTAGCCATAATAATCATAGTAACTATAATAATCATACTAGTCATAATAATACCCATAATAAACTTGGAAATAATCATATTTATCATTATAATAGCAATAATAACCATAAAGATCATAATAGCCATAATAATCTGAATGTTGATCCTGATAATCATACTAACAACCATAATGATCATAGTAATCATCATAATAAACAAAATAGTCATGGAAATATTCTTAATAATCAATATTATTAACGTAATAACCATAATGATCTTAATGATGACCATAATATTCATCATAATTATACCTAGACATATAATAATCAGAGTAATCATAATAATAAACATAATAAGCTTTGAAATAATCATAATAACCGTTATACTAGCCATAGTAACCATAATAATCATAATAACCATAATATTCATAATAATTATAGTAATATCCATGATAAGCTAGGAAATAATCATAATAAGCATTATACTAGCCATAATAATCATAATAGCTATAATAATCATACTAGACATAATAATAACCATAATAAACTTGGAAATAATCATATATATCATTATAATATCAATAATAACCATAAAAATCATAATAGCCATAATAATCTGAATGTTGATCCTCATAATCATACTAACAACCATAATAATCATAGTGATCACCATAATAACTACAATAGTCATAATAAACGTAATTGTAATGTTAATAAGCATAGCAATAATCACAATAATCATAGTAACCATAATAATCTTAATGATGATCATAATATCCATGATAATTATACCAAGATCCGTAATGATCATAATAATCATAATAATAACCATACTGGGTTCGGAAATATTCATAATATACATTATACTAGCCATATAATCCATAATAGTCATAATAGCCATAATAATCATAATAATCGTAATAATAACAATAATGAACTTGGAAATAATCGTAATAATCATTGTAATAGTCATAATAGCCATAAAAATCACAATAGCCATAAGAATCAGAATGGTGATCATAATAATCATACTAACAACCATAATGATCACAGTGATCATCATAATAACTACAATAATCATAATAATCATAATTGTAATGTTAATAAGATTAGCAATAATCACAATAATCATAGCAACCGTAATAATCTTAGTGATGATCATAATATTCAAGATAATTATATCAAGATCCGTAATAACCATAATAATCATAATAATAACCATAATGGGTTCGGAAATAATCATAATATACATTATACTAGCCATAACAACCATAATAGTCATAATAGCCATAATAATCATAATAGTCGTAATAATAACAATAATGAACTTGGAAATAGTCGTAATAATCATTGCAATAGTCATAATAGCCATAAAAATCACAATAGCCATAATAATCAGAATGGTGATCATAATAATAATACTAACAACCATATTGATCATAGTAATCATCATAATAAACAGAATAGTCATGGAAATAATCTTAATAACCATTATTATAAACGTAATAACCATAATCATCGTAATAACCATAATGATCTTAATGATGACCATAATATGCATCATAATTATACCTAGACATATAATAATCAGAGTAATCATAATAATAAACATAATAAGCTTTGAAATAATCATAATAACCGTTATACTAGCCGTAGTAACCATACTAATCATAATAACCATATTAATCATAATAATTATAATAATAACCATAATAAGCTTGGAAATAATCATAATAAGCATTATACTAGCCATAATAATCATAATAACTATAATAATCATAATAGTCATAATGATAACCATAATAAACTTTGAAATAGTCATATTTATCATTATAATAGCAATAATGACCATAAAAATCATAATAGCCATAATAATCTGAATGTTGATCATGATAATCATACTAACAGCCTTAATAGTCATAGTGATCATCATAATAACTACAATAATCATAATAATAGTAATTGTAATGTTAATAGGCATAGCAATAATCACAATAATCAGAGTAACCATAATAATCTTAATGATGATCATAATATACATGATAATTATACCAAGACCCGTATTAATCATAATAATCATAATAATAACCATAATAGGTTCGGAAATAGTCATAATATACTTTATACTAGCCATAACAACCATAATAGTCATAATAGCCATAATAATCATAATAGTCGTTATAATAACCATAATGAACTTGGAAATAATCGTAACAATCATTACAATAGCCATAATAGCCATAAAAATCACAATAGCCATAATAATCTGAATGGTGATCATAATAATCATACTAACAACCATAATGATCATAGTAATCATCATAATAAACAGAATAGTCATGGAAATAATCTTAATAATCATTATTATTAACGTGATAACCATAATCATCGTAATGACCATAGTGATCTTAATGATGACCATAATATTCATCATAATTATACTAAGACATATAATAATCACAGTAATCATAATAATAAACATAATAAGCTTTGAAATAATCATAATAACCTTTGTACTAGCCATAATAACCATAATAATCATAATAACTAGAATAATCATAATAGTCATAATAATCGCAATAACCATAATGATCTTAATGATGATCATGATATTCATCATAATTATACCAAGATCCATAATAATCATAGTAACCATAATAATAAACATAATAAGCTTTGAAATAATCATATTAACCGTTATACTATCCATAGTAACCATAATAATCATAATAACCATAATAATCATAATAATTATAGTAATAACCATAATGAGCTTGGAAATAATCAGAATAAGCATTATACTAGCCATAATAATCATAGTAACTATAATAATCATACTAGTCATAATAATACCCATAATAAACTTGGAAATAATCATATTTATCATTATAATAGCAATAATAACCATAAAGATCATAATAGCCATAATAATCTGAATGTTGATCCTGATAATCATACTAACAACCATAATGATCATAGTAATCATCATAATAAACAAAATAGTCATGGAAATATTCTTAATAATCAATATTATTAACGTAATAACCATAATGATCTTAATGATGACCATAATATTCATCATAATTATACCTAGACATATAATAATCAGAGTAATCATAATAATAAACATAATAAGCTTTGAAATAATCATAATAACCGTTATACTAGCCATAGTAACCATAATAATCATAATAACCATAATATTCATAATAATTATAGTAATATCCATGATAAGCTAGGAAATAATCATAATAAGCATTATACTAGCCATAATAATCATAATAGCTATAATAATCATACTAGACATAATAATAACCATAATAAACTTGGAAATAATCATATATATCATTATAATATCAATAATAACCATAAAAATCATAATAGCCATAATAATCTGAATGTTGATCCTCATAATCATACTAACAACCATAATAATCATAGTGATCACCATAATAACTACAATAGTCATAATAAACGTAATTGTAATGTTAATAAGCATAGCAATAATCACAATAATCATAGTAACCATAATAATCTTAATGATGATCATAATATCCATGATAATTATACCAAGATCCGTAATGATCATAATAATCATAATAATAACCATACTGGGTTCGGAAATATTCATAATATACATTATACTAGCCATATAATCCATAATAGTCATAATAGCCATAATAATCATAATAATCGTAATAATAACAATAATGAACTTGGAAATAATCGTAATAATCATTGTAATAGTCATAATAGCCATAAAAATCACAATAGCCATAAGAATCAGAATGGTGATCATAATAATCATACTAACAACCATAATGATCACAGTGATCATCATAATAACTACAATAATCATAATAATCATAATTGTAATGTTAATAAGATTAGCAATAATCACAATAATCATAGCAACCGTAATAATCTTAGTGATGATCATAATATTCAAGATAATTATATCAAGATCCGTAATAACCATAATAATCATAATAATAACCATAATGGGTTCGGAAATAATCATAATATACATTATACTAGCCATAACAACCATAATAGTCATAATAGCCATAATAATCATAATAGTCGTAATAATAACAATAATGAACTTGGAAATAGTCGTAATAATCATTGCAATAGTCATAATAGCCATAAAAATCACAATAGCCATAATAATCAGAATGGTGATCATAATAATAATACTAACAACCATATTGATCATAGTAATCATCATAATAAACAGAATAGTCATGGAAATAATCTTAATAACCATTATTATAAACGTAATAACCATAATCATCGTAATAACCATAATGATCTTAATGATGACCATAATATGCATCATAATTATACCTAGACATATAATAATCAGAGTAATCATAATAATAAACATAATAAGCTTTGAAATAATCATAATAACCGTTATACTAGCCGTAGTAACCATACTAATCATAATAACCATATTAATCATAATAATTATAATAATAACCATAATAAGCTTGGAAATAATCATAATAAGCATTATACTAGCCATAATAATCATAATAACTATAATAATCATAATAGTCATAATGATAACCATAATAAACTTTGAAATAGTCATATTTATCATTATAATAGCAATAATGACCATAAAAATCATAATAGCCATAATAATCTGAATGTTGATCATGATAATCATACTAACAGCCTTAATAGTCATAGTGATCATCATAATAACTACAATAATCATAATAATAGTAATTGTAATGTTAATAGGCATAGCAATAATCACAATAATCAGAGTAACCATAATAATCTTAATGATGATCATAATATACATGATAATTATACCAAGACCCGTATTAATCATAATAATCATAATAATAACCATAATAGGTTCGGAAATAGTCATAATATACTTTATACTAGCCATAACAACCATAATAGTCATAATAGCCATAATAATCATAATAGTCGTTATAATAACCATAATGAACTTGGAAATAATCGTAACAATCATTACAATAGCCATAATAGCCATAAAAATCACAATAGCCATAATAATCTGAATGGTGATCATAATAATCATACTAACAACCATAATGATCATAGTAATCATCATAATAAACAGAATAGTCATGGAAATAATCTTAATAATCATTATTATTAACGTGATAACCATAATCATCGTAATGACCATAGTGATCTTAATGATGACCATAATATTCATCATAATTATACTAAGACATATAATAATCACAGTAATCATAATAATAAACATAATAAGCTTTGAAATAATCATAATAACCTTTGTACTAGCCATAATAACCATAATAATCATAATAACTAGAATAATCATAATAGTCATAATAATCGCAATAACCATAATGATCTTAATGATGATCATGATATTCATCATAATTATACCAAGATCCATAATAATCATAGTAACCATAATAATAAACATAATAAGCTTTGAAATAATCATATTAACCGTTATACTATCCATAGTAACCATAATAATCATAATAACCATAATAATCATAATAATTATAGTAATAACCATAATGAGCTTGGAAATAATCAGAATAAGCATTATACTAGCCATAATAATCATAGTAACTATAATAATCATACTAGTCATAATAATACCCATAATAAACTTGGAAATAATCATATTTATCATTATAATAGCAATAATAACCATAAAGATCATAATAGCCATAATAATCTGAATGTTGATCCTGATAATCATACTAACAACCATAATGATCATAGTAATCATCATAATAAACAAAATAGTCATGGAAATATTCTTAATAATCAATATTATTAACGTAATAACCATAATGATCTTAATGATGACCATAATATTCATCATAATTATACCTAGACATATAATAATCAGAGTAATCATAATAATAAACATAATAAGCTTTGAAATAATCATAATAACCGTTATACTAGCCATAGTAACCATAATAATCATAATAACCATAATATTCATAATAATTATAGTAATATCCATGATAAGCTAGGAAATAATCATAATAAGCATTATACTAGCCATAATAATCATAATAGCTATAATAATCATACTAGACATAATAATAACCATAATAAACTTGGAAATAATCATATATATCATTATAATATCAATAATAACCATAAAAATCATAATAGCCATAATAATCTGAATGTTGATCCTCATAATCATACTAACAACCATAATAATCATAGTGATCACCATAATAACTACAATAGTCATAATAAACGTAATTGTAATGTTAATAAGCATAGCAATAATCACAATAATCATAGTAACCATAATAATCTTAATGATGATCATAATATCCATGATAATTATACCAAGATCCGTAATGATCATAATAATCATAATAATAACCATACTGGGTTCGGAAATATTCATAATATACATTATACTAGCCATATAATCCATAATAGTCATAATAGCCATAATAATCATAATAGTCGTAATAATAACAATAATGAACTTGGAAATAATCGTAATAATCATTGTAATAGTCATAATAGCCATAAAAATCACAATAGCCATAAGAATCAGAATGGTGATCATAATAATCATACTAACAACCATAATGATCACAGTGATCATCATAATAACTACAATAATCATAATAATCATAATTGTAATGTTAATAAGATTAGCAATAATCACAATAATCATAGCAACCGTAATAATCTTAGTGATGATCATAATATTCAAGATAATTATATCAAGATCCGTAATAACCATAATAATCATAATAATAACCATAATGGGTTCGGAAATAATCATAATATACATTATACTAGCCATAACAACCATAATAGTCATAATAGCCATAATAATCATAATAGTCGTAATAATAACAATAATGAACTTGGAAATAGTCGTAATAATCATTGCAATAGTCATAATAGCCATAAAAATCACAATAGCCATAATAATCAGAATGGTGATCATAATAATAATACTAACAACCATATTGATCATAGTAATCATCATAATAAACAGAATAGTCATGGAAATAATCTTAATAACCATTATTATAAACGTAATAACCATAATCATCGTAATAACCATAATGATCTTAATGATGACCATAATATGCATCATAATTATACCTAGACATATAATAATCAGAGTAATCATAATAATAAACATAATAAGCTTTGAAATAATCATAATAACCGTTATACTAGCCGTAGTAACCATACTAATCATAATAACCATATTAATCATAATAATTATAATAATAACCATAATAAGCTTGGAAATAATCATAATAAGCATTATACTAGCCATAATAATCATAATAACTATAATAATCATAATAGTCATAATGATAACCATAATAAACTTTGAAATAGTCATATTTATCATTATAATAGCAATAATGACCATAAAAATCATAATAGCCATAATAATCTGAATGTTGATCATAATAATCATACTAACAGAAATAATAATCATAGTGATCATCATAATAACTACAATAATCATAATAATCGTAATTGTAATGTTAATAAGGATAGCAATAATCACAATAATCAGAGTAACCATAATAATCTTAATGATGATCATAATATTCATGATAATTACATCAAGATCCGTAATAATCATAATAATCATAATAATAACCATAATGGGTTCGGAAATAATCATAATATACATTATACTAGCCATAACAACCATAATAGTCATTATAGCCATAATAATCATAATAGTCGTAATAATAACAATAATGAACTTGGAAATAATCGTAATAATCATTACAATAGCCATAATAGCCATAAAAATCACAATAGCCATAATAATCTGAATGGTGATCATAATAATCATACTAACAACCATAATGATCATAGTAATCATCATAATAAACAGAATAGTCATGGAAATAATCTTAATAACCATTATTATTAACGGAATAACCATAATCATCGTAATAACCATAATGATCTTAATGATGACCATAATATTTATCATAATTATACTAAGACATATAATAATCAGAGTAATCATAATAACAAACATAATAAGCTTTGAAATGATCATAATAACCTTTATACTAGCCATAATAACCATAATAATCGTAATAACTAGAATAATCATAATAGTCATAATAATCGCAATAACCATAATGATCTTAATGATGATCATGATATTCATCATAATTATACCAAGATCCATAATAATCATAGTAACCATAATAATAAACATAGTAAGCTTTGGAATAATCATAATAACTGTTATACTATCCATAGTAACCATAATAATCATAATAACCATAATAATCATAATAATTATAGTAATAACCATAATGAGCTTGGAAATAATCAGAATAAGCATTATACTAGCCATAATAATCATAATAACTATAATAATCATACTAGTCATAATAATACCCATAATAAACTTGGAAATAATCATATTTATCATTATAATAGCAATAATAACCATAAAGATCATAATAGCCATAATAATCTGAATGTTGATCCTGATAATCATACTAACAACCATAATGATCATAGTAATCATCATAATAAACAAAATAGTCATGGAAATATTCTTAATAATCAATATTATTAACGTAATAACCATAATGATCTTAATGATGACCATAATATTCATCATAATTATACCTAGACATATAATAATCAGAGTAATCATAATAATAAACATAATAAGCTTTGAAATAATCATAATAACCGTTATACTAGCCATAGTAACCATAATAATCATAATAACCATAATATTCATAATAATTATAGTAATAACCATGATAAGCTAGGAAATAATCATAATAAGCATTATACTAGCCATAATAATCATAATAGCTATAATAATCATACTAGACATAATAATAACCATAATAAACTTGGAAATAATCATATATATCATTATAATATCAATAATAACCATAAAAATCATAATAGCCATAATAATCTGAATGTTGATCCTCATAATCATACTAACAACCATAATAATCATAGTGATCACCATAATAACTACAATAGTCATAATAAACGTAATTGTAATGTTAATAAGCATAGCAATAATCACAATAATCATAGTAACCATAATAATCTTAATGATGATCATAATATCCATGATAATTATACCAAGATCCGTAATGATCATAATAATCATAATAATAACCATACTGGGTTCGTAAATATTCATAATATACATTATACTAGCCATATAATCCATAATAGTCATAATAGCCATAATAATCATAATAGTCGTAATAATAACAATAATGAACTTGGAAATAATCGTAATAATCATTGTAATAGTCATAATAGCCATAAAAATCACAATAGCCATAAGAATCAGAATGGTGATCATAATAATCATACTAACAACCATAATGATCACAGTGATCATCATAATAACTACAATAATCATAATAATCATAATTGTAATGTTAATAAGATTAGCAATAATCACAATAATCATAGCAACCGTAATAATCTTAGTGATGATCATAATATTCAAGATAATTATATCAAGACCCGTAATAACCATAATAATCATAATAATAACCATAATGGGTTCGGAAATAATCATAATATACATTATACTAGCCATAACAACCATAATAGTCATAATAGCCATAATAATCATAATAGTCGTAATAATAACAATAATGAACTTGGAAATAGTCGTAATAATCATTGCAATAGTCATAATAGCCATAAAAATCACAATAGCCATAATAATCAGAATGGTGATCATAATAATAATACTAACAACCATATTGATCATAGTAATCATCATAATAAACAGAATAGTCATGGAAATAATCTTAATAACCATTATTATAAACGTAATAACCATAATCATCGTAATAACCATAATGATCTTAATGATGACCATAATATGCATCATAATTATACCTAGACATATAATAATCAGAGTAATCATAATAATAAACATAATAAGCTTTGAAATAATCATAATAACCGTTATACTAGCCGTAGTAACCATACTAATCATAATAACCATATTAATCATAATAATTATAATAATAACCATAATAAGCTTGGAAATAATCATAATAAGCATTATACTAGCCATAATAATCATAATAACTATAATAATCATAATAGTCATAATGATAACCATAATAAACTTTGAAATAGTCATATTTATCATTATAATAGCAATAATGACCATAAAAATCATAATAGCCATAATAATCTGAATGTTGATCATAATAATCATACTAACAGAAATAATAATCATAGTGATCATCATAATAACTACAATAATCATAATAATCGTAATTGTAATGTTAATAAGGATAGCAATAATCACAATAATAGGAGTAACCATAATAATCTTAATGATGATCATAATATTCATGATAATTACATCAAGATCCGTAATAATCATAATAATCATAATAATAACCATAATGGGTTCGGAAATAATCATAATATACATTATACTAGCCATAACAACCATAATAGTCATTATAGCCATAATAATCATAATAGTCGTAATAATAACAATAATGAACTTGGAAATAATCGTAATAATCATTACAATAGCCATAATAGCCATAAAAATCACAATAGCCATAATAATCTGAATGGTGATCATAATAATCATACTAACAACCATAATGATCATAGTAATCATCATAATAAACAGAATAGTCATGGAAATAATCTTAATAACCATTATTATTAACGGAATAACCATAATCATCGTAATAACCATAATGATCTTAATGATGACCATAATATTTATCATAATTATACTAAGACATATAATAATCAGAGTAATCATAATAACAAACATAATAAGCTTTGAAATGATCATAATAACCTTTATACTAGCCATAATAACCATAATAATCGTAATAACTAGAATAATCATAATAGTCATAATAATCGCAATAACCATAATGATCTTAATGATGATCATGATATTCATCATAATTATACCAAGATCCATAATAATCATAGTAACCATAATAATAAACATAGTAAGCTTTGGAATAATCATAATAACTGTTATACTAGCCATAGTAACCATAATAATCATAATAACCATAATAATCATAATAATTATAGTAATAACCATAATAAGCTTGGAAACAATCATAATAAGCATTATACTAGCCATAATAATCATTATAACTATAATAATCATACTAGTCATAATAATACCCATAATAAACTTGGAATTAATCATATTTATCATTATAATAGCTATAATAACCATAAAGATCATAATAGCCATACTAATCTGAATGTTGATCCTAATAATCATACTAACAACCATAATGATCACAGTGATCATCATAATAACTACAATAATCATAATAATCGTAATTGTAATGTTAATAAGCTTAGCAATAATCACAATAATCATAGTAACCGTAATAATCTTAGTGATGATAATAATATTCATGATAATTATATCAAGATCCGTAATAATCATAATAATCATAATAATAACCATAATGGGTTCGGAAATAATCGTAATATACATTATACTAGCCATAACAACCATAATAGTCATTATAGCCATAATAATCTAAATAGTCGTAATAATAACAATAATGAACTTGGAAATAATCGTAATAATCATTACAATAATCGTAATAGCCATAAAAATCACAATAGGCATAATAATCAGAATGGTGATCATAATAATAATACTAACAACCATAATGATCATAGTAATCATCATAATAAACAGAATAGTCATGGAAATAATCTTAATAATCATTATTATTAACGTGATAACCATAATCATCGTAATAACCATAGTGATCTTAATGATGACCATAATATTCATCATAATTATACCTAGACATATAATAATCAGAGTAATCATAATAATAAACATAATAAGCTTTGAAATAATCATAATAACCGTTATACTAGCCATAGTAACCATAATAATCTTAATAACCATAGTATTCAAAATAATTATAGTAATAACCATAATAAGCTTGGAAATAATCATAATAATCATTATACTAGCCATAATAATCATAATAACTATAATAATCATACTAGACATAATAATAACCTTAATAAACTTGGAAATAATCATATTTATCATTATAATAGCAATAATAACCATAAAAACCATAATAGCCATAATAATCTGAATGTTGATCCTCATAATCATACTAACAACCATAATAATCATAGTGATCACCATAATAACTACAATAATCATAATAATCGTAATTGTAATGTTAATAAGCATAGCAATAATCACAATAATCATAGTCACCATAATAATCTTAATGATGATCATAATATCCATGATAATTATACCAAGATCCGTAATAATCATAATAATCATAATAATAACCTCAATGGGTTCGGAAATAATCATAATATACATTATACTAGCCATATCAATCATAATAGTCATAATAGCCATAATAATCGTAATAGTCGTAATAATAACAATAATGAACTTGGAAATAATCGTAATAATCATTATAATAGTCATAATAGCCATAAAAATCACAATAGCCATAAGAATCAGAATGGTGATCATAATAATCATGCTAACAACCATAATGATCACAGTGATCATCATAATAACTACAATAATCATAATAATCGTAATTGTAATGTTAATAAGATTAGCAATAATCACAATAATCATAGCAACCGTAATAATCTTAGTGATGATCATAATATTCAAGATAATTATATCAAGATCCGTAATAACCATAATAATCATAATAATAACCATAATGGGTTCGGAAATAATCATAATATACATTATACTAGCCATAACAACCATAATAGTCATAATAGCCATAATAATCATAATAGTCGTAATAATAACAATAATGAACTTGGAAATAGTCGTAATAATCATTACAATAGTCATAATAGCCATAAAAATCACAATAGGCATAATAATCAGAATGGTGATCATAATAATAATACTAACAACCATATTGATCATAGTAATCATCACAATAAACAGAATAGTCATGGAAATAATCTTAATAACCATTATTATAAACGTAATAACCATAATCATCGTAATAACCATAATGATCTTAATGATGACCATAATATGCATCATAATTATACCTAGACATATAATAATCAGAGTAATCATAATAATAAACATAATAAGCTTTGAAATAATCATAATAACCGTTATACTAGCCATAGCAACCATAATAATCATAATAACCATAATATTCATAATAATTATAGTAATAACCATAATAAGCTTGGAAATAATCATAATAAGCATTATACTAGCCATAATAATCATAATGACTATAATAATCATACTAGACATAATAATAACCATAATAAACTTGGAAATAATCATATTTATCATTATAATAGCAATAATAACCATAAAAATCATAATAGCCATAATAATCTGAATGTTGATCCTCATAATCATACTAACAGCCATAATAATCATAGTGATCATCATAACAACTACAATAATCATAATAATTGTAATTGTAATGTTAATAAGGATAGCAATAATCACAATAATCAGAGTAACAGTAATAATCTTAATGATGATCATAATATTCATGATAATTACATCAAGATCCGTAATAATCATAATAATCATAATAATAACCATAATGGGTTCGGAAATAATCATAATATACATTATACCAGCCATAACAACCATAATAGTCATACTACCCATAATAATCATAATAGTCGTAATAATAACAATAATGAACTTGGAAATAATCGTAATAATCATTACAATAGTCATAATAGCCATAAAAATCACAATAGGCATAATAATCAGAATGGTGATCATAATAATAATACTAACAACCATAATGATCATAGTGATCATCATAATAACTACAATAATCATAATAATCGTAATTGTAATATTTATAAGCTTAGCAATAATCACAATAATCAGAGTAACCATAATAATCTTAATGATGATCATAATATCCATGATAATTATACCAAGACCCATAATAACCATAGTAACCATAATAATAAACATAATAAGCTTTGAAATAATCATAATAACCGTTATACTATCCATAGTAACCATAATAATCATAATAACCATAATAATCATAATAATTATAGTAATAACCATAATAAGCTTGGAAATAATCATAATAAGCATTATACTAGCCATAATAATCATAATAACTATAATAATCATACTAGACATAATAATAACCATAATAAACATGGAAATAATCATATTTATCATTATAATAGCAATAATAACCATAAAAACCATAATAGCCATAATAATCTGAATGTTGATCCTCATAATCATACTAACAACCATAATAATCATAGTGATCACCATAATAACTACAATAATCATAATAATCGTAATTGTAATGTTAATAAGCATAGCAATAATCACAATAATCATAGTCACCATAATAATCTTAATGATGATCATAATATCCATGATAATTATACCAAGATCCGTAATAATCATAATAATCATAATAATAACCTCAATGGGTTCGGAAATAATCATAATATACATTATACTAGCCATATCAATCATAATAGTCATAATAGCCATAATAATCGTAATAGTCGTAATAATAACAATAATGAACTTGGAAATAATCGTAATAATCATTATAATAGTCATAATAGCCATAAAAATCACAATAGCCATAATAGTCAGAATGGTGATCATAATAATCAAACTAACAACCATAATGATCATAGTGATCATCATAATAACTACAATAAACATAATAATCGTAATTGTAATATTTATAAGCTTAGCAATAATCACAATAATCAGAGTAACCATAATAATCTTAATGATGATCATAATATCCATGATAATTATACCAAGACCCATAATAACAATAGTAACCATAATAATAAACATAATAAGCTTTGAAATAATCATAATAACCGTTATACTATCCATAGTAACCATAATAATCATAATAACCATAATAATCATAATAATTATAGTAATAACCATAATAAGCTTGGAAATAATCAGAATAAGCATTATACTAGCCATAATAATCATAATAACTATAATAATAATACTAGTCATAATAATACCCATAATAAACTTGGAAATAATCATATTTATCATTATAATAGCAATAATAACCATAAAGATCATAATAACCATAATAATCTGAATGTTGATCCTGATAATCATACTAACAACCATAATGATCATAGTAATCATCATAATAAACAAAATAGTCATGGAAATAATCTTAATAATCAATATTATTAACGTAATAACCACAATGATCTTAATGATGACCATAATATGCATCATAATTATACCTAGACATATAATAATCAGAGTAATCATAATAATAAACATAATAAGCTTTGAAATAATCATAATAACCGTTATACTAGCCATAATAACCATACTAATCATAATAACCATATTAATCATAATAATTATAATAATAACCATAATAAGCTTGGAAATAATCATAATAAGCATTATACTAGCCATAATAATCATAATAACTATAATAATCATAATAGTCATAATGATAACCATAATAAACTTGGAAATAGTCACATTTATCATTATAATAGCAATAATGACCATAAAAATCATAATAGCCATAATAATCTAAATGTTGATCATGATAATCATACTAACAGCCATAATAGTCATAGTGAACATCATAATAACTACAATAATCATAATAATAGTAATTGTAATGTTAATAGGCATAGCAATAATCACAATAATCAGAGTAACCATAATAATCTTAATGATGATCATAATATACATGATAATTATACCAAGACCCGTAATAATCATAATAATCATAATAATAACCATAATAGGTTCGGAAATAATCATAATATACTTTATACTAGCCATAACAACCATAATAGTCATAATAGCCATAATAATCATAATAGTCGTTATAATAACCATAATGAACTTGGAAATAATCGTAATAATCATTACAATAGCCATAATAGCCATAAAAATCACAATAGCCATAATAATCTGAATGGTGATCATAATAATCATACTAACAACCATAATGATCATAGTAATCATCATAATAAACAGAATAGCCATGGAAATAATCTTAATAATCATTATTATTAACGTGATAACCATAATCATCGTAATGACCATAGTGATCTTAATGATGACCATAATATTCATCATAATTATACTAAGACATATAATAATCACAGTAATCATAATAATACACATAATAAGCTTTGAAATAATCATAATAACCTTTGTACTAGCCATAATAACCATAATAATCATAATAACTAGAATAATCATAATAGTCATAATAATCGCAATAACCATAATGATCTTAATGATGATCATGATATTCATCATAATTATACCAAGATCCATAATAATCATAGTAACCATAATAATAAACATAATAAGCTTTGAAATAATCATATTAACCGTTATACTATCCATAGTAACCATAATAATCATAATAACCATAATAATCATAATAATTATAGTAATAACCATAATGAGCTTGGAAATAATCAGAATAAGCATTATACTAGCCATAATAATCATAATAACTATAATAATCATACTAGTCATAATAATACCCATAATAAACTTGGAAATAATCATATTTATCATTATAATAGCAATAATAACCATAAAGATCATAATAACCATAATAATCTGAATGTTGATCCTGATAATCATACTAACAACCATAATAACCATAGTAACCATAATAATAAACATAATAAGCTTTGAAATAATCATAATAACCGTTATACTATCCATAGTAACCATAATAATCATAATAACCATAATAATCATAATAATTATAGTAATAACCATAATAAGCTTGGAAATAATCATAATAAGCATTATACTAGCCATAATAATCATAATAACTATAATAATCATACTAGACATAATAATAACCATAATAAACATGGAAATAATCATATTTATCATTATAATAGCAATAATAACCATAAAAACCATAATAGCCATAATAATCTGAATGTTGATCCTCATAATCATACTAGCAACCATAATAATCATAGTGATCACCATAATAACTACAATAATCATAATAATCGTAATTGTAATGTTAATAAGCATAGCAATAATCACAATAATCATAGTCACCATAATAATCTTAATGATGATCATAATATCCATGATAATTATACCAAGATCCGTAATAATCATAATAATCGTAATAATAACCTCAATGGGTTCGGAAATAATCATAATATACATTATACTAGCCATATCAATCATAATAGTCATAATAGCCATAATAATCGTAATAGTCGTAATAATAACAATAATGAACTTGGAAATAATCGTAATAATCATTATAATAGTCATAATAGCCATAAAAATCACAATAGCCATAATAGTCAGAATGGTGATCATAATAATCAAACTAACAACCATAATGATCATAGTGATCATCATAATAACTACAATAAACATAATAATCGTAATTGTAATATTTATAAGCTTAGCAATAATCACAATAATCAGAGTAACCATAATAATCTTAATGATGATCATAATATCCATGATAATTATACCAAGACCCATAATAACAATAGTAACCATAATAATAAACATAATAAGCTTTGAAATAATCATAATAACCGTTATACTATCCATAGTAACCATAATAATCATAATAACCATAATAATCATAATAATTATAGTAATAACCATAATAAGCTTGGAAATAATCAGAATAAGCATTATACTAGCCATAATAATCATAATAACTATAATAATCATACTAGTCATAATAATACCCATAATAAACTTGGAAATAATCATATTTATCATTATAATAGCAATAATAACCATAAAGATCATAATAGCCATAATAATCTGAATGTTGATCCTGATAATCATACTAACAACCATAATGATCATAGTAATCATCATAATAAACAAAATAGTCATGGAAATAATCTTAATAATCAATATTATTAACGTAATAACCATAATGATCTTAATGATGACCATAATATTCATCATAATTATACTAAGACAAATAATAATCAGAGTAATCATAATAATAAACATAATAAGCTTTGAAATAATCATGATAACCGTTATACTAGCCATAGTAACCATAATAATCATAATAGCCATAAAAATCATAATAATTATAATAATAACCATAATAAGCTTGGAAATAATCATAATAAGCATTATACTAGCCATAATAATCATAATAACTATAATAATCATAATAGTCATAATGATAACCATAATAAACTTGGAAATAGTCACATTTATCATTATAATAGCAATAATGACCATAAAAATCATAATAGCCATAATAATCTAAATGTTGATCATGATAATCATACTAACAGCCATAATAGTCATAGTGAACATCATAATAACTACAATAATCATAATAATAGTAATTGTAATGTTAATAGGCATAGCAATAATCACAATAATCAGAGTAACCATAATAATCTTAATGATGATCATAATATACATGATAATTATACCAAGACCCGTAATAATCATAATAATCATAATAATAACCATAATAGGTTCGGAAATAATCATAATATACTTTATACTAGCCATAACAACCATAATAGTCATAATAGCCATAATAATCATAATAGTCGTTATAATAACCATAATGAACTTGGAAATAATCGTAATAATCATTACAATAGCCATAATAGCCATAAAAATCACAATAGCCATAATATTCTGAATGGTGATCATAATAATCATACTAACAACCATAATGATCATAGTAATCATCATAATAAACAGAATAGCCATGGAAATAATCTTAATAATCATTATTATTAACGTGATAACCATAATCATCGTAATGACCATAGTGATCTTAATGATGACCATAATATTCATCATAATTATACTAAGACATATAATAATCACAGTAATCATAATAATACACATAATAAGCTTTGAAATAATCATAATAACCTTTGTACTAGCCATAATAACCATAATAATCATAATAACTAGAATAATCATAATAGTCATAATAATCGCAATAACCATAATGATCTTAATGATGATCATGATATTCATCATAATTATACCAAGATCCATAATAATCATAGTAACCATAATAATAAACATAATAAGCTTTGAAATAATCATATTAACCGTTATACTATCCATAGTAACCATAATAATCATAATAACCATAATAATCATAATAATTATAGTAATAACCATAATGAGCTTGGAAATAATCAGAATAAGCATTATACTAGCCATAATAATCATAATAACTATAATAATAATACTAGTCATAATAATACCCATAATAAACTTGGAAATAATCATATTTATCATTATAATAGCAATAATAACCATAAAGATCATAATAACCATAATAATCTGAATGTTGATCCTGATAATCATACTAACAACCATAATGATCATAGTAATCATCATAATAAACAAAATAGTCATGGAAATAATCTTAATAATCAATATTATTAACGTAATAACCATAATGATCTTAATGATGACCATAATATTCATCATAATTATACCTAGACATATAATAATCAGAGTAATAATAATAATAAACATAATAAGCTTTGAAATAATCATAATAACCGTTATACTAGCCATAGTAACCATAATAATCATAATAACCATAATATTCATAATAATTATAGTAATAACCATGATAAGCTAGGAAATAATCATAATAAGCATTATACTAGCCATAATAATCATAATAGCTATAATAATCATACTAGACATAATAATAACCATAATAAACTTGGAAATAATCATATTTATCATTATAATATCAATAATAACCATAAAAATCATAATAGCCATAATAATCTGAATGTTGATCCTCATAATCATACTAACAACCATAATAATCATAGTGATCACCATAATAACTACAATAGTCATAATAAACGTAATTGTAATGTTAATAAGCATAGCAATAATCACAATAATCATAGTAACCATAATAATCTTAATGATGATCATAATATTCATGATAATTATACCAAGATCCGTAATGATCATAATAATCATAATAATAACCATACTGGGTTCGGAAATATTCATAATATACATTATACTAGCCATATCAACCATAATAGTCATAATAGCCATAATAATCATAATAGTCGTAATAATAACAATAATGAACTTGGAAATAATCGTAATAATCATTGTAATAGTCATAATAGCCATAAAAATCACAATAGCCTTAAGAATCAGAATGGTGATCATAATAATCATACTAACAACCATAATGATCACAGTGATCATCATAATAACTACAATAATCATAATAATCGTAATTGTAATGTTAATAAGATTAGCAATAATCACAATAATCATAGCAACCGTAATAATCTTAGTGATGATCATAATATTCAAGATAATTATATCAAGATCCGTAATAACCATAATAATCATAATAATAGCCATAATGGGTTCGGAAATAATCATAATATACATTATACTAGCCATAACAACCATAATAGTCATAATAGCCATAATAATCATAATAGTCGTAATAATAACAATAATGAACTTGGAAATAGTCGTAATAATCATTACAATAGTCATAATAGCCATAAAAATCACAATAGCCATAATAATCAGAATGGTGATCATAATAATAATACTAACAACCATATTGATCATAGTAATCATCATAATAAACAGAATAGTCATGGAAATAATCTTAATAACCATTATTATAAACGTAAGAACCATAATCATCGTAATAACCATAATGATCTTAATGATGACCATAATATGCATCATAATTATACCTAGACATATAATAATCAGAGTAATCATAATAATAAACATAATAAGCTTTGAAATAATCATAATAACCGTTATACTAGCCATAATAACCATACTAATCATAATAACCATATTAATCATAATAATTATAATAATAACCATAATAAGCTTGGAAATAATCATAATAAGCATTATACTAGCCATAATAATCATAATAACTATAATAATCATAATAGTCGTAATGATAACCATAATAAACTTGGAAATAGTCATATTTATCATTATAATAGCAATAATGACCATAAAAATCATAATAGCCATAATAATCTAAATGTTGATCATGATAATCATACTAACAACCATAATGATCATAGTAATCATCATAATAAACAAAATAGTCATGGAAATAATCTTAATAATCAATATTATTAACGTAATAACCATAATGATCTTAATGATGACCATGATATTCATCATAATTATACTAAGACAAATAATAATCAGAGTAATCATAATAATAAACATAATAAGCTTTGAAATAATCATAATAACCGTTATACTAGCCATAGTAACCATAATAATCATAATAGCCATAAAAATCATAATAATTATAATAATAACCATAATAAGCCTGGAAATAATCATAATAAGCATTATACTAGCCATAATAATCATAATAATCATAATAACTATAATAATCATAGTAGTCATAATAATAACCATAATAAACTTGGAAATAATCATATTTATCATTATAATAGCAATAATAACCATAAAGATCATAATAGCCATAATAATCTGAATGTTGATCCTGATAATCATACTAACAACCATAATGACCATAGTAATCATCATAATAAACAAAATAGTCATGGAAATAATCTTAATAATCAATATTATTAACGTAATAACCATAATGATCTTAATGATGACCATAATATTCATCATAATTATACCTAGACATATAATAATCAGAGTAATCATAATAATAAACATAATGAGCTTTGAAATAGTCGTAATAACCGTTATACTAGCCATAGTAACCATACTAATCATAATAACCATAATAATCATAATAATCATAATTATAACCATAATAAGCTTGGAAATAATCATAATAAGCATTATACTAGCCATAATAATCATAATAACTATAATAATCATAATAGTCATAATGATAACCATAATAAACTTGGAAATAGTCATATTTATCATTATAATAGCAATAATGACCATAAAAATCATAATAGCCATAATAATCTAAATGTTGATCATGATAATCATACTAACAGCCATAATAGTCATAGTGATCATCATAATAACTACAATAATCATAATAATAGTAATTGTAATGTTAATAGGCATAGCAATAATCACAATAATCAGAGTAACCATAATAATCTTAATGATGATCATAATATACATGATAATTATACCAAGACCCGTAATAATCATAATAATCATAATAATAACCATAATAGGTTCGGAAATAATCATAATATACTTTATACTAGCCATAACAACCATAATAGTCATAATAGCCATAATAATCATAATAGTCGTTATAATAACCATAATGAACTTGGAAATAATCGTAATAATCATTACAATAGCCATAATAGCCATAAAAATCACAATAGCCATAATAATCTGAATGGTGATCATAATAATCATACTAACAACCATAATGATCATAGTAATCATCATAATAAACAGAATAGTCATGGAAATAATCTTAATAATCATTATTATTAACGTGATAACCATAATCATCGTAATGACCATAGTGATCTTAATGATGACCATAATATTCATCATAATTATACTAAGACATATAATAATCACAGTAATCATAATAATAAACATAATAAGCTTTGAAATAATCATAATAACCTTTGTACTAGCCATAATAACCATAATAATCATAATAACTAGAATAATCATAATAGTCATAATAATCGCAATAACCATAATGATCTTAATGATGATCATGATATTCATCATAATTATACCAAGATCCATAATAATCATAGTAACCATAATAATAAACATAATAAGCTTTGAAATAATCATATTAACCGTTATACTATCCATAGTAACCATAATAATCATAATAACCATAATAATCATAATAATTATAGTAATAACCATAATGAGCTTGGAAATAATCAGAATAAGCATTATACTAGCCATAATAATCATAATAACTATAATAATCATACTAGTCATAATAATACCCATAATAAACTTGGAAATAATCATATTTAGCATTATAATAGCAATAATAACCATAAAAACCATAATAGCCATAATAATCTGAATGTTGATCCTCATAATCATACTAACAACCATAATAATCATAGTGATCACCATAATAACTACAATAATCATAATAATCGTAATTGTAATGTTAATAAGCATAGCAATAATCACAATAATCATAGTCACCATAATAATCTTAATGATGATCATAATATCCATGATAATTATACCAAGATCCGTAATAATCATAATAATCATAATAATAACCTCAATGGGTTCGGAAATAATCATAATATACATTATACTAGCCATATCAATCATAATAGTCATAATAGCCATAATAATCGTAATAGTCGTAATAATAACAATAATGAACTTGGAAATAATCGTAATAATCATTATAATAGTCATAATAGCCATAAAAATCACAATAGCCATAAGAATCAGAATGGTGATCATAATAATCATGCTAACAACCATAATGATCACAGTGATCATCATAATAACTACAATAATCATAATAATCGTAATTGTAATGTTAATAAGATTAGCAATAATCACAATAATCATACCAACCGTAATAATCTTAGTGATGATCATAATATTCAAGATAATTATATCAAGATCCGTAATAACCATAATAATCATAATAATAACCATAATGGGTTCGGAAATAATCATAATATACATTATACTAGCCATAACAACCATAATAGTCATAATAGCCATAATAATCATAATAGTCGTAATAATAACAATAATGAACTTGGAAATAGTCGTAATAATCATTACAATAGTCATAATAGCCATAAAAATCACAATAGGCATAATAATCAGAATGGTGATCATAATAATAATACTAACAACCATATTGATCATAGTAATCATCACAATAAACAGAATAGTCATGGAAATAATCTTAATAACCATTATTATAAACGTAATAACCATAATCATCGTAATAACCATAATGATCTTAATGATGACCATAATATGCATCATAATTATACCTAGACATATAATAATCAGAGTAATCATAATAATAAACATAATAAGCTTTGAAATAATCATAATAACCGTTATACTAGCCATAGCAACCATAATAATCATAATAACCATAATATTCATAATAATTATAGTAATAACCATAATAAGCTTGGAAATAATCATAATAAGCATTATACTAGCCATAATAATCATAATGACTATAATAATCATACTAGACATAATAATAACCATAATAAACTTGGAAATAATCATATTTATCATTATAATAGCAATAATAACCATAAAAATCATAATAGCCATAATAATCTGAATGTTGATCCTCATAATCATACTAACAGCCATAATAATCATAGTGATCATCATAACAACTACAATAATCATAATAATTGTAATTGTAATGTTAATAAGGATAGCAATAATCACAATAATCAGAGTAACAGTAATAATCTTAATGATGATCATAATATTCATGATAATTACATCAAGATCCGTAATAATCATAATAATCATAATAATAACCATAATGGGTTCGGAAATAATCATAATATACATTATACCAGCCATAACAACCATAATAGTCATACTACCCATAATAATCATAATAGTCGTAATAATAACAATAATGAACTTGGAAATAATCGTAATAATCATTACAATAGTCATAATAGCCATAAAAATCACAATAGGCATAATAATCAGAATGGTGATCATAATAATAATACTAACAACCATAATGATCATAGTGATCATCATAATAACTACAATAATCATAATAATCGTAATTGTAATATTTATAAGCTTAGCAATAATCACAATAATCAGAGTAACCATAATAATCTTAATGATGATCATAATATCCATGATAATTATACCAAGACCCATAATAACCATAGTAACCATAATAATAAACATAATAAGCTTTGAAATAATCATAATAACCGTTATACTATCCATAGTAACCATAATAATCATAATAACCATAATAATCATAATAATTATAGTAATAACCATAATAAGCTTGGAAATAATCATAATAAGCATTATACTAGCCATAATAATCATAATAACTATAATAATCATACTAGACATAATAATAACCATAATAAACATGGAAATAATCATATTTATCATTATAATAGCAATAATAACCATAAAAACCATAATAGCCATAATAATCTGAATGTTGATCCTCATAATCATACTAACAACCATAATAATCATAGTGATCACCATAATAACTACAATAATCATAATAATCGTAATTGTAATGTTAATAAGCATAGCAATAATCACAATAATCATAGTCACCATAATAATCTTAATGATGATCATAATATCCATGATAATTATACCAAGATCCGTAATAATCATAATAATCATAATAATAACCTCAATGGGTTCGGAAATAATCATAATATACATTATACTAGCCATATCAATCATAATAGTCATAATAGCCATAATAATCGTAATAGTCGTAATAATAACAATAATGAACTTGGAAATAATCGTAATAATCATTATAATAGTCATAATAGCCATAAAAATCACAATAGCCATAATAGTCAGAATGGTGATCATAATAATCAAACTAACAACCATAATGATCATAGTGATCATCATAATAACTACAATAAACATAATAATCGTAATTGTAATATTTATAAGCTTAGCAATAATCACAATAATCAGAGTAACCATAATAATCTTAATGATGATCATAATATCCATGATAATTATACCAAGACCCATAATAACAATAGTAACCATAATAATAAACATAATAAGCTTTGAAATAATCATAATAACCGTTATACTATCCATAGTAACCATAATAATCATAATAACCATAATAATCATAATAATTATAGTAATAACCATAATAAGCTTGGAAATAATCAGAATAAGCATTATACTAGCCATAATAATCATAATAACTATAATAATAATACTAGTCATAATAACACCCATAATAAACTTGGAAATAATCATATTTATCATTATAATAGCAATAATAACCATAAAGATCATAATAACCATAATAATCTGAATGTTGATCCTGATAATCATACTAACAACCATAATGATCATAGTAATCATCATAATAAACAAAATAGTCATGGAAATAATCTTAATAATCAATATTATTAACGTAATAACCATAATGATCTTAATGATGACCATAATATGCATCATAATTATACCTAGACATATAATAATCAGAGTAATCATAATAATAAACATAATAAGCTTTGAAATAATCATAATAACCGTTATACTAGCCATAATAACCATACTAATCATAATAACCATATTAATCATAATAATTATAATAATAACCATAATAAGCTTGGAAATAATCATAATAAGCATTATACTAGCCATAATAATCATAATAACTATAATAATCATAATAGTCATAATGATAACCATAATAAACTTGGAAATAGTCACATTTATCATTATAATAGCAATAATGACCATAAAAATCATAATAGCCATAATAATCTAAATGTTGATCATGATAATCATACTAACAGCCATAATAGTCATAGTGAACATCATAATAACTACAATAATCATAATAATAGTAATTGTAATGTTAATAGGCATAGCAATAATCACAATAATCAGAGTAACCATAATAATCTTAATGATGATCATAATATACATGATAATTATACCAAGACCCGTAATAATCATAATAATCATAATAATAACCATAATAGGTTCGGAAATAATCATAATATACTTTATACTAGCCATAACAACCATAATAGTCATAATAGCCATAATAATCATAATAGTCGTTATAATAACCATAATGAACTTGGAAATAATCGTAATAATCATTACAATAGCCATAATAGCCATAAAAATCACAATAGCCATAATAATCTGAATGGTGATCATAATAATCATACTAACAACCATAATGATCATAGTAATCATCATAATAAACAGAATAGCCATGGAAATAATCTTAATAATCATTATTATTAACGTGATAACCATAATCATCGTAATGACCATAGTGATCTTAATGATGACCATAATATTCATCATAATTATACTAAGACATATAATAATCACAGTAATCATAATAATACACATAATAAGCTTTGAAATAATCATAATAACCTTTGTACTAGCCATAATAACCATAATAATCATAATAACTAGAATAATCATAATAGTCATAATAATCGCAATAACCATAATGATCTTAATGATGATCATGATATTCATCATAATTATACCAAGATCCATAATAATCATAGTAACCATAATAATAAACATAATAAGCTTTGAAATAATCATATTAACCGTTATACTATCCATAGTAACCATAATAATCATAATAACCATAATAATCATAATAATTATAGTAATAACCATAATGAGCTTGGAAATAATCAGAATAAGCATTATACTAGCCATAATAATCATAATAACTATAATAATCATACTAGTCATAATAATACCCATAATAAACTTGGAAATAATCATATTTATCATTATAATAGCAATAATAACCATAAAGATCATAATAACCATAATAATCTGAATGTTGATCCTGATAATCATACTAACAACCATAATAACCATAGTAACCATAATAATAAACATAATAAGCATTGAAATAATCATAATAACCGTTATACTATCCATAGTAACCATAATAATCATAATAACCATAATAATCATAATAATTATAGTAATAACCATAATAAGCTTGGAAATAATCATAATAAGCATTATACTAGCCATAATAATCATAATAACTATAATAATCATACTAGACATAATAATAACCATAATAAACATGGAAATAATCATATTTATCATTATAATAGCAATAATAACCATAAAAACCATAATAGCCATAATAATCTGAATGTTGATCCTCATAATCATACTAGCAACCATAATAATCATAGTGATCACCATAATAACTACAATAATCATAATAATCGTAATTGTAATGTTAATAAGCATAGCAATAATCACAATAATCATAGTCACCATAATAATCTTAATGATGATCATAATATCCATGATAATTATACCAAGATCCGTAATAATCATAATAATCATAATAATAACCTCAATGAGTTCGGAAATAATCATAATATACATTATACTAGCCATATCAATCATAATAGTCATAATAGCCATAATAATCGTAATAGTCGTAATAATAACAATAATGAACTTGGAAATAATCGTAATAATCATTATAATAGTCATAATAGCCATAAAAATCACAATAGCCATAATAGTCAGAATGGTGATCATAATAATCAAACTAACAACCATAATGATCATAGTGATCATCATAATAACTACAATAAACATAATAATCGTAATTGTAATATTTATAAGCTTAGCAATAATCACAATAATCAGAGTAACCATAATAATCTTAATGATGATCATAATATCCATGATAATTATACCAAGACCCATAATAACAATAGTAACCATAATAATAAACATAATAAGCTTTGAAATAATCATAATAACCGTTATACTATCCATAGTAACCATAATAATCATAATAACCATAATAATCATAATAATTATAGTAATAACCATAATAAGCTTGGAAATAATCAGAATAAGCATTATACTAGCCATAATAATCATAATAACTATAATAATCATACTAGTCATAATAATACCCATAATAAACTTGGAAATAATCATATTTATCATTATAATAGCAATAATAACCATAAAGATCATAATAGCCATAATAATCTGAATGTTGATCCTGATAATCATACTAACAACCATAATGATCATAGTAATCATCATAATAAACAAAATAGTCATGGAAATAATCTTAATAATCAATATTATTAACGTAATAACCATAATGATCTTAATGATGACCATAATATTCATCATAATTATACTAAGACAAATAATAATCAGAGTAATCATAATAATAAACATAATAAGCTTTGAAATAATCATGATAACCGTTATACTAGCCATAGTAACCATAATAATCATAATAGCCATAAAAATCATAATAATTATAATAATAACCATAATAAGCTTGGAAATAATCATAATAAGCATTATACTAGCCATAATAATCATAATAACTATAATAATCATAATAGTCATAATGATAACCATAATAAACTTGGAAATAGTCACATTTATCATTATAATAGCAATAATGACCATAAAAATCATAATAGCCATAATAATCTAAATGTTGATCATGATAATCATACTAACAGCCATAATAGTCATAGTGAACATCATAATAACTACAATAATCATAATAATAGTAATTGTAATGTTAATAGGCATAGCAATAATCACAATAATCAGAGTAACCATAATAATCTTAATGATGATCATAATATACATGATAATTATACCAAGACCCGTAATAATCATAATAATCATAATAATAACCATAATAGGTTCGGAAATAATCATAATATACTTTATACTAGCCATAACAACCATAATAGTCATAATAGCCATAATAATCATAATAGTCGTTATAATAACCATAATGAACTTGGAAATAATCGTAATAATCATTACAATAGCCATAATAGCCATAAAAATCACAATAGCCATAATAATCTGAATGGTGATCATAATAATCATACTAACAACCATAATGATCATAGTAATCATCATAATAAACAGAATAGCCATGGAAATAATCTTAATAATCATTATTATTAACGTGATAACCATAATCATCGTAATGACCATAGTGATCTTAATGATGACCATAATATTCATCATAATTATACTAAGACATATAATAATCACAGTAATCATAATAATACACATAATAAGCTTTGAAATAATCATAATAACCTTTGTACTAGCCATAATAACCATAATAATCATAACAACTAGAATAATCATAATAGTCATAATAATCGCAATAACCATAATGATCTTAATGATGATCATGATATTCATCATAATTATACCAAGATCCATAATAATCATAGTAACCATAATAATAAACATAATAAGCTTTGAAATAATCATATTAACCGTTATACTATCCATAGTAACCATAATAATCATAATAACCATAATAATCATAATAATTATAGTAATAACCATAATGAGCTTGGAAATAATCAGAATAAGCATTATACTAGCCATAATAATCATAATAACTATAATAATAATACTAGTCATAATAATACCCATAATAAACTTGGAAATAATCATATTTATCATTATAATAGCAATAATAACCATAAAGATCATAATAACCATAATAATCTGAATGTTGATCCTGATAATCATACCAACAACCATAATGATCATAGTAATCATCATAATAAACAAAATAGTCATGGAAATAATCTTAATAATCAATATTATTAACGTAATAACCATAATGATCTTAATGATGACCATAATATTCATCATAATTATACCTAGACATATAATAATCAGAGTAATAATAATAATAAACATAATAAGCTTTGAAATAATCATAATAACCGTTATACTATCCATAGTAACCATAATAATCATAATAACCATAATAATCATAATAATTATAGTAATAACCATAATGAGCTTGGAAATAATCAGAATAAGCATTATACTAGCCATAATAATCATAATAACTATAATAATCATACTAGTCATAATAATACCCATAATAAACTTGGAAATAATCATATTTATCATTATAATAGCAATAATAACCATAAAAACCATAATAGCCATAATAATCTGAATGTTGATCCTCATAATCATACTAACAACCATAATAATCATAGTGATCACCATAATAACTACAATAATCATAATAATCGTAATTGTAATGTTAATAAGCATAGCAATAATCACAATAATCATAGTCACCATAATAATCTTAATGATGATCATAATATCCATGATAATTATACCAAGATCCGTAATAATCATAATAATCATAATAATAACCTCAATGGGTTCGGAAATAATCATAATATACATTATACTAGCCATATCAATCATAATAGTCATAATAGCCATAATAATCGTAATAGTCGTAATAATAACAATAATGAACTTGGAAATAATCGTAATAATCATTATAATAGTCATAATAGCCATAAAAATCACAATAGCCATAAGAATCAGAATGGTGATCATAATAATCATGCTAACAACCATAATGATCACAGTGATCATCATAATAACTACAATAATCATAATAATCGTAATTGTAATGTTAATAAGATTAGCAATAATCACAATAATCATAGCAACCGTAATAATCTTAGTGATGATCATAATATTCAAGATAATTATATCAAGATCCGTAATAACCATAATAATCATAATAATAACCATAATGGGTTCGGAAATAATCATAATATACATTATACTAGCCATAACAACCATAATAGTCATAATAGCCATAATAATCATAATAGTCGTAATAATAACAATAATGAACTTGGAAATAGTCGTAATAATCATTACAATAGTCATAATAGCCATAAAAATCACAATAGGCATAATAATCAGAATGGTGATCATAATAATAATACTAACAACCATATTGATCATAGTAATCATCACAATAAACAGAATAGTCATGGAAATAATCTTAATAACCATTATTATAAACATAATAACCATAATCATCGTAATAACCATAATGATCTTAATGATGACCATAATATGCATCATAATTATACCTAGACATATAATAATCAGAGTAATCATAATAATAAACATAATAAGCTTTGAAATAATCATAATAACCGTTATACTAGCCATAGCAACCATAATAATCATAATAACCATAATATTCATAATAATTATAGTAATAACCATAATAAGCTTGGAAATAATCATAATAAGCATTATACTAGCCATAATAATCATAATGACTATAATAATCATACTAGACATAATAATAACCATAATAAACTTGGAAATAATCATATTTATCATTATAATAGCAATAATAACCATAAAAATCATAATAGCCATAATAATCTGAATGTTGATCCTCATAATCATACTAACAGCCATAATAATCATAGTGATCATCATAACAACTACAATAATCATAATAATTGTAATTGTAATGTTAATAAGGATAGCAATAATCACAATAATCAGAGTAACAGTAATAATCTTAATGATGATCATAATATTCATGATAATTACATCAAGATCCGTAATAATCATAATAATCATAATAATAACCATAATGGGTTCGGAAATAATCATAATATACATTATACCAGCCATAACAACCATAATAGTCATACTACCCATAATAATCATAATAGTCGTAATAATAACAATAATGAACTTGGAAATAATCGTAATAATCATTACAATAGTCATAATAGCCATAAAAATCACAATAGGCATAATAATCAGAATGGTGATCATAATAATAATACTAACAACCATAATGATCATAGTGATCATCATAATAACTACAATAATCATAATAATCGTAATTGTAATATTTATAAGCTTAGCAATAATCACAATAATCAGAGTAACCATAATAATCTTAATGATGATCATAATATCCATGATAATTATACCAAGACCCATAATAACCATAGTAACCATAATAATAACCATAATAAGCTTTGAAATAATCATAATAACCGTTATACTATCCATAGTAACCATAATAATCATAATAACCATAATAATCATAATAATTATAGTAATAACCATAATAAGCTTGGAAATAATCATAATAAGCATTATACTAGCCATAATAATCATAATAACTATAATAATCATACTAGACATAATAATAACCATAATAAACATGGAAATAATCATATTTATCATTATAATAGCAATAATAACCATAAAAACCATAATAGCCATAATAATCTGAATGTTGATCCTCATAATCATACTAACAACCATAATAATCATAGTGATCACCATAATAACTACAATAATCATAATAATCGTAATTGTAATGTTAATAAGCATAGCAATAATCACAATAATCATAGTCACCATAATAATCTTAATGATGATCATAATATCCATGATAATTATACCAAGATCCGTAATAATCATAATAATCATAATAATAACCTCAATGGGTTCGGAAATAATCATAATATACATTATACTAGCCATATCAATCATAATAGTCATAATAGCCATAATAATCGTAATAGTCGTAATAATAACAATAATGAACTTGGAAATAATCGTAATAATCATTATAATAGTCATAATAGCCATAAAAATCACAATAGCCATAATAGTCAGAATGGTGATCATAATAATCAAACTAACAACCATAATGATCATAGTGATCATCATAATAACTACAATAAACATAATAATCGTAATTGTAATATTTATAAGCTTAGCAATAATCACAATAATCAGAGTAACCATAATAATCTTAATGATGATCATAATATCCATGATAATTATACCAAGACCCATAATAACAATAGTAACCATAATAATAAACATAATAAGCTTTGAAATAATCATAATAACCGTTATACTATCCATAGTAACCATAATAATCATAATAACCATAATAATCATAATAATTATAGTAATAACCATAATAAGCTTGGAAATAATCAGAATAAGCATTATACTAGCCATAATAATCATAATAACTATAATAATCATAATAGTCATAATGATAACCATAATAAACTTGGAAATAGTCACATTTATCATTATAATAGCAATAATGACCATAAAAATCATAATAGCCATAATAATCTAAATGTTGATCATGATAATCATACTAACAGCCATAATAGTCATAGTGAACATCATAATAACTACAATAATCATAATAATAGTAATTGTAATGTTAATAGGCATAGCAATAATCACAATAATCAGAGTAACCATAATAATCTTAATGATGATCATAATATACATGATAATTATACCAAGACCCGTAATAATCATAATAATCATAATAATAACCATAATAGGTTCGGAAATAATCATAATATACTTTATACTAGCCATAACAACCATAATAGTCATAATAGCCATAATAATCATAATAGTCGTTATAATAACCATAATGAACTTGGAAATAATCGTAATAATCATTACAATAGCCATAATAGCCATAAAAATCACAATAGCCATAATAATCTGAATGGTGATCATAATAATCATACTAACAACCATAATGATCATAGTAATCATCATAATAAACAGAATAGCCATGGAAATAATCTTAATAATCATTATTATTAACGTGATAACCATAATCATCGTAATGACCATAGTGATCTTAATGATGACCATAATATTCATCATAATTATACTAAGACATATAATAATCACAGTAATCATAATAATACACATAATAAGCTTTGAAATAATCATAATAACCTTTGTACTAGCCATAATAACCATAATAATCATAATAACTAGAATAATCATAATAGTCATAATAATCGCAATAACCATAATGATCTTAATGATGATCATGATATTCATCATAATTATACCAAGATCCATAATAATCATAGTAACCATAATAATAAACATAATAAGCTTTGAAATAATCATATTAACCGTTATACTATCCATAGTAACCATAATAATCATAATAACCATAATAATCATAATAATTATAGTAATAACCATAATGAGCTTGGAAATAATCAGAATAAGCATTATACTAGCCATAATAATCATAATAACTATAATAATCATACTAGTCATAATAATACCCATAATAAACTTGGAAATAATCATATTTATCATTATAATAGCAATAATAACCATAAAGATCATAATAACCATAATAATCTGAATGTTGATCCTGATAATCATACTAACAACCATAATAACCATAGTAACCATAATAATAAACATAATAAGCTTTGAAATAATCATAATAACCGTTATACTATCCATAGTAACCATAATAATCATAATAACCATAATAATCATAATAATTATAGTAATAACCATAATAAGCTTGGAAATAATCATAATAAGCATTATACTAGCCATAATAATCATAATAACTATAATAATCATACTAGACATAATAATAACCATAATAAACATGGAAATAATCATATTTATCATTATAATAGCAATAATAACCATAAAAACCATAATAGCCATAATAATCTGAATGTTGATCCTCATAATCATACTAGCAACCATAATAATCATAGTGATCACCATAATAACTACAATAATCATAATAATCGTAATTGTAATGTTAATAAGCATAGCAATAATCACAATAATCATAGTCACCATAATAATCTTAATGATGATCATAATATCCATGATAATTATACCAAGATCCGTAATAATCATAATAATCATAATAATAACCTCAATGGGTTCGGAAATAATCATAATATACATTATACTAGCCATATCAATCATAATAGTCATAATAGCCATAATAATCGTAATAGTCGTAATAATAACAATAATGAACTTGGAAATAATCGTAATAATCATTATAATAGTCATAATAGCCATAAAAATCACAATAGCCATAATAGTCAGAATGGTGATCATAATAATCAAACTAACAACCATAATGATCATAGTGATCATCATAATAAACAAAATAGTCATGGAAATAATCTTAATAATCAATATTATTAACGTAATAACCATAATGATCTTAATGATGACCATAATATTCATCATAATTATACTAAGACAAATAATAATCAGAGTAATCATAATAATAAACATAATAAGCTTTGAAATAATCATGATAACCGTTATACTAGCCATAGTAACCATAATAATCATAATAGCCATAAAAATCATAATAATTATAATAATAACCATAATAAGCTTGGAAATAATCATAATAAGCATTATACTAGCCATAATAATCATAATAACTATAATAATCATAATAGTCATAATGATAACCATAATAAACTTGGAAATAGTCACATTTATCATTATAATAGCAATAATGACCATAAAAATCATAATAGCCATAATAATCTAAATGTTGATCATGATAATCATACTAACAGCCATAATGGTCATAGTGAACATCATAATAACTACAATAATCATAATAATAGTAATTGTAATGTTAATAGGCATAGCAATAATCACAATAATCAGAGTAACCATAATAATCTTAATGATGATCATAATATACATGATAATTATACCAAGACCCGTATTAATCATAATAATCATAATAATAACCATAATAGGTTCGGAAATAGTCATAATATACTTTATACTAGCCATAACAACCATAATAGTCATAATAGCCATAATAATCATAATAGTCGTTATAATAACCATAATGAACTTGGAAATAATCGTAACAATCATTACAATAGCCATAATAGCCATAAAAATCACAATAGCCATAATAATCTGAATGGTGATCATAATAATCATACTAACAACCATAATGATCATAGTAATCATCATAATAAACAGAATAGTCATGGAAATAATCTTAATAATCATTATTATTAACGTGATAACCATAATCATCGTAATGACCATAGTGATCTTAATGATGACCATAATATTCATCATAATTATACTAACACATATAATAATCACAGTAATCATAATAATAAACATAATAAGCTTTGAAATAATCATAATAACCTTTGTACTAGCCATAATAACCATAATAATCATAATAACTAGAATAATCATAATAATCATAATAATCGCAATAACCATAATGATCTTAATGATGATCATGATATTCATCATAATTATACCAAGATCCATAATAATCATAGTAACCATAATAATAAACATAATAAGCTTTGAAATAATCATATTAACCGTTATACTATCCATAGTAACCATAATAATCATAATAACCATAATAATCATAATAATTATAGTAATAACCATAATGAGCTTGGAAATAATCAGAATAAGCATTATACTAGCCATAATAATCATAATAACTATAATAATCATACTAGTCATAATAATACCCATAATAAACTTGGAAATAATCATATTTATCATTATAATAGCAATAATAACCATAAAGATCATAATAGCCATAATAATCTGAATGTTGATCCTGATAATCATACTAACAACCATAATGATCATAGTAATCATCATAATAAACAAAATAGTCATGGAAATATTCTTAATAATCAATATTATTAACGTAATAACCATAATGATCTTAATGATGACCATAATATTCATCATAATTATACCTAGACATATAATAATCAGAGTAATCATAATAATAAACATAATAAGCTTTGAAATAATCATAATAACCGTTATACTAGCCATAGTAACCATAATAATCATAATAACCATAATATTCATAATAATTATAGTAATAACCATGATAAGCTAGGAAATAATCATAATAAGCATTATACTAGCCATAATAATCATAATAGCTATAATAATCATACTAGACATAATAATAACCATAATAAACTTGGAAATAATCATATTTATCATTATAATATCAATAATAACCATAAAAATCATAATAGCCATAATAATCTGAATGTTGATCCTCATAATCATACTAACAACCATAATAATCATAGTGATCACCATAATAACTACAATAGTCATAATAAACGTAATTGTAATGTTAATAAGCATAGCAATAATCACAATAATCATAGTAACCATAATAATCTTAATGATGATCATAATATCCATGATAATTATTCCAAGATCCGTAATGATCATAATAATCATAATAATAACCATACTGGGTTCGGAAATATTCATAATATACATTATACTAGCCATATCATCCATAATAGTCATAATAGCCATAATAATCATAATAGTCGTAATAATAACAATAATGAACTTGGAAATAATCGTAATAATCATTGTAATAGTCATAATAGCCATAAAAATCACAATAGCCATAAGAATCAGAATGGTGATCATAATAATCATACTAACAACCATAATGATCACAGTGATCATCATAATAACTACAATAATCATAATAATCATAATTGTAATGTTAATAAGATTAGCAATAATCACAATAATCATAGCAACCGTAATAATCTTAGTGATGATCATAATATTCAAGATAATTATATCAAGATCCGTAATAACCATAATAATCATAATAATAACCATAATGGGTTCGGAAATAATCATAATATACATTATACTAGCCATAACAACCATAATAGTCATAATAGCCATAATAATCATAATAGTCGTAATAATAACAATAATGAACTTGGAAATAGTCGTAATAATCATTACAATAGTCATAATAGCCATAAAAATCACAATAGCCATAATAATCAGAATGGTGATCATAATAATAATACTAACAACCATATTGATCATAGTAATCATCATAATAAACAGAATAGTCATGGAAATAATCTTAATAACCATTATTATAAACGTAATAACCATAATCATCGTAATAACCATAATGATCTTAATGATGACCATAATATGCATCATAATTATACCTAGACATATAATAATCAGAGTAATCATAATAATAAACATAATAAGCTTTGAAATAATCATAATAACCGTTATACTAGCCGTAGTAACCATACTAATCATAATAACCATATTAATCATAATAATTATAATAATAACCATAATAAGCTTGGAAATAATCATAATAAGCATTATACTAGCCATAATAATCATAATAACTATAATAATCATAATAGTCATAATGATAACCATAATAAACTTGGAAATAGTCATATTTATCATTATAATAGCAATAATGACCATAAAAATCATAATAGCCATAATAATCTGAATGTTGATCATAATAATCATACTAACAGAAATAATAATCATAGTGATCATCATAATAACTACAATAATCATAATAATCGTAATTGTAATGTTAATAAGGATAGCAATAATCACAATAATCAGAGTAACCATAATAATCTTAATGATGATCATAATATTCATGATAATTACATCAAGATCCGTAATAATCATAATAATCATAATAATAACCATAATGGGTTCGGAAATAATCATAATATACATTATACTAGCCATAACAACCATAATAGTCATTATAGCCATAATAATCATAATAGTCGTAATAATAACAATAATGAACTTGGAAATAATCGTAATAATCATTACAATAGCCATAATAGCCATAAAAATCACAATAGCCATAATAATCTGAATGGTGATCATAATAATCATACTAACAACCATAATGATCATAGTAATCATCATAATAAACAGAATAGTCATGGAAATAATCTTAATAACCATTATTATTAACGGAATAACCATAATCATCGTAATAACCATAATGATCTTAATGATGACCATAATATTTATCATAATTATACTAAGACATATAATAATCAGAGTAATCATAATAACAAACATAATAAGCTTTGAAATGATCATAATAACCTTTATACTAGCCATAATAACCATAATAATCGTAATAACTAGAATAATCATAATAGTCATAATAATCGCAATAACCATAATGATCTTAATGATGATCATGATATTCATCATAATTATACCAAGATCCATAATAATCATAGTAACCATAATAATAAACATAGTAAGCTTTGGAATAATCATAATAACTGTTATACTAGCCATAGTAACCATAATAATCATAATAACCATAATAATCATAATAATTATAGTAATAACCATAATAAGCTTGGAAACAATCATAATAAGCATTATACTAGCCATAATAATCATTATAACTATAATAATCATACTAGTCATAATAATACCCATAATAAACTTGGAACTAATCATATTTATCATTATAATAGCTATAATAACCATAAAGATCATAATAGCCATAATAATCTGAATGTTGATCCTAATAATCATACTAACAACCATAATGATCACAGTGATCATCATAATAACTACAATAATCATAATAATCGTAATTGTAATGTTAATAAGCTTAGCAATAATCACAATAATCATAGTAACCGTAATAATCTTAGTGATGATAATAATATTCATGATAATTATATCAAGATCCGTAATAATCATAATAATCATAATAATAACCATAATGGGTTCGGAAATAATCGTAATATACATTATACTAGCCATAACAACCATAATAGTCATTATAGCCATAATAATCAAAATAGTCGTAATAATAACAATAATGAACTTGGAAATAATCGTAATAATCATTACAATAATCGTAATAGCCATAAAAATCACAATAGGCATAATAATCAGAATGGTGATCATAATAATAATACTAACAACCATAATGATCATAGTAATCATCATAATAAACAGAATAGTCATGGAAATAATCTTAATAATCATTATTATTAACGTGATAACCATAATCATCGTAATAACCATAGTGATCTTAATGATGACCATAATATTCATCATAATTATACCTAGACATATAATAATCAGAGTAATCATAATAATAAACATAATAAGCTTTGAAATAATCATAATAACCGTTATACTAGCCATAGCAACCATAATAATCATAATAACCATAATATTCATAATAATTATAGTAATAACCATAATAAGCTTGGAAATAATCATAATAAGCATTATACTAGCCATAATAATCATAATGACTATAATAATCATACTAGACATAATAATAACCATAATAAACTTGGAAATAATCATATTTATCATTATAAGAGCAATAATAACCATAAAAATCATAATAGCCATAATAATCTGAATGTTGATCCTCATAATCATACTAACAGCCATAATAATCATAGTGATCATCATAATAACTACAATAATCATAATAATTGTAATTGTAATGTTAATAAGGATAGCAATAATCACAATAATCAGAGTAACAGTAATAATATTAATGATGATCATAATATTCATGATAATTACATCAAGATCCGTAATAATCATAATAATCATAATAATAACCATAATGGGTTCGGAAATAATCATAATATAAATTATACCAGCCATAACAACCATAATAGTCATAATACCCATAATAATCATAATAGTCGTAATAATAACAATAATGAACTTGGAAATAATCGTAATAATCATTACAATAGTCATAATAGCCATAAAAATCACAATAGGCATAATAATCAGAATGGTGATCATAATAATAATACTAACAACCATAATGATCATAGTAATCATCATAATAAACAAAATTGTCATGGAAATAATCTTAATAATCAATATTATTAACGTAATAGCCATAATGATCTTAATGATGACCATAATATTCATCATAATTATACCTAGACATATAATAATCAGAGTAATCATAATAATAAACATAATAAGCTTTGAAATAATCATAATAACCGTTATACTAGCCATAGTAACCATAATAATCTTAATAACCATAGTATTCAAAATAATTATAGTAATAACCATAATAAGCTTGGAAATAATCATAATAATCATTATACTAGCCATAATAATCATAATAACTATAATAATCATACTAGACATAATAATAACCATAATAAACTTGGAAATAATCATATTTATCATTATAATAGCAATAATAACCATAAAAACCATAATAGCCATAATAATCTGAATGTTGATCCTCATAATCATACTAACAACCATAATAATCATAGTGATCACCATAATAACTACAATAATCATAATAATCGTAATTGTAATGTTAATAAGCATAGCAATAATCACAATAATCATAGTCACCATAATAATCTTAATGATGATCATAATATCCATGATAATTATACCAAGATCCGTAATAATCATAATAATCATAATAATAACCTCAATGGGTTCGGAAATAATCATAATATACATTATACTAGCCATATCAATCATAATAGTCATAATAGCCATAATAATCGTAATAGTCGTAATAATAACAATAATGAACTTGGAAATAATCGTAATAATCATTATAATAGTCATAATAGCCATAAAAATCACAATAGCCATAAGAATCAGAATGTTGATCATAATAATCATGCTAACAACCATAATGATCACAGTGATCATCATAATAACTACAATAATCATAATAATCGTAATTGTAATGTTAATAAGATTAGCAATAATCACAATAATCATAGCAACCGTAATAATCTTAGTGATGATCATAATATTCAAGATAATTATATCAAGATCCGTAATAACCATAATAATCATAATAATAACCATAATGGGTTCGGAAATAATCATAATATACATTATACTAGCCATAACAACCATAATAGTCATAATAGCCATAATAATCATAATAGTCGTAATAATAACAATAATGAACTTGGAAATAGTCGTAATAATCATTACAATAGTCATAATAGCCATAAAAATCACAATAGGCATAATAATCAGAATGGTGATCATAATAATAATACTAACAACCATATTGATCATAGTAATCATCACAATAAACAGAATAGTCATGGAAATAATCTTAATAACCATTATTATAAACGTAATAACCATAATCATCGTAATAACCATAATGATCTTAATGATGACCATAATATGCATCATAATTATACCTAGACATATAATAATCAGAGTAATCATAATAATAAACATAATAAGCTTTGAAATAATCATAATAACCGTTATACTAGCCATAGTATCCATACTATTCATAATAACCATATTAATCATAATAATTATAATAATAACCATAATAAGCTTGGAAATAATCATAATAAGCATTATACTAGCCATAATAATCATAATAACTATAATAATCATAATAGTCATAATGATAACCATAATAAACTTGGAAATAGTCATATTTATCATTATAATAGCAATAATGACCATAAAAATCACAATAGCCATAATAATCTAAATGTTGATCATGATAATCATACTAACAGCCATAATAGTCATAGTGATCATCATAATAACTACAATAATCATAATAATAGTAATTGTAATGTTAATAGGCATAGCAATAATCACAATAATCAGAGTAACCATAATAATCTTAATGATGATCATAATATACATGATAATTATACCAAGACCGGTAATAATCATAATAATCATAATAATAACCATAATAGGTTCGGAAATAGTCATAATATACTTTATACTAGCCATAACACCCATAATAGTCATAATAGCCATAATAATCCTAATAGTCGTTATAATAACCATAATGAACTTGGAAATAATCGTAATAATCATTACAATAGCCATAATAGCCATAAAAATCACAATAGCCATAATAATCTGAATGGTGATCATAATAATCATACTAACAACCATAATGATCATAGTAATCATCATAATAAACAGAATAGTCATGGAAATAATCTTAATAATCATTATTATTAACGTGATAACCATAATCATCGTAATAACCATAGTGATCTTAATGATGACCATAATATTCATCATAATTATACCTAGACATATAATAATCAGGGTAATCATAATAATAAACATAATAAGCTTTGAAATAATCATAATAACCGTTATACTAGCCATAGCAACCATAATAATCATAATAACCATAATATTCATAATAATTATAGTAATAACCATAATAAGCTTGGAAATAATCATAATAAGCATTATACTAGCCATAATAATCATAATGACTATAATAATCATACTAGACATAATAATAACCATAATAAACTTGGAAATAATCATATTTATCATTATAATAGCAATAATAACCATAAAAATCATAATAGCCATAATAATCTGAATGTTGATCCTCATAATCATACTAACAGCCATAATAATCATAGTGATCATCATAATAACTACAATAATCATAATAATTGTAATTGTAATGTTAATAAGGATAGCAATAATCTCAATAATCAGAGTAACAGTAATAATCTTAATGATGATCATAATATTCATGATAATTACATCAAGATCCGTAATAATCATAATAATCATAATAATAACCATAATGGGTTCGGAAATAATCATAATATACATTATACCAGCCATAACAACCATAATAGTCATACTACCCATAATAATCATAATAGTCGTAATAATAACAATAATGAACTTGGAAATAATCGTAATAATCATTACAATAGTCATAATAGCCATAAAAATCACAATAGGCATAATAATCAGAATGGTGATCATAATAATAATACTAACAACCATAATGATCATAGTGATCATCATAATAACTACAATAATCATAATAATCGTAATTGTAATATTTATAAGCTTAGCAATAATCACAATAATCAGAGTAACCATAATAATCTTAATGATGATCATAATATCCATGATAATTATACCAAGACCCATAATAACCATAGTAACCATAATAATAAACATAATAAGCTTTGAAATAATCATAATAACCGTTATACTATCCATAGTAACCATAATAATCATAATAACCATAATAATCATAATAATTATAGTAATAACCATAATAAGCTTGGAAATAATCATAATAAGCATTATACTAGCCATAATAATCATAATAACTATAATAATCATACTAGACATAATAATAACCATAATAAACATGGAAATAATCATATTTATCATTATAATAGCAATAATAACCATAAAAACCATAATAGCCATAATAATCTGAATGTTGATCCTCATAATCATACTAACAACCATAATAATCATAGTGATCACCATAATAACTACAATAATCATAATAATCGTAATTGTAATGTTAATAAGCATAGCAATAATCACAATAATCATAGTCACCATAATAATCTTAATGATGATCATAATATCCATGATAATTATACCAAGATCCGTAATAATCATAATAATCATAATAATAACCTCAATGGGTTCGGAAATAATCATAATATACATTATACTAGCCATATCAATCATAATAGTCATAATAGCCATAATAATCGTAATAGTCGTAATAATAACAATAATGAACTTGGAAATAATCGTAATAATCATTATAATAGTCATAATAGCCATAAAAATCACAATAGCCATAATAGTCAGAATGGTGATCATAATAATCAAACTAACAACCATAATGATCATAGTGATCATCATAATAACTACAATAAACATAATAATCGTAATTGTAATATTTATAAGCTTAGCAATAATCACAATAATCAGAGTAACCATAATAATCTTAATGATGATCATAATATCCATGATAATTATACCAAGACCCATAATAACAATAGTAACCATAATAATAAACATAATAAGCTTTGAAATAATCATAATAACCGTTATACTATCCATAGTAACCATAATAATCATAATAACCATAATAATCATAATAATTATAGTAATAACCATAATAAGCTTGGAAATAATCAGAATAAGCATTATACTAGCCATAATAATCATAATAACTATAATAATCATACTAGTCATAATAATACCCATAATAAACTTGGAAATAATCATATTTATCATTATAATAGCAATAATAACCATAAAGATCATAATAGCCATAATAATCTGAATGTTGATCCTGATAATCATACTAACAACCATAATGATCATAGTAATCATCATAATAAACAAAATAGTCATGGAAATAATCTTAATAATCAATATTATTAACGTAATAACCATAATGATCTTAATGATGACCATAATATTCATCATAATTATACTAAGACAAATAATAATCAGAGTAATCATAATAATAAACATAATAAGCTTTGAAATAATCATAATAACCGTTATACTAGCCATAGTAACCATAATAATCATAATAGCCATAAAAATCATAATAATTATAATAATAACCATAATAAGCTTGGAAATAATCATAATAAGCATTATACTAGCCATAATAATCATAATAACTATAATAATCATAATAGTCATAATGATAACCATAATAAACTTGGAAATAGTCACATTTATCATTATAATAGCAGTAATGACCATAAAAATCATAATAGCCATAATAATCTAAATGTTGATCATGATAATCATACTAACAGCCATAATAGTCATAGTGAACATCATAATAACTACAATAATCATAATAATAGTAATTGTAATGTTAATAGGCATAGCAATAATCACAATAATCAGAGTAACCATAATAATCTTAATGATGATCATAATATACATGATAATTATACCAAGACCCGTAATAATCATAATAATCATAATAATAACCATAATAGGTTCGGAAATAATCATAATATACTTTATACTAGCCATAACAACCATAATAGTCATAATAGCCATAATAATCATAATAGTCGTTATAATAACCATAATGAACTTGGAAATAATCGTAATAATCATTACAATAGCCATAATAGCCATAAAAATCACAATAGCCATAATAATCTGAATGGTGATCATAATAATCATACTAACAACCATAATGATCATAGTAATCATCATAATAAACAGAATAGCCATGGAAATAATCTTAATAATCATTATTATTAACGTGATAACCATAATCATCGTAATGACCATAGTGATCTTAATGATGACCATAATATTCATCATAATTATACTAAGACATATAATAATCACAGTAATCATAATAATACACATAATAAGCTTTGAAATAATCATAATAACCTTTGTACTAGCCATAATAACCATAATAATCATAATAACTAGAATAATCATAATAGTCATAATAATCGCAATAACCATAATGATCTTAATGATGATCATGATATTCATCATAATTATACCAAGATCCATAATAATCATAGTAACCATAATAATAAACATAATAAGCTTTGAAATAATCATATTAACCGTTATACTATCCATAGTAACCATAATAATCATAATAACCATAATAATCATAATAATTATAGTAATAACCATAATGAGCTTGGAAATAATCAGAATAAGCATTATACTAGCCATAATAATCATAATAACTATAATAATCATACTAGTCATAATAATACCCATGATAAACTTGGAAATAATCATATTTATCATTATAATAGCAATAATAACCATAAAGATCATAATAACCATAATAATCTGAATGTTGATCCTGATAATCATACTAACAACCATAATGATCATAGTAATCATCATAATAAACAAAATAGTCATGGAAATAATCTTAATAATCAATATTATTAACGTAATAACCATAATGATCTTAATGATGACCATAATATTCATCATAATTATACCTAGACATATAATAATCAGAGTAATCATAATAATAAACATAATAAGCTTTGAAATAATCATAATAACCGTTATACTAGCCATAGTAACCATAATAATCATAATAACCATAATATTCATAATAATTATAGTAATAACCATGATAAGCTAGGAAATAATCATAATAAGCATTATACTAGCCATAATAATCATAATAGCTATAATAATCATACTAGACATAATAATAACCATAATAAACTTGGAAATAATCATATTTATCATTATAATATCAATAATAACCATAAAAATCATAATAGCCATAATAATCTGAATGTTGATCCTCATAATCATACTAACAACCATAATAATCATAGTGATCACCATAATAACTACAATAGTCATAATAAACGTAATTGTAATGTTAATAAGCATAGCAATAATCACAATAATCATAGTAACCATAATAATCTTAATGATGATCATAATATTCATGATAATTATACCAAGATCCGTAATGATCATAATAATCATAATAATAACCATACTGGGTTCGGAAATATTCATAATATACATTATACTAGCCATATCAACCATAATAGTCATAATAGCCATAATAATCATAATAGTCGTAATAATAACAATAATGAACTTGGAAATAATCGTAATAATCATTGTAATAGTCATAATAGCCATAAAAATCACAATAGCCATAAGAATCAGAATGGTGATCATAATAATCATACTAACAACCATAATGATCACAGTGATCATCATAATAACTACAATAATCATAATAATCGTAATTGTAATGTTAATAAGATTAGCAATAATCACAATAATCATAGCAACCGTAGTAATCTTAGTGATGATCATAATATTCAAGATAATTATATCAAGATCCGTAATAACCATAATAATCATAATAATAGCCATAATGGGTTCGGAAATAATCATAATATACATTATACTAGCCATAACAACCATAATAGTCATAATAGCCATAATAATCATAATAGTCGTAATAATAACAATAATGAACTTGGAAATAGTCGTAATAATCATTACAATAGTCATAATAGCCATAAAAATCACAATAGCCATAATAATCAGAATGGTGATCATAATAATAATACTAACAACCATATTGATCATAGTAATCATCATAATAAACAGAATAGTCATGGAAATAATCTTAATAACCATTATTATAAACGTAATAACCATAATCATCGTAATAACCATAATGATCTTAATGATGACCATAATATGCATCATAATTATACCTAGACATATAATAATCAGAGTAATCATAATAATAAACATAATAAGCTTTGAAATAATCATAATAACCGTTATACTAGCCATAATAACCATACTAATCATAATAACCATATTAATCATAATAATTATAATAATAACCATAATAAGCTTGGAAATAATCATAATAAGCATTATACTAGCCATAATAATCATAATAACTATAATAATCATAATAGTCATAATGATAACCATAATAAACTTGGAAATAGTCATATTTATCATTATAATAGCAATAATGACCATAAAAATCATAATAGCCATAATAATCTAAATGTTGATCATGATAATCATACTAACAGCCTTAATAGTCATAGTGATCATCATAATAACTACAATAATCATAATAATAGTAATTGTAATGTTAATAGGCATAGCAATAATCACAATAATCAGAGTAACCATAATAATCTTAATGATGATCATAATATACATGATAATTATACCAAGACCCGTAATAATCATAATAATCATAATAATAACCATAATAGGTTCGGAAATAGTCATAATATACTTCATACTAGCCATAACAACCATAATAGTCATAATAGCCATAATAATCATAATAGTCGTTATAATAACCATAATGAACTTGGAAATAATCGTAATAATCATTACAATAGCCATAATAGCCATAAAAATCACAATAGCCATAATAATCTGAATGGTGATCATAATAATCATACTAACAACCATAATGATCATAGTAATCATCATAATGAACAGAATAGTCATGGAAATAATCTTAATAATCATTATTATTAACGTGATAACCATAATCATCGTAATGACCATAGTGATCTTAATGATGACCATAATATTCATCATAATTATACTAAGACATATAATAATCACAGTAATCATAATAATAAACATAATAAGCTTTGAAATAATCATAATAACCTTTGTACTAGCCATAATAACCATAATAATCATAATAACTAGAATAATCATAATAGTCATAATAATCGCAATAACCATAATGATCTTAATGATGATCATGATATTCATCATAATTATACCAAGATCCATAATAATCATAGTAACCATAATAATAAACATAATAAGCTTTGAAATAATCATATTAACCGTTATACTATCCATAGTAACCATAATAATCATAATAACCATAATAATCATAATAATTATAGTAATAACCATAATGAGCTTGGAAATAATCAGAATAAGCATTATACTAGCCATAATAATCATAATAACTATAATAATCATACTAGTCATAATAATACCCATAATAAACTTAGAAATAATCATATTTATCATTATAGTAGCAATAATAACCATAAAGATCATAATAGCCATAATAATCTGAATGTTGATCCTGATAATCATACTAACAACCATAATGATCATAGTAATCATCATAATAAACAAAATAGTCATGGAAATAATCTTAATAATCAATATTATTAACGTAATAAACATAATGATCTTAATGATGACCATAATATTCATCATAATTATACCTAGACATATAATAATCAGAGTAATCATAATAATAAACATAATAAGCTTTGAAATAATCATAATAACCGTTATACTAGCCATAGCAACCATAATAATCATAATAACCATAATATTCATAATAATTATAGTAATAACCATAATAAGCTTGGAAATAATCATAATAAGCATTATACTAGCCATAATAATCATAATGACTATAATAATCATACCAGACATAATAATAACCATAATAAACTTGGAAATAATCATATTTATCATTATAATAGCAATAATAACCATAAAAATCATAATAGCCATAATAATCTGAATGTTGATCCTCATAATCATACTAACAACCATAATAATCATAGTGATCACCATAATAACTACAATAATCATAATAATCGTAATTGTAATGTTAATAAGCATAGCAATAATCACAATAATCATAGTAACCATAATAATCTTAATGATGATCATAATATCGATGATAATTATACCAGGATCCGTAATAATCATAATAATCATAATAATAACCATACTGGGTTCGGAAATAATCATAATATACATTATACTAGCCATATCAACCATAATAGTCATAATAGCCATAATCATCATAATAGTCGTAATAATAACAATAATGAACTTGGAAATAATCGTAATAATCATTATAATAGTCATAATAGCCATAAAAATCACAATAGCCATAAGATTCAGAATGGTGATCATAATAATCATACTAACAACCATAATGATCACAGTGATCATCATAATAACTACAATAATCATAATAATCGTAATTGTAATGTTAATAAGCTTAGCAATAATCACAATAATCATAGTAACCGTAATAATCTTAGTGATGATCATAATATTCATGATAATTATATCAAGATCCGTAATAATCATAATAATCATAATAATAACCATAATGGGTTCGGAAATAATCATAATATACATTATACTTGCCATAACAACCATACTAGTCGTAATAGCCATAATAATCATAATAGTCGTAATATTAACAATAATGAACTTGGAAATAATCGTAATAATCATTACAATAGTCATAATAGCCATAAAAATCACAATAGCCATAATAATCAGAATGGTGATCATAATAATCATGCTAGCAACCATAATGATCATAGTAATCATCATAATAAACAGAATAGTCATGGAAATAACCTTAATAATCATTATTATTAACGTAATAACCATAATCATCTTAATAATCATAATGATCTCAATGATGAACATAATATTCATCATAATTATACCTAGACATATAATAATCAGAGTAATCATAATAATAAACATAATAAGCTTTGAAATAATCATAATAACCTTTATACTAGCCATAATAACCATAATAATCATAATAACTAGAATAATCATAATAGTCATAATAATCGCAATAACCATAATGGTCTTAATGATGATCATGATATACATCATAATTATACCGTGTTCCATAATAAGCATAGTAACCATAATAATAAACATAATAAGCTTTGAAATAATCATAATAACCGTTATACTAGCCACAGTAACCATAATAATCATAATAACCATAATAATCATAATAATTATAGTAAGAACCATAATAAGCTTGGAAATAATCATAATAAGCATTATACTAGCCATAATAATCATAATAACTATAATAACCATACTAGTCATAATAATAACCGTAATAAACTTGGAAATAATCATATTTATCATTATAATACCAATAATAACCATAAAAATCATAATAGCCAGAATAATCTGAATGTTGATCATAATAATCATACTAACAGCCATAATAATCATAGTGATCATCATAATAACTACAATAATCATAATAATCGTAATTGTAATGTTAATAAGCATAGCAATAATCACAATAACCATTGTAACCATAATAATCTTAATGATGATCATAATATCCATGATTATTATACCAAGATCCGTAATAATCATAATAATCATAATAATAACCATACTGGGTACGGAAATAATCATAATATACATTATACTAGCCATAACAACCATAATAGTCATAATAGCCATAATAATCATAATGGTTGTAATAATAACAATAATGAACTTGGAAATAACCGTAATAATCATTACAATAGTCATAATAGCCATAAAAATCACAATAGCCATAATAATCAGAATGGTGATCATAATAATAATAATAATAACAACCGTAATGATCATAGTAATCATCATAATAAACAGAATAGTCATGGAAATAATCTTAGTAACCATTATTATTAACGCAATAACAATAATGATCTTAATGATGACCATAATATTCATCATAATTATACTAAGACATATAATAATCAGAGTAGTCATAATAATAAACGTAATAAGCTTTGAAATAATCATAATAACCTTTATACTAGCCATAATAACCATAATAATCACAATAACTAGAATAATAATAATAGTCATAATAATAGCCATAATAAACCTGGAAATAATCATAATAATCTCTATAATAGCAATATTAACCATAAAAATCATAATAGCCATAATAATTTGAATCTTGAATATAATAATCATGCTAACAACCATAATAATCATAGTAATCATCATAATAACCACAATAATCATAATAATCGTAATTATAGTCTTAATAGTGACAGCTATAACCACAATAATAATAATAATCATAGTAATAATTATACTAAATATAATAATCATAACAGCCGCAATAATAATCAGAATAATCATGGAAATAATCATAATAATCATTATTATAGCCATAATATTCCCAATAATCGTAGTAGCCGTAATAATCTGAATGGTGATCATAATAATCATACTAACAGCCATAATAATCATACTGATCATCACAATAACTACAACAATCATAAGAGTCCTAATAATAAACAGAATAATCATGGAAATAACCTCAGTAATCATTATTATAGATATAATAGTCATAACAATCGTAATAAACATAATGCACATAATGATGATCATGATATTCATCATAATTATACCAAGAACCATAATAATCACAGTAACCATAATAATAAACTAAATAAGCTTAGAAATAATCATAATAACGGTTATACTAGCCATAGTAACAATAATAATCATAATAATTATAGTAATAACCATAATAAGCTTGGAAATAATCATAATAAGCATTATACTAGCCATAATAGTCATAATAACTATAATAATCATAATAGTCATAATAATAACCATAATAAACATGGAAATAGTCATACTTATCATTATAATAGCAATAATAACCATAAAAACCATAATAGCCATAATAATCAGAATGTTGATCATAATAATCATACTAAGAGCCATAATAATCATTGCCATCATCATAATAACTACAATAATCATAATAATCATAATTGTAATGTTAATAAGCATTGCAATAATCACAATAATCAGAGTAACCATAATAATCTTAATGATGATCATAATATTCATGATAATTACATCAAGATCCGTAATAAGCATAATAATCATAATAATAACCATAATGGGTTCGGAAATAATCATAATATACATTATACCAGCCATAACAACCATAATAGTCATAATAGCCATAATAATCATAATAGTCGTAATAATAACAATAATGAACTTGGAAATAATCGTAATAATAATTACAATAGTCATAATAGCCATAAAAATCACAATAGCCATAAGAATCAGAATGGTGATCATAACAATCATACTAACAACCATAATGATCACAGTGATCATCATAATAACTACAATAATCATAATAATCGCAATTGTAATGTTAATAAGCTTAGCAATAATCACAATAACCATTGTAACCATAATAATCTTAATGATGATCATAATATCCATGATAATTATACCAAGATGCATAATAATCATAATAATCATAATAATAACCATACTGGGTACGGAAATAATCATAATATACATTATACTAGCCATAACAACCATAATAGTCATAATAGACATAATAATCATAATAGTCGTAATAATAACAATAATGAACTTGGAAATAATCGTAATAATCATTATAATAGACATAATAGCCATAAAAATCACAATAGCCATAATAATCAGAATGGTGATCATAATAATCGTACTAACAACCATAATGATCATAGTAATCATCATAATAACTACAATAATCATAATAATCGTAATTGCAATATTAATAAACATAGCAATAATCACAATAATCATAGTAACCATAATAATCTTAATGATGACCATAATATCCATCATAATTATACCAAGATCCGTAATAATCATAATAATCATAATAATAACCATAATAGGCTTTGAAATAATCATAATAACCTTTATACTAGCCATAATAGCCATAATAACCATAATAACTAGAATAATCATGATAGTCATAATAATAGCCATAATAAATATGGAAATAATCATAACAATCACTATAATAGCAATAATAACCATAAAAATCATAATAGCCATAATAATTTGGATCTAGATCATAATGACCATACTAACAACCATAATAATCATAGTAATCATCATAATAAACATAATAAGCTTTGAAATAATCATAATAACCTTTATACTAGCCATAATAACCATAATAATCATAATAACTAGAATAATCATAATAGTCATAATAATCGCAATAACCATAATGATCTTAATGATGACCATAATATTCATCATAATTATACTAAGACATGTAATAATCAGAGTAGTCATAATAATAAACGTAATAAGCTTTGAAATAATCATAATAACCTTTATACTAGCCATAATAACCATAATAATCACAATAACTAGAATAATAAAAATAGTCATAATAATAACCATAATAAACCTGGAAATAATCATAATAATCTCTATAATAGCAATATTAACCATAAAAATCATAATAGCCATAATAATTTGAATCTTGAATATAATAATCATGCTAACAACCATAATAATCATAGTAATCATCATAATAACCACAATAATCATAATAATCGTAATTATAGTCTTAATAGTGACAGCTATAACCACAATAATAATAATAATCATAGTAATAATTATACTAAATATAATAATCATAACAGCCGCAATAATAATCAGAATAATCATGGAAATAATCATAATAATCATTATTATAGCCATAATATTCCCAATAATCGTAGTAGCCGTAATAATCTGAATGGTGATCATAATAATCATACTAACAGCCATAATAATCATACTGATCATCACAATAACTACAACAATCATAAGAGTCCTAATAATAAACGGAATAATCATGGAAATAACCTCAGTAATCATTATTATAGATATAATAGTCATAACAATCGTAATAAACATAATGCACATAATGATGATCATGATATTCATCATAATTATACCAAGAACCATAATAATCACAGTAACCATAATAATAAACTAAATAAGCCTAGAAATAATCATAATAACCGTTATACTAGCCATAGTAACCATAATAATCATAATAATTATAGTAATAACCATAATAAGCTTGGAAATAATCATAATAAGCATTATACTAGCCATAATAATCATAATAACTATAATAATCATAATAGTCATAATAATAACCATAATAAACATGGAAATAGTCATACTTATCATTATAATAGCAATAATAACCATAAAAACCATAATAGCCATAATAATCTGAATGTTGATCATAATAATCATACTAACAGCCATAATAATCATTGCCATCATCATAATAACTACAATAATCATAATAATCATAATTGTAATGTTAATAAGCATAGCAATAATCACAATAATCAGAGTAACCATAATAATCTTAATGATGATCATAATATTCATGATAATTACATCAAGATCCGTAATAAGCATAATAATCATAATAATAACCATAATGGGTTCGGAAATAATCATAATATACATTATACCAGCCATAACAACCATAATAGTCATAATAGTCATAATAATCATAATAGTCGTAATAATAACAATAATGAACTTGGAAATAATCGTAATAATCATTACAATAGTCATAATAGCCATAAAAATCACAATAGGTATAATAATCAGAGTGGTGATCATAATAATAATACTAACAACCATAATGATCATAGTAATCATCATAATAAACAGAATAGTCATGGAAATAATCTTAATAACCATTATTATTAACGTAATAACCATAATCATTGTAATAACCATAATGATCTTAATGATGACCATAATATTCATCATAATTATACCTAGACATATAATAATCAGAGTAATCATAACAATAAACATAATAAGCTTTGAAATAATCATAATAACCGTTATACTAGCCATAGTAACCATACTAATCATAATAACCATAATAATCATAATAATTATAGTAATAACCATAATAAGCTTGGAAATAATCAGAATGAGCATTATACTAACCATAATAATCATAATAACTATAATAATCATAATAGTCATAATGATAACCATAATAAACTTGGAAATAGTCATATTTATCATTATAATAGCAATAATGACCATAAAAATCATAATAGCCATAATAATCTAAATGTTGATCATGATAATCATACTAACAGCCATAATAGTCATAGTGATCATCATAATAACTACAATAATCATAATAATAGTAATTGTAATGTTAATAGGCATAGCAATAGTCACAATAATCAGAGTAACCATAATAATCTTAATGATGATCATAATATACATGATAATTATACCAAGACCGGTAATAATCATAATAATCATAATAATAACCATAATAGGTTCGGAAATAGTCATAATATACTTTATACTAGCCATAACAACCATAATAGTCATAATAGCCATAATAATCATAATAGTCGTTATAATAACCATAATGAACTTGGAAATAATCGTAATAATCATTACAATAGCCATAATAGCCATAAAAATCACAATAGCCATAATAATCTGAATGGTGATCATAATTAATCATACTAACAAGCATAATGATCATAGTAATCATCATAATAAACAGAATAGTCATGGAAATAATCTTAATAATCATTATTATTAACGTGATAACCATAATCATCGTAATGACCATAGTGATCTTAATGATGACCATAATATTCATCATAATTATACTAAGACATATAATAATCACAGTAATCGTAATAATAAACATAATAAGCTTTGAAATAATCATAATAACCTTTGTACTAGCCATAATAACCATAATAATCATAATAACTAGAATAATCATAATAGTCATAATAATCGCAATAACCATAATGATCTTAATGATGATCATGATATTCATCATAATTATACCAAGATCCATAATAATCATAGTAACCATAATAATAAACATAATAAGCTTTGAAATAATCATATTAACCGTTATACTATCCATAGTAACCATAATAATCATAATAACCATAATAATCATAATAATTATAGTAATAACCATAATGAGCTTGGAAATAATCAGAATAAGCATTATACTAGCCATAATAATCATAATAACTATAATAATCATACTAGTCATAATAATACCCATAATAAACTTGGAAATAATCATAATAACCGTTATACTAGCCATAGTAACCATACTACTCATAATAGCCATAATAATCACAATAATTATAATAATAACCATAATAAGCTTGGAAATAATCATAATAAGCATTATACTAGCCATAATAATCATAATAGCTATAATAATCATACTAGACATAATAATAACCATAATAAACTTGGAAATAATCATATTTATCATTATAATATCAATAATAACCATAAAAATCATAATAGCCATAATAATCTGAATGTTGATCCTCATAATCATACTAACAACCATAATAATCATAGTGATCACCATAATAACTACAATAGTCATAATAAACGTAATTGTAATGTTAATAAGCATAGCAATAATCACAATAATCATAGTAACCATAATAATCTTAATGATGATCATAATATCCATGATAATTATACCAAGATCCGTAATGATCATAATAATCATAATAATAACCATACTGGGTTCGGAAATATTCATAATATACATTATACTAGCCATATCAACCATAATAGTCATAATAGCCATAATAATCATAATAGTCGTAATAATAACAATAATGAACTTGGAAATAATCGTAATAATCATTGTAATAGTCATAATAGCCATAAAAATCATAATAGCCATAATAATCAGAATGTTGATCATAATCATCATACTAACAGCCATAATAATCATAGTGATCATCATAATAACTACGATAATCATAATAATCGTAATTGTAATGTTAATAAGCATAGCAATAATCACAATAACCATTGTAACCATAATAATCTTAATGATGATCATAATATCCATGATAATTATACCAAGATCCGTAATAATCATAATAATCATAATAATAACCATACTGGGTTCGGAAATAATCATAATATACATTATACTTGCCATAACAACCATACTAGTCGTAATAGCCATAATAATCATAATAGTCGTAATATTAACAATAATGAACTTGGAAATAATCGTAATAATCATTACAATAGTCATAATAGCCATAAAAATCACAATAGCCATAATAATCAGAATGGTGATCATAATAATCATGCTAACAACCATAATGATCATAGTAATCATCATAATAAACAGAATAGTCATGGAAATAACCTTAATAATCATTATTATTAACGTAATAACCATAATCATCTTAATAATCATAATGATCTCAATGATGAACATAATATTCATCATAATTATACCTAGACATATAATAATCAGAGTAATCATAATAATAAACATAATAAGCTTTGAAATAATCATAATAACCTTTATACTAGCCATAATAACCATAATAATCATAATAACTAGAATAATCATAATAGTCATAATAATCGCAATAACCATAATGGTCTTAATGATGATCATGATATACATCATAATTATACCGTGTTCCATAATAAGCATAGTAACCATAATAATAAACATAATAAGCTTTGAAATAATCATAATAACCGTTATACTAGCCACAGTAACCATAATAATCATAATAACCATAATAATCATAATAATTATAGTAAGAACCATAATAAGCTTGGAAATAATCATAATAAGCATTATACTAGCCATAATAATCATAATAACTATAATAACCATACTAGTCATAATAATAACCGTAATAAACTTGGAAATAATCATATTTATCATTATAATACCAATAATAACCATAAAAATCATAATAGCCAGAATAATCTGAATGTTGATCATAATAATCATACTAACAGCCATAATAATCATAGTGATCATCATAATAACTACAATAATCATAATAATCGTAATTGTAATGTTAATAAGCATAGCAATAATCACAATAACCATTGTAACCATAATAATCTTAATGATGATCATAATATCCATGATTATTATACCAAGATCCGTAATAATCATAATAATCATAATAATAACCATACTGGGTACGGAAATAATCATAATATACATTATACTAGCCATAACAACCATAATAGTCATAATAGCCATAATAATCATAATGGTTGTAATAATAACAATAATGAACTTGGAAATAACCGTAATAATCATTACAATAGTCATAATAGCCATAAAAATCACAATAGCCATAATAATCAGAATGGTGATCATAATAATAATAATAATAACAACCGTAATGATCATAGTAATCATCATAATAAACAGAATAGTCATGGAAATAATCTTAGTAACCATTATTATTAACGCAATAACAATAATGATCTTAATGATGACCATAATATTCATCATAATTATACTAAGACATATAATAATCAGAGTAGTCATAATAATAAACGTAATAAGCTTTGAAATAATCATAATAACCTTTATACTAGCCATAATAACCATAATAATCACAATAACTAGAATAATAATAATAGTCATAATAATAGCCATAATAAACCTGGAAATAATCATAATAATCTCTATAATAGCAATATTAACCATAAAAATCATAATAGCCATAATAATTTGAATCTTGAATATAATAATCATGCTAACAACCATAATAATCATAGTAATCATCATAATAACCACAATAATCATAATAATCGTAATTATAGTCTTAATAGTGACAGCTATAACCACAATAATAATAATAATCATAGTAATAATTATACTAAATATAATAATCATAACAGCCGCAATAATAATCAGAATAATCATGGAAATAATCATAATAATCATTATTATAGCCATAATATTCCCAATAATCGTAGTAGCCGTAATAATCTGAATGGTGATCATAATAATCATACTAACAGCCATAATAATCATACTGATCATCACAATAACTACAACAATCATAAGAGTCCTAATAATAAACAGAATAATCATGGAAATAACCTCAGTAATCATTATTATAGATATAATAGTCATAACAATCGTAATAAACATAATGCACATAATGATGATCATGATATTCATCATAATTATACCAAGAACCATAATAATCACAGTAACCATAATAATAAACTAAATAAGCTTAGAAATAATCATAATAACGGTTATACTAGCCATAGTAACAATAATAATCATAATAATTATAGTAATAACCATAATAAGCTTGGAAATAATCATAATAAGCATTATACTAGCCATAATAGTCATAATAACTATAATAATCATAATAGTCATAATAATAACCATAATAAACATGGAAATAGTCATACTTATCATTATAATAGCAATAATAACCATAAAAACCATAATAGCCATAATAATCAGAATGTTGATCATAATAATCATACTAAGAGCCATAATAATCATTGCCATCATCATAATAACTACAATAATCATAATAATCATAATTGTAATGTTAATAAGCATTGCAATAATCACAATAATCAGAGTAACCATAATAATCTTAATGATGATCATAATATTCATGATAATTACATCAAGATCCGTAATAAGCATAATAATCATAATAATAACCATAATGGGTTCGGAAATAATCATAATATACATTATACCAGCCATAACAACCATAATAGTCATAATAGCCATAATAATCATAATAGTCGTAATAATAACAATAATGAACTTGGAAATAATCGTAATAATAATTACAATAGTCATAATAGCCATAAAAATCACAATAGCCATAAGAATCAGAATGGTGATCATAACAATCATACTAACAACCATAATGATCACAGTGATCATCATAATAACTACAATAATCATAATAATCGCAATTGTAATGTTAATAAGCTTAGCAATAATCACAATAACCATTGTAACCATAATAATCTTAATGATGATCATAATATCCATGATAATTATACCAAGATGCATAATAATCATAATAATCATAATAATAACCATACTGGGTACGGAAATAATCATAATATACATTATACTAGCCATAACAACCATAATAGTCATAATAGACATAATAATCATAATAGTCGTAATAATAACAATAATGAACTTGGAAATAATCGTAATAATCATTATAATAGACATAATAGCCATAAAAATCACAATAGCCATAATAATCAGAATGGTGATCATAATAATCGTACTAACAACCATAATGATCATAGTAATCATCATAATAACTACAATAATCATAATAATCGTAATTGCAATATTAATAAACATAGCAATAATCACAATAATCATAGTAACCATAATAATCTTAATGATGACCATAATATCCATCATAATTATACCAAGATCCGTAATAATCATAATAATCATAATAATAACCATAATAGGCTTTGAAATAATCATAATAACCTTTATACTAGCCATAATAGCCATAATAACCATAATAACTAGAATAATCATGATAGTCATAATAATAGCCATAATAAATATGGAAATAATCATAACAATCACTATAATAGCAATAATAACCATAAAAATCATAATAGCCATAATAATTTGGATCTAGATCATAATGACCATACTAACAACCATAATAATCATAGTAATCATCATAATAAACATAATAAGCTTTGAAATAATCATAATAACCTTTATACTAGCCATAATAACCATAATAATCATAATAACTAGAATAATCATAATAGTCATAATAATCGCAATAACCATAATGATCTTAATGATGACCATAATATTCATCATAATTATACTAAGACATGTAATAATCAGAGTAGTCATAATAATAAACGTAATAAGCTTTGAAATAATCATAATAACCTTTATACTAGCCATAATAACCATAATAATCACAATAACTAGAATAATAAAAATAGTCATAATAATAACCATAATAAACCTGGAAATAATCATAATAATCTCTATAATAGCAATATTAACCATAAAAATCATAATAGCCATAATAATTTGAATCTTGAATATAATAATCATGCTAACAACCATAATAATCATAGTAATCATCATAATAACCACAATAATCATAATAATCGTAATTATAGTCTTAATAGTGACAGCTATAACCACAATAATAATAATAATCATAGTAATAATTATACTAAATATAATAATCATAACAGCCGCAATAATAATCAGAATAATCATGGAAATAATCATAATAATCATTATTATAGCCATAATATTCCCAATAATCGTAGTAGCCGTAATAATCTGAATGGTGATCATAATAATCATACTAACAGCCATAATAATCATACTGATCATCACAATAACTACAACAATCATAAGAGTCCTAATAATAAACGGAATAATCATGGAAATAACCTCAGTAATCATTATTATAGATATAATAGTCATAACAATCGTAATAAACATAATGCACATAATGATGATCATGATATTCATCATAATTATACCAAGAACCATAATAATCACAGTAACCATAATAATAAACTAAATAAGCCTAGAAATAATCATAATAACCGTTATACTAGCCATAGTAACCATAATAATCATAATAATTATAGTAATAACCATAATAAGCTTGGAAATAATCATAATAAGCATTATACTAGCCATAATAATCATAATAACTATAATAATCATAATAGTCATAATAATAACCATAATAAACATGGAAATAGTCATACTTATCATTATAATAGCAATAATAACCATAAAAACCATAATAGCCATAATAATCTGAATGTTGATCATAATAATCATACTAACAGCCATAATAATCATTGCCATCATCATAATAACTACAATAATCATAATAATCATAATTGTAATGTTAATAAGCATAGCAATAATCACAATAATCAGAGTAACCATAATAATCTTAATGATGATCATAATATTCATGATAATTACATCAAGATCCGTAATAAGCATAATAATCATAATAATAACCATAATGGGTTCGGAAATAATCATAATATACATTATACCAGCCATAACAACCATAATAGTCATAATAGTCATAATAATCATAATAGTCGTAATAATAACAATAATGAACTTGGAAATAATCGTAATAATCATTACAATAGTCATAATAGCCATAAAAATCACAATAGGTATAATAATCAGAGTGGTGATCATAATAATAATACTAACAACCATAATGATCATAGTAATCATCATAATAAACAGAATAGTCATGGAAATAATCTTAATAACCATTATTATTAACGTAATAACCATAATCATTGTAATAACCATAATGATCTTAATGATGACCATAATATTCATCATAATTATACCTAGACATATAATAATCAGAGTAATCATAACAATAAACATAATAAGCTTTGAAATAATCATAATAACCGTTATACTAGCCATAGTAACCATACTAATCATAATAACCATAATAATCATAATAATTATAGTAATAACCATAATAAGCTTGGAAATAATCAGAATGAGCATTATACTAACCATAATAATCATAATAACTATAATAATCATAATAGTCATAATGATAACCATAATAAACTTGGAAATAGTCATATTTATCATTATAATAGCAATAATGACCATAAAAATCATAATAGCCATAATAATCTAAATGTTGATCATGATAATCATACTAACAGCCATAATAGTCATAGTGATCATCATAATAACTACAATAATCATAATAATAGTAATTGTAATGTTAATAGGCATAGCAATAGTCACAATAATCAGAGTAACCATAATAATCTTAATGATGATCATAATATACATGATAATTATACCAAGACCGGTAATAATCATAATAATCATAATAATAACCATAATAGGTTCGGAAATAGTCATAATATACTTTATACTAGCCATAACAACCATAATAGTCATAATAGCCATAATAATCATAATAGTCGTTATAATAACCATAATGAACTTGGAAATAATCGTAATAATCATTACAATAGCCATAATAGCCATAAAAATCACAATAGCCATAATAATCTGAATGGTGATCATAATTAATCATACTAACAAGCATAATGATCATAGTAATCATCATAATAAACAGAATAGTCATGGAAATAATCTTAATAATCATTATTATTAACGTGATAACCATAATCATCGTAATGACCATAGTGATCTTAATGATGACCATAATATTCATCATAATTATACTAAGACATATAATAATCACAGTAATCGTAATAATAAACATAATAAGCTTTGAAATAATCATAATAACCTTTGTACTAGCCATAATAACCATAATAATCATAATAACTAGAATAATCATAATAGTCATAATAATCGCAATAACCATAATGATCTTAATGATGATCATGATATTCATCATAATTATACCAAGATCCATAATAATCATAGTAACCATAATAATAAACATAATAAGCTTTGAAATAATCATATTAACCGTTATACTATCCATAGTAACCATAATAATCATAATAACCATAATAATCATAATAATTATAGTAATAACCATAATGAGCTTGGAAATAATCAGAATAAGCATTATACTAGCCATAATAATCATAATAACTATAATAATCATACTAGTCATAATAATACCCATAATAAACTTGGAAATAATCATAATAACCGTTATACTAGCCATAGTAACCATACTACTCATAATAGCCATAATAATCACAATAATTATAATAATAACCATAATAAGCTTGGAAATAATCATAATAAGCATTATACTAGCCATAATAATCATAATAGCTATAATAATCATACTAGACATAATAATAACCATAATAAACTTGGAAATAATCATATTTATCATTATAATATCAATAATAACCATAAAAATCATAATAGCCATAATAATCTGAATGTTGATCCTCATAATCATACTAACAACCATAATAATCATAGTGATCACCATAATAACTACAATAGTCATAATAAACGTAATTGTAATGTTAATAAGCATAGCAATAATCACAATAATCATAGTAACCATAATAATCTTAATGATGATCATAATATCCATGATAATTATACCAAGATCCGTAATGATCATAATAATCATAATAATAACCATACTGGGTTCGGAAATATTCATAATATACATTATACTAGCCATATCAACCATAATAGTCATAATAGCCATAATAATCATAATAGTCGTAATAATAACAATAATGAACTTGGAAATAATCGTAATAATCATTGTAATAGTCATAATAGCCATAAAAATCATAATAGCCATAATAATCAGAATGTTGATCATAATCATCATACTAACAGCCATAATAATCATAGTGATCATCATAATAACTACGATAATCATAATAATCGTAATTGTAATGTTAATAAGCATAGCAATAATCACAATAACCATTGTAACCATAATAATCTTAATGATGATCATAATATCCATGATAATTATACCAAGATCCGTAATAATCATAATAATCATAATAATAACCATACTGGGTTCGGAAATAATCATAATATACATTATACTAGCCATATCAACCATAATAGTCATAATAGCCATAATCATCATAATAGTCGTAATAATAACAATAATGAACTTGGAAATAATCGTAATAATCATTATAATAGTCATAATAGCCATAAAAATCACAATAGCCATAAGAATCAGAATGGTGATCATAATAATCATACTAACAACCATAATGATCACAGTGATCATCATAATAACTACAATAATCATAATAATCGTAATTGCAATATTAATAAACATAGCAATAATCACAATAATCATAGTAACCATAATAATCTTAATGATGACCATAATATCCATCATAATTATACCAAGATCCGTAATAATCATAATAATCATAATAATGACCATAATAGGCTTTGAAATAATCATAATAACCTTTATACTAGCCATAATAGCCATAATAACCATAATAACTAGAATAATCATGATAGTCATAATAATAGCCATAATAAATATGGAAATAATCATAACAATCACTATAATAGCAATAATAACCATAAAAATCATAATAGCCATAATAATTTGGATCTAGATCATAATGACCATACTAACAACCATAATAATCATAGTAATCATCATAATAAACATAATAAGCTTTGAAATAATCATAATAACCTTTATACTAGCCATAATAACCATAATAATCATAATAACTAGAATAATCATAATAGTCATAATAATCGCAATAACCATAATGATCTTAATGATGACCATAATATTCATCATAATTATACTAAGACATATAATAATCAGAGTAGTCATAATAATAAACGTAATAAGCTTTGAAATAATCATAATAACCTTTATACTAGCCATAATAACCATAATAATCACAATAACTAGAATAATAAAAATAGTCATAATAATAGCCATAATAAACCTGGAAATAATCATAATAATCTCTATAATAGCAATATTAACCATAAAAATCATAATAGCCATAATAATTTGAATCTTGAATATAATAATCATGCTAACAACCATAATAATCATAGTAATCATCATAATAACCACAATAATCATAATAATCGTAATTATAGTCTTAATAGTGACAGCTATAACCACAATAATAATAATAATCATAGTAATAATTATACTAAATATAATAATCATAACAGCCGCAATAATAATCAGAATAATCATGGAAATAATCATAATAATCATTATTATAGCCATAATATTCCCAATAAATGTAGTAGCCGTAATAATCTGAATGGTGATCATAATAATCATACTAACAGCCATAATAATCATACTGATCATCACAATAACCACAGCAATCATAAGAGTCCTAATAATAAACAGAATAATCATGGAAATAACCTCAGTAATCATTACTATAGATATAATAGTCATAACAATCGTAATAAACATAATGCACATAATGATGATCATGATATTCATCATAATTATACCAAGAACCATAATAATCACAGTAACCATAATAATAAACTAAATAAGCTTAGAAATAATCATAATAACCGTTATACTAGCCATAGTAACCATAATAATCATAATAATTATAGTAATAACCATAATAAGCTTGGAAATAATCATAATAAGCATTATACTAGCCATAATAATCATAATAACTATAATAATCATAATAGTCATAATAATAACCATAATAAACATGGAAATAGTCATACTTATCATTATAATAGCAATAATAACCATAAAAACCATAATAGCCATAATAATCTGAATGTTGATCATAATAATCATACTAACAGCCATAATAATCATTGCCATCATCATAATAACTACAATAATCATAATAATCATAATTGTAATGTTAATAAGCATAGCAATAATCACAATAATCAGAGTAACCATAATAATCTTAATGATGATCATAATATTCATGATAATTACATCAAGATCCGTAATAAGCATAATAATCATAATAATAACCATAATGGGTTCGGAAATAATCATAATATACATTATACCAGCCATAACAACCATAATAGTCATAATAGCCATAATAATCATAATAGTCGTAATAATAACAATAATGAACTTGGAAATAATCGTAATAATCATTACAATAGTCATAATAGCCATAAAAATCACAATAGGTATAATAATCAGAGTGGTGATCATAATAATAATACTAACAACCATAATGATCATAGTAATCATCATAATAAACAGAATAGTCATGGAAATAATCTTAATAACCATTATTATTAACGTAATAACCATAATCATCGTAATAACCATAATGATCTTAATGATGACCATAATATTCATCATAATTATACCTAGACATATAATAATCCGAGTAATCATAACAATAAACATAATAAGCTTTGAAATAATCATAATAACCGTTATACTAGCCATAGTAACCATACTAATCATAATAACCATAATAATCATAATAATTATAGTAATAACCATAATAAGCTTGGAAATAATCAGAATAAGCATTATACTAGCCATAATAATCATAATAATCATAATAACTATAATAATCACAATAGTCATAATAATAACCGTAATAAGCTTGGAAATAATCATATGTACCATTATAATAGCAATAATAACCATAAAAATCATAATAGCCATAATAATCTGAATGTTGATCCTAATAATCATACTAACAACCATAATAATAATAGTGATCATCATAATAACTACAATAATCATAATAATCGTAATTGTAATGTTAATAAGCATAGCAATAATGACAATAATCATAGTAACCATAATAATCTTAATGATGACCATAATATCCATGATAATTATACCAAGATCCGTAATAATCATAATAATCATAATAATAACCATAATGGGTTCGGAAATAATCATAATATACATTATACTAGCCATATCAACCATAATAGTCATAATAGCCATAATAACCATAATAGTTGTAATAATAACAATAATGAACTTGGAAATAATCGTAATAATAATTACAATTGTCATAATAGCCATAAAAATCACAATAGCCATAATAATCAGAATGGTGATCATAATAATAATAATAATAACAACCGTAATGATCATAGTAATCATCATAATAAACAGAATAGTCATGGAAATAATCTTAGTAACCATTATTATTAACGTAATAACAATAATGATCTTAATGATGACCATAATATTCATCATAATTATACCTAGACATATAATAATCAGAGTAATCATAATAATAGACATAATAAGCTTTGAAATAATCATAATAACCTTTATACTAGCCATAATAACCATAATAATCATAATAACTATTATAATCATAATAGTCATAATAATCCAATAACCATAATGAACTTAATGATGAACATGATATTCATCATAATTATACCAAGATCCATAATAATCATAGTAACCATAATAAAAAACATAATAAGCTTTGAAATAATCATAATAACCGTTATACTAGTCATAGTTACCATAATAATCATAATAACCATAATAATCATAATAATTATAATAATAACCATAATAAGCTTGGAAATAATCATAATAAGCATTATACCAGCCATAATAATCATAATAATCGTAATAACTGTAATAATCATAATAGTCATAATAATAACCATAATAAACTTGGAAATAATCATATTTATCATTATAATAGCAATAATAACCATAAAAATCATAATAGCCATAATAATCTGAATGTTGATCATAATAATCATACTAACAGCCATAAAAATCATAGTGATCATCATAATAACTACAATAATCATAATAATCGTAATTGTAATGTTAATAAGCATTGCAATAATCACAATAATCATAGTAACCATAATAATCTTAATGATGACCATAATATCCATGATAATTATACCAAGATCCGTAATAATCATAATAATCATAATAATAACCATAATGGGTTCGGAAATAATCATAATATACATTATACTAGCCATATCAACCATAATAGTCATAATAGCCATAATAATCATAATAGTCGTAATAATAACAATAATGAACTTGGAAATAATCGTAATAATCATTATAATAGTCATAATAGCCATAAAAATCACAATAGCCATAATAATCCGAATGATGATCATAATAATCATACTAACAGCCATAATGATCATAGTGATCATCATAATAACTACAATAATCATAATAATCGTAGTTGTAATGTTAATAAGCATAGCAATAATCACAATAATCATAGTAACCATAATAATCTTAATGATGTTCATAATATCCATGATAATTATACCAAGATCCGTAATAATCATAATAGTCATAATAATAACCATAATGGGTTCGGAAATAATGATAATATACATTATACTACCCATAACAACCATAATAGTCATAATAGCCATAATAATCATAATAGTCGTAATAATAACCATAATGAACTTGGAAATAATCGTAATAATCATTACAATAGCCATAATAGCCATAAAAATCACAATAGCCATAATAATCAGTATGGTGATCATAATAATCATGCTAACAACCATAATGATCATAGTAATCATCATAATAAACAGAATAGTCATGGAAATAACCTTAATAATCATTATTATTAACGTAATAACCATAATCACCTTAATAATCATAATGATCTCAATGATGAACATAATATTCATCATAATTATACCTAGACATATAATAATCAGAGTAATCATAATAATAAACATAATAAGCTTTGAAATAATCATAATAACCTTTATACTAGCCATAATAACCATAATAATCATAATAACTGGAATAATCATAATAGTCATAATAATCGCAATAACCATAATGATCTTAATGATGATCATGATATACATCATAATTATACCAAGTTCCATAATAAGCATAGTAACCATAATAATAAACATAATAAGCTTTGAAATAATCATAATAAACCGTTATACTAGCCACAGTAACCATAATAATCATAATAACCATAATAATCATAATAATTATAGTAAGAACCATAATAAGCTTGGAAATAATCATAATAAGCATTATACTAGCCATAATAATCATAATAACTATAATAATCATACTAGTCATAATACTAACCGTAATAAACTTGGAAATAATCATATTTATCATTATAATACCAATAATAACCATAAAAATCATAATAGCCAGAATAATCTGAATGTTGATCATAATAATCATACTAACAGCCATAATAATCATAGTGATCATCATAATAACTACAATAATCATAATAATCGTAATTGTAATGTTAATAAGCATAGCAATAATCACAATAACCATTGTAACCATAATAATCTTAATGATGATCATAATATCCATGATAATTATACCAAGATCCGTAATAATCATAATAATCATAATAATAACCATACTGGGTACGGAAATAATCATAATATACATTATACTAGCCATAACAACCATAATAGTCATAATAGCCATAATAATCATAATAGTCGTAATAATAACAATAATGAACTTGGAAATAATCGTAATAATCATTATAATAGACATAATAGCCATAAAAATCACAATAGCCATAATAATCGGAATGGTGATCATAATAATCATACTAACAACCATAATGATCATAGTAATCATCATAATAACTACAATAATCATAATAATCGTAATTGCAATATTAATAAACATAGCAATAATCACAATAATCATAGTAACCATAATAATCTTAATGATGACCATAATATCCGTCATAATTATACCAAGATCCGTAATAATCATAATAATCATAATAATAACCATAATAGGCTTTGAAATAATCATAATAACCTTTATACTAGCCATAATAGCCATAATAACCATAATAACTAGAATAATCATGATAGTCATAATAATAGCCATAATAAATATGGAAATAATCATAACAATCACTATAATAGCAATAATAACCATAAAAATCGTAATAGCCATAATAATTTGGATCTAGATCATAATGACCATACTAACAACCACAATGATCATAGTAATCATCATAATAAACATAATAAGCTTTGAAATAATCATAATAACCTTTATACTAGCCATAATAACCATAATAATCATAATGACTAGAATAATCATAATAGTCATAATAATCGCAATAACCATAATGATCTTAATGATGACCATAATATTCATCATAATTATACTAAGACATATAATAATCAGAGTAGTCATAATAATAAACGTAATAAGCTTTGAAATAATCATAATAACCTTTATACTAGCCATAATAACTATAATAATCACAATAACTAGAATAATAATAATAGTCATAATAATAGCCATAATAAACCTGGAAATAATCATAATAATCTCTATAATAGCAATATTAACCATAAAAATCATAATAGCCATAATAATTTGAATCTTGAATATAATAATCATGCTAACAACCATAATAATCATAGTAATCATCATAATAACCACAATAATCATAATAATCGTAATTATAGTCTTAATAGTGACAGCTATAACCACAATAATAATAATAATCATAGTAATAATTATACTAAATATAATAATCATAACAGCCGCAATAATAATCAGAATAATCATGGAAATAATCATAATAATCATTATTATAGCCATAATATTCCCAATAATCGTAGTAGCCGTAATAATCTGAATGGTGATCATAATAATCATACTAACAGCCATAATAATCATACTGATCATCACAATAACTACAACAATCATAAGAGTCCTAATAATAAACAGAATAATCATGGAAATAACCTCAGTAATCATTATTATAGATATAATAGTCATAACAATCGTAATAAACATAATGCACATAATGATGATCATGATATTCAACATAATTATACCAAGAACCATAATAATCACAGTAACCATAATAATAAACTAAATAAGCTTAGAAATAATCATAATAACCGTTATACTAGCCATAGTAACCATAATAATCATAATAATTATAGTAATAACCATAATAAGCTTGGAAATAATCATAATAAGCATTATACTAGCCATAATAATCATAATAACTATAATAATCATAATAGTCATAATAATAACCATAATAAACATGGAAATAGTCATACTTATCATTATAATAGCAATAATAACCATAAAAACCATAATAGCCATAATAATCTGAATGTTGATCATAATAATCATACTAACAGCCATAATAATCATTGCCATCATCATAATAACTACAATAATCATAATAATCATAATTGTAATGTTAATAAGCATAGCAATAATCACAATAATCAGAGTAACCATAATAATCTTAATGATGATCATAATATTCATGATAATTACATCAAGATCCGTAATAAGCATAATAATCATAATAATAACCATAATGGGTTCGGAAATAATCATAATATACATTATACCAGCCATAACAACCATAATAGTCATAATAGCCATAATAATCATAATAGTCGTAATAATAACAATAATGAACTTGGAAATAATCGTAATAATCATTACAATAGTCATAATAGCCATAAAAATCACAATAGGTATAATAATCAGAGTGGTGATCATAATAATAATACTAACAACCATAATGATCATAGTAATCATCATAATAAACAGAATAGTCATGGAAATAATCTTAATAACCATTATTATTAACGTAATAACCATAATCATCGTAATAACCATAATGATCTTCATGATGACCATAATATTCATCATAATTATACCTAGACATATAATAATCAGAGTAATCATAACAATAAACATAATAAGCTTTGAAATAATCATAATAACCTTTATACTAGCCATAATAACCATAATAATCATAATAACTAGTATAATCATAATAGTCATAAAAATCGCAATAACCATAATGATCTTAATGATGATCATGGTATTCATCATAATTATACGAAGATCCATAATAAGCATAGTAACCATAATAATAAACATAATAAGCTTTGAAATAATCATAATAACCGTTATACTAGCCATAGTAACCATAATAATCACAATAACCATAATAATCATAATAATTATAATAATAACCATAATAAGCTTGGAAATAATCATAATAAGCATTATACTAGCCATAATAATCATAATAATCAAAATAACTATAATAATCATATTAGTCATAATAATACCCATAATAAACTTGTAAATAATCATATTTATCATTATAATAGCAATAAAAACCATAAAAATCGTAATAGCCATAATAATCTGAATGTTGATCATAATTATCATACTAACAGCCATAATAGTCATAGTGATCATCAGAATAACTACAATAATCATAATAATCGTAATTGTAATGTTAATAAGCATAGCAATAACCACAATAATCAGAGTAACTATTATAATCATAATAGTCATAATAATCCCAATAACCATAATGATCTTAATGATGAACATGATATTCATCATAATTATACCAAGATCCATAATAATCATAGTAACCATAATAAAAAACATAATAAGCTTTGAAATAATCATAATAACCGTTATACTAGTCATAGTTACCATAATAATCATAATAACCATAATAATCATAATAATTATAATAATAACCATAATAAGCTTGGAAATAATCATAATAAGCATTATACTAGCCATAATAATCATAATAATCGTAATAACTGTAATAATCATAATAGACATAATAATAACCATAATAAACTTGGAAATAATCATATTTATCATTATAATAGCAATAATAACCATAAAAATCATAATAGCCATAATAATCTGAATGTTGATCATAATAATCATACTAACAGCCATAAAAATCAGAGTGATCATCATAATAACTTCAATAATCATAATAATCGTAATTGTAATGTTAATAAGCATTGCAATAATCACAATAATCATAGTAACCATAATAATCTTAATGATGACCATAATATCCATGATAATTATACCAAGATCCGTACTAATCATAATAATCATAATAATAACCATACTGGGTTCGGAAATAATCATAATATACATTATACTAGCCATATCGACCATGATAGTCATAATAGCCATAATAATCATAATAGTCGTAATAATAACAATAATGAACTTGGAAATAATCGTAATAATCATTATAATAGTCATAATAGCCATAAAAATCACAATAGCCATAAGAATCAGAATGGTGATCATAACAATCATACTAACAACCATAATGATCACAGTGATCATCATAATAACTACAATAACCATAATAATCGTAATTGTAATGTTAATAAGCTTAGCAATAATCACAATAATCATAGTAACCGTAATAATCTTAGTGATGATCATATTATTCATGATAATTATATCAAGATCCGTAATAATCATAATAATCATAATAATAACCATAATGGGTTCGGAAATAATCATAGTATACATTATACTAGCCATAACAACCATAATAGTCATCATAGCCATAATAGTCATAATAGTCGTAATAATAACCATAATGAACTTGGAAATAATCGTAATAATCACTACAATAGCCATAATAGCCATAAAAATCACAATAGCCATAATAATCAGAATGGTGATCATAATGATCATGCTAACAACCATAATGATCATAGTAATCATCATAATAAACAGAATAGTCATGGAAATAACCTTAATAATCATTATTATTAACGTAATAACCATAATCATCTTAATAATCATAATGATCTCAATGATGAACGTAATATTCATCATAATTATACCTAGACATATAATAATCAGAGTAATCATAATAATAAACATAATAAGCTTTGAAATAATCATAATAACCTTTATACTAGCCATAATAACCATAATAATCATAATAACTAGAATAATCATAATAGTCATAATAATCGCAATAACAATAATGATCTTAATGATGATCATGATATACATCATAATTATACCAAGTTCCACAATAAGCATAGTAACCATAATAATAAACATAATAAGCTTTGAAATAATCATAATAACCGTTATACTAGCCACAGTAACCATAATAATCATAATAACCATAATAATCATAATAATTATAGTAAGAACCATAATAAGCTTGGAAATAATCATAATAAGCATTATACTAGCCATAATAATCATAATAACTATAATAATCATACTAGTCATAATAATAACCGTAATAAACTTGGAAATAATCATATTTATCATTATAATACCAATAATAACCATAAAAATCATAATAGCCAGAATAATCTGAATGTTGATCATAATAATCATACTAACAGCCATAATAATCATAGTGATCATCATAATAACTACAATAATCATAATAATCGTAATTGTAATGTTAATAAGCATAGCAATAATCACAATAACCATTGTAACCATAATAATCATAATGATGATCATAATATCCATGATAATTATACCAAGATCCGTAATAATCATAATAATCATAATAATAACCATACTGGGTACGGAAATAATCATAATATACATTATACTAGCCATAACAACCATAATAGTCATAATAGCCATAATAATCATAATAGTCGTAATAATAACAATAATGAACTTGGAAATAATCGTAATAATCATTATAATAGACATAATAGCCATAAAAATCACAATAGCCATAATAATCAGAATGGTGATCATAATAATCATACTAACAACCATAATGATCATAGTAATCATCATAATAACTACAATAATCATAATAATCGTAATTGCAATATTAATAAACATAGCAATAATCACAATAATCATAGTAACCATAATAATCTTAATGATGACCATAATATCCATCATAATTATACCAAGATCCGTAATAATCATAATAATCATAATAATAACCATAATAGGCTTTGAAATAATCATAATAACCTTTATACTAGCCATAATAGCCATAATAACCATAATAACTAGAATAATCATGATAGTCATAATAATAGCCATAATGAATATGGAAATAATCATAACAATCACTATAATAGCAATAACAACCATAAAAATCATAATAGCCATAATAATTTGGATCTAGATCATAATGACCATACTAACAACCATAATAATCATAGTAATCATCATAATAAACATAATAAGCTTTCAAATAATCATAATAACCTTTATACTAGCCATAATAACCATAATAATCATAATAACTAGAATAATCATAATAGTCATAATAATCGCAATAACCATAATGATCTTAATGATGACCATAATATTCATCATAATTATACTAAGACATATAATAATCAGAGTAGTCATAATAATAAACGTAATAAGCTTTGAAATAATCATAATAACCTTTATACTAGCCATAATAACCATAATAATCACAATAACTAGAATAATAATAATAGTCATAATAATAGCCATAATAAACCTGGAAATAATCATAATAATCTCTATAATAGCAATATTAACCATAAAAATCATACTAGCCATAATAATTTGAATCTTGAATATAATAATCATGCTAACAACCATAATAATCATAGTAATCATCATAATAACCACAATAATCATAATAATCGTAATTATAGTCTTAATAGTGACAGCTATAACCACAATAATAATAATAATCATAGTAATAATTATACTAAATATAATAATCATAACAGCCGCAATAATAATCAGAATAATCATGGAAATAATCATAATAATCATTATTATAGCCATAATATTCCCAATAATCGTAGTAGCCGTAATAATCTGAATGGTGATCATAATAATCATACTAACAGCCATAATAATCATACTGATCATCACAATAACTACAACAATCATAAGAGTCCTAATAATAAACAGAATAATCATGGAAATAACCTCAGTAATCATTATTATAGATATAATAGTCATAACAATCGTAATAAACATAATGCACATAATGATGATCATGATATTCAACATAATTATACCAAGAACCATAATAATCACAGTAACCATAATAATAAACTAAATAAGCTTAGAAATAATCATAATAACCGTTATACTAGCCATAGTAACCATAATAATCATAATAATTATAGTAATAACCATAATAAGCTTGGAAATAATCATAATAAGCATTATACTAGCCATAATAATCATAATAACTATAATAATCATAATAGTCATAATAATAACCATAATAAACATGGAAATAGTCATACTTATCATTATAATAGCAATAATAACCATAAAAACCATAATAGCCATAATAATCTGAATGTTGATCATAATAATCATACTAACAGCCATAATAATCATTGCCATCATCATAATAACTACAATAATCATAATAATCATAATTGTAATGTTAATAAGCTTAGCAATAATCACAATAATCATAGTAACCGTAATAATCTTAGTGATGATCATAATATTCATGATAATTATATCAAGATCCGTAATAATCATAATAATCATAATAATAACCATAATGGGTTCGGAAATAATCATAGTATACATTATACTAGCCATAACAACCATAATAGTCATAATAGCCATAATAGTCATAATAGTCGTAATAATAACCATAATGAACTTGGAAATAATCGTAATAATCATTACAATAGCCATAATAGCCATAAAAATCACAATAGCCATAATAATCAGAATGGTGATCATAATAATAATAATAATAACAACCGTAATGATCATAGTAATCATCATAATAAACAGAATAGTCAAGGAAATAATCTTAGTAACCATTATTATTAACGTAATAACAATAATGATCTTAATGATGACCATAATATTCATCATAATTATACTAAGACATATAATAATCAGAGTAGTCATAATAATAAACGTAATAAGCTTTGAAATAATCATAATAACCTTTATACTAGCCATAATAACCATAATAATCACAATAACTAGAATAATAATAATAGTCATAATAATAGCCATAATAAACCTGGAAATAATCATAATAATCTCTATAATAGCAATATTAACCATAAAAATCATAATAGCCATAATAATTTGAATCTTGAATATAATAATCATGCTAACAACCATAATAATCATAGTAATCATCATAATAACCACAATAATCATAATAATCGTAATTATAGTCTTAATAGTGACAGCTATAACCACAATAATAATAATAATCATAGTAATAATTATACTAAATATAATAATCATAACAGCCGCAATAATAATCAGAATAATCATGGAAATAATCATAATAATCATTATTATAGCCATAATATTCCCAATAATCGTAGTAGCCGTAATAATCTGAATGGTGATCATAATAATCATACTAACAGCCATAATAATCATACTGATCATCACAATAACTACAACAATCATAAGAGTCCTAATAATAAACAGAATAATCATGGAAATAACCTCAGTAATCATTATTATAGATATAATAGTCATAACAATCGTAATAAACATAATGCACATAATGATGATCATGATATTCAACATAATTATACCAAGAACCATAATAATCACAGTAACCATAATAATAAACTAAATAAGCTTAGAAATAATCATAATAACCGTTATACTAGCCATAGTAACCATAATAATCATAATAATTATAGTAATAACCATAATAAGCTTGGAAATAATCATAATAAGCATTATACTAGCCATAATAATCATAATAACTATAATAATCATAATAGTCATAATAATAACCATAATAAACATGGAAATAGTCATACTTATCATTATAATAGCAATAATAACCATAAAAACCATAATAGCCATAATAATCTGAATGTTGATCATAATAATCATACTAACAGCCATAATAATCATTGCCATCATCATAATAACTACAATAATCATAATAATCATAATTGTAATGTTAATAAGCATAGCAATAATCACAATAATCAGAGTAACCATAATAATCTTAATGATGATCATAATATCCATGATAATTATACCAAGACCCGTAATAATCATAATATTCATAATAATAACCCTAATGTGTTCGGAAATAATCATAATATACTTTATACTAGCCATAACAACCATAATAGTCATAATAGCCATAATAATCATAATAGTCGTAATAATAACCATAATGAACTTGGAAATAATCGTAATAATCATTACAATAGCCATAATAGCCATAAAAATCACAATAGCCGTAATAATCTGAATGGTGATCATAATAATCATACTAACAACCATAATGATCATAGTAATCATCATAATAAACAGAATAGTCATGGAAATAACCTTAATAACCATTATTATTAACGTAATAACCATAATCATCGTAATAATCATAGTGATCTTAATGATGACCATAATATTCATCATAATTATACCTAGACATATAATAATCAGAGTAATCATAATAATAAACATAATAAGCTTTGAAATAATCATAATAACCTTTATACTAGCCATAATAACCATAATAATAATAATAACTAGAATAATCATAATAGTCATAATAATCGCAATAACCATAATGATCTTAATGATGATCATGATATTCATCATAATTATACCAAGATCCATAATAATCATAGTAACCATAATAATAAACATAATAAGCTTTGAAATAATCATAATAACCGTTATACTAGCCATAGTAACCATAATAATCATAATAACCATAGTAATCATAATAATTATAATAATAACCATAATAAGCCTGGAAATAAGCATAATAAGCATTATACTAGCCATAATAACCATAATAATCATAATAACTAGAATACTCATAATAGTCATAATAATCGCAATAACCATAATGATCTTAATGATGATCATGATATTCATCATAATTATACCAAGATCCATAATAACCATAGTAACCATAATAATAAACATAATAAGTTTTGAAATAATCATAATAACCGTTGTACTAGCCATAGTAACCATAATAATCATAATAACCATAGTAATCATAATAATTATAATAATAACCATAATAAGCCTGGAAATAAGCCTAATAAGCATTATACTAGCCATAATAATCATAATAATCATAATAACTATAATAATCACAATAGTCATTATAATAACCGTAACATACTTGGAAATAACCATATTTATCATTATAATAGCAATAATAACCATAAAACTCATAATAGCCATAATAATCTGAATGTTGATCATAATAATCATACTAACAACCATAATAATCATAGTGATCATCATAATAACTACAATAATCATATTATTCGTAATTGTAATGTTAATAAGCATAGCAATAATCACAATAATCATAGTACCCATAATAATCTTAATGATGATCGTAATATCCATGATAATTACACCAAGATCCGTAATAATCATAATAATCATAATAATAACCATAATGGGTTCGGATATAATCATAATATACGTTATACTAGCCATATCAATCATAATAGCCATAATAGCCATAATAATCATAATTGTCGTAATAATAACAATAATGAACTTGGAAATAATCGTAATAATCATTATAATAGTCATAATATCCATAACAATCACAATAGCCGTAATAATCAGTATGATGATCATAATAATCATACTAACAACCATAATGATCATAGTGATCATCATAATAACTACAATAATCATAATAATCGTAATTGTAATGTTAATAAGCTTAGCAATAATCACCATAATCATAGTAACCGTAATAATCTTACTGATGATCATAATATTCATGATAACTATATGAAGATCCGTAATAATCATAATAATCATAATAATAACCATATTGGGTTCGGAAATAATCATAATATACATTATACTAGCCATAACAACCATAACAGTCATAATAGCCATAATAATCATAATAGTCGTAATAATAACAGCAATGAGCTTGGAAATAATCGTAATAATCATTATAATAGCCATAATAGCAATAAAAATCACAATAGCCGTAATAATCTGAATGGTGGCCATAATAATCGTACTAACAATCATAGTAATCATCATAATAAACGGAATAGTCATGGAAATAATCTTAATAATCATTATGGTTATCGTAATAACCATAATCATCGTAATAACCATAATGATCTTAATGATGACCATAATGTTCATCATAATTATACCAAGATCCATAATAATCATAGTAACCATAATAATAAACATAATAAGCTTTGAAATAATCATAATAACCGTTATACAAGCCATAGTAACCATAATAATCATAATAACTATAATAATCATAATAGTCATAATAATAACCGTAATAAACTTGGAAATAATCATATTTATCAGTATAATAGCAATAATAACCATAAAAATTATAATAGCCATAATAATCTGAATGTTGATCCTAATAATCATACTAACAACCATAATAATCATAGTGATCATCATAATAACTACAATAATCATAATAATCGTAATTGTAATGTTAATAAGTATAGCAATAGTAACAATAATCATAGTAACCATAATAATTTTAATGATGATCATAATATCCATGATAATTATACCAAGATCCGTAATAATCATAATAATCATAATAATAACCCTAATGTGTTCGGAAATAATCATAATATACTTTATACTAGCCATAACAACCATAATAGTCATAATAGCCATAATAATCATAATAGTCGTAATAATAACCATAATGAACTTGTATATAATCGTAATAATTATTATAGTAGCCATAATAGCAATAAAAATCACAACAGCCGTAATAATCTGAATGGTGGTCATAATAATCGTACTAACAATCATACTGATCATAGTAATCGTCATAATAAACAGAATAGTCATGGAAATAATCTTAATAACCATTATGGTTATTGTAATAACCATAATCATCGTAATAACCATAATGATCTTAATGATGACCATAATATTCATCATAATTATACCAAGATCCATAATAATCATAGTAACCATAATAATAAACATAATAAGCTTTGAAATAATCATAATAACCGTTATACAAGCCATAGTAACCATAATAATCATAATAACTATAATAATCATAATAGTCACAATAATAACCGTAATAAACTTGGAAATAATCATATTTATCAGTATAATAGCAATAATAACCATAAAAATCATAATAGCCATAATAATCTGAATGTTGATCCTAATAATCATACTAACAACCATAATAATGATAGTGATCACCATAATAACTACAATAATCATAATAATCGTAATTGTAATGTCAATAAGTATAGCAATAGTAACAATAATCATAGTAACCATAATAATTTTAATGATGATCATAATATCCATGATAATTATACCAAGATCCGTAATAATCATAATAATCATAATAATAACCCTAATGGGTTCGGAAATAATCATAATATACATTATACTAGCCATAACAACCATAATAGTCATAATAGACATAATAATCATAATAGTCGTAATAATAACAATAATGAACTTGGAAATAATCGTAATAATCATTATAATAGTCATAATATCCATAAAAATCACAATAGCCATAATAATCAGAATGGTGATCATAATAATCATACTAACAACCATAATAATCATAGTAACCATAATTATAAACATAATAAGCTTTGGAATAATCATAATAACCGTTATACGAGCCATAGTAACCATAATAATCATAATAATTATAGTAATAACCATAATAAGCTTGAAAATAATCATCATAAGCATTATACTAGCCATAATAATCATAATAACTATAATAATCATACTAGTCATAATAATAACCATAATAAGCTTGGAAATAATCATAATAAGCATTATACTAGCCATAAACATTATAATAACCATAATAACTATAATAATCATAGTTGTCATAATAATAACCATAATAAACTTGGAAATAGTCATATTTATCATTATAATAGCAATAATAACCATAAAAATCATAATAGCCATAATAATCTGAATGTTGATCATAATCATCATACTAACAGCCATAATAATCATAGTGATCAGCATAATAACTATAATAATCATAATAATCGTAATTGTAATGTTAATAAGCTTAGCAATAATCACAATAATCATAGTAACCGTAATAATCTTAATGATGATCATAATATCCATGATAATTATACCGAGATCCGTAATAATCATAATAATCGTAATAATAAACCTAATGTGTTTGGAAATAATCCTAATATACATTATACTAGCCATAACAACCATAATAGTCATTATAGCCATAATAATCATAATAGTCGTAATAATAACAATAATGAACTTGGAAATAATCGTAATAATCATTACAATAATCGTAATAGCCATAAAAATCACAATAGCCATAATAATCAGAATGGTGATCATAATAATCATACTAACAACCATAATGATCATAGTAATCATCATAATAAACAGAATAGTCATGGAAATAACCTTAATAACCATTATTATTAACGTAATAACCATAATCATCGTAATAACCATAATGATCTTAATGATGACCATAATATTCATCATAATTATACCTAGCCATATAATAATCAGAGTAATCATAATAACAAGCATAATAAGCTTTGAAATAATCATAATAACCTTTATGCTAGCCATAATAACCATAATAATCATAATAACTAGAATAATCATAATAGTCATAATAATCGCAATAACCATAATGATCTTAATGATGATCATGATATTCATCATAATTATACCAAGATCCATAATAATCATAGTAACCATAATAATAAACATAATAAGCTTTGAAATAATCATAATAACCGTTATACTAGCCATAGTAACCATAATAATCATAATATCCATAATAATCATAATAATTATAGTAACACCATAATAAGCTTGGAAATAATCATAATAAGCATTATACTAGCCATAATAATCATAATAACTATAATAATCATACTAGTCATAATAATAACCATAATAAACTTGGAAATAATCATATTTATCATTATAATAGCAATAATAACCATAAAAATCATAATAGCCATAATAATCTGAATGTTGATCCTAATAATCATACTAACAACCATAATAATCATAGTGATCATCATAATAACTACAATAATCATAATAATCGTAATTGTAATGTTAATAAGCATAGCAATAATCACAATAATCATAGTAACCATAATAATCTTAATGATGATCTTAATATCCATGATAATTATACCAAGATCCGTAATAATCATAATAATCATAATAATAACCATAATGGGTTCGGAAATAATCATAATATACAATATACTAGCCATATCAACCATAATAGTCATAATAGCCATAATAATCATAATAGTCGTAATAATAACAATAATGAACTTGGAAATAATCGTAATAATCATTATAATAGTCATAATAGCCATAAAAATCACAATAGCCATAATAATCAGAATGGTGATCATAATAATCTTACTAACAACCATAATGATCAGAGTGATCATCATAATAACTACAATAATCATAATAATCGTAATTGTAATGTTAATAAGCTTAGCAATAATCACAATAATCATAGTAACCGTAATAATCTTAATGATGATCATAATATTCATGATAATTGTATCAAGATCCGTAATAATCATAATAAACATAATAATAACCATAATGGGTTCGGAAATAATCATAATATACATTATACTAGCCATAACAACCATAATAGTCATAATAGACATAATAATCATAATAGTCGTCATAATAACAGTAATGAGCTTGGAAATAATCGTAATAATCATTATAATAGCCATAATAGCAATAAAAATCACAATAGCCGTAATAATCTGAATGGTGGCCATAATAATCGTACTAACAATCATACTGATCATAGTAATCATCATAATAAACAGAATAGTCATGGAAATAATCTTAATAATCATTATGGTTATCGTAATAACCATAATCATCGTAATAACCATAATGATCCTAATGATGACCATAATATTCATCATAATTGTACCAAGATCCATAATAATCATAGTAACCATAATAATAAACATAATAAGCTTTGAAATAATCATAATAACCGTTATACAAGCCATAGTAACCATAATAATCATAATAACTATAATAATCATAATAGTCATAATAATAACCGTAATAAACTTTGAAATAATCATATTTATCAGTATAATAGCAATAATAACCATAAAAATCATAATAGCCATAATAATCTGAATGTTGATCCTAATAATCATACTAACAACCATAATAATCATAGTGATCATCATAATAACTACAGTAATCATAATAATCGTAATTGTAATGTTAATAAGCTTTGCAATAATCACAATAATCATAGTAACCGTAATAATCTTAATGATGATCATAATATTCATGATAATTATATCAAGATCCGTAATAATCATAATAAACATAATAATAACCATAATGGGTTCGGAAATAATCATAATATACATTATACTAGCCATAACAACCATAATAGTCATAATAGCCATAATAATCATAATAGTCGTAATAATAACAATAATGAGCTTGGAAATAATCGTAATAATCATTATAGTAGCCATTATAGCCATAAAAATCACAATAGCCATAATAATCTGAATGGTGATCATAATAATCATACTATCAACCATAATGATCATAGTAATCATCATAATAAACAGAATAGTCATGGAAATAACCTTAATAACCATTATTATTAACGTAATAACCATAATCATCGTAATAACCATAATGATCTTAATGATGACCATAATATACATCATAATTATACCTAGACATATAATAATCAGAGTAATCATAATAATAAACATAATAAGCTTTGAAATAATCATAATAACCTTTATACTAGCCATAATAACCATAATAATCATAATAACTAGAATACTCATAATAGTCATAATAATCGCAATAACCATAATGATCTTAATGATGATCATGATATTCATCATAATTATACCAAGATCCATAATAATCATAGTAACCATAATAATAAACATAATAAGTTTTGAAATAATCATAATAACCGTTGTACTACCCATAGTAACCATAATAATCATAATAAACATAGTAATCATAATAATTATAATAATAACCATAATAAGCCTGGAAATAAGCATAATAAGCATTATACTAGCCATAATAATCATAATAATCATAATAACTATAATAATCACAATAGTCATTATAATAACCGTAACATACTTGGAAATAACCATATTTATCATTATAATAGCAATAATAACCATAAAAATCATAATAGCCATAATAATCTGAATGTTGATCATAATAATCATACTAACAACCATAATAATCATAGTGATCATCATAATAACTACAATAATCATAATAATCGTAATTGTAATGTTAATAAGCATAGCAATAATCACAATAATCATAGTACCCATAATAATCTTAATGATGATCATAATATCCATGATAATTATACCAAGATCCGTAATAATCATAATAATCATAATAATAACCATAATGGGTTCGGATATAATCATAATATACGTTATACTAGCCATATCAATCATAATAGCCATAATAGCCATAATAATCATAATTGTCGTAATAATAACAATAATGAACTTGGAAATAATCGTAATAATCATTATAATAGTCATAATATCCATAACAATCACAATAGCCGTAATAATCAGTATGATGATCATAATAATCATACTAACAACCATAATGATCATAGTGATCATCATAATAACTACAATAATCATAATAATCGTAATTGTAATGTTAATAAGCTTAGCAATAATCACCATAATCATAGTAACCGTAATAATCTTACTGATGATCATAATATTCATGATAACTATATGAAGATCCGTAATAATCATAATAATCATAATAATAACCATATTGGGTTCGGAAATAATCATAATATACATTATACTAGCCATAACAACCATAACAGTCATAATAGCCATAATAATCATAATAGTCGTAATAATAACAGCAATGAGCTTGGAAACAATGGTAATAATCATTATAATAGCCATAATAGCAATAAAAATCACAATAGCCGTAATAATCTGAATGGTGGCCATAATAATCGTACTAACAATCATAGTAATCATCATAATAAACGGAATAGTCATGGAAATAATCTTAATAATCATTATGGTTATCGTAATAACCATAATCATCGTAATAACCATAATGATCTTAATGATGACCATAATGTTCATCATAATTATACCAAGATCCATAATAATCATAGTAACCATAATAATAAACATAATAAGCTTTGAAATAATCATAATAACCGTTATACAAGCCATAGTAACCATAATAATCATAATAACTATAATAATCATAATAGTCATAATAATAACCGTAATAAACTTGGAAATAATCATATTTATCAGTATAATAGCAATAATAACCATAAAAATCATAATAGCCATAATAATCTGAATGTTGATCCTAATAATCATACTAACAACCATAATAATCATAGTGATCATCATAATAACTACAATAATCATAATAATCGTAATTGTAATGTTAATAAGTATAGCAATAGTAACCATAATCACAGTAACCATAATAATTTTAATGATGATCATAATATCCATGATAATTATACCAAGATCCGTAATAATCATAATAATCATAATAATAACCATAATGGGTTCGGAAATAATCATAATATACAATATACTAGCCATATCAACCATAATAGTCATAATAGCCATAATAATCATAATACTCGTAATAATAACAATAATGAACATGGAAATAATCGTAATAATCATTATAATAGTCATAATAGCCATAAAAATCACAATAGCCATAATAATCAGAATGGTGATCATAATAATCTTACTAACAACCATAATGATCATAGTGATCATCATAATAACTACAATAATCATAATAATCGTAATTGTAATGTTAATAAGCTTTGCAATAATCACAATAATCATAGTAACCGTAATAATCTTAATGATGATCATAATATTCATGATAATTATATCAAGATCCGTTAGAATCATAATAAACATAATAATAACCATAATGGGTTCGGAAATAATCATAATATACATTATACTAGCCATAACAACCATAATAGTCATAATAGCCATAATAATCATAATAGTCGTAATAATAACAATAATGAGGTGGGAAATAATCGTAATAATCATTATAGTAGCCATAATAGCAATAAAAATCACAACAGCCGTAATAATCTGAATGGTGGTCATAATAATCGTACTAACAATCATACTGATCATAGTAATCATCATAATAAACAGAATAGTCATGGAAATAATCTTAATAATCATTATGGTTATTGTAATAACCATAATCATCGTAATAACCATAATGATCTTAATGATGACCATAATATTCATCATAATTATACCAAGATCCATAATAATCATAGTAACCATAATAATAAACATAATAAGCTTTGAAATAATCATAATAACCGTTATACAAGCCATAGTAACCATAATAATCATAATAACTATAATAATCATAATAGTCATAATAATAACCGTAATAAACTTGGAAATAATCATATTTATCAGTATAATAGCAATAATAACCATAAAAATCATAATAGCCATAATAATCTGAATGTTGATCATAATCATCATACTAACAGCCATAATAATCATAGTGATCAGCATAATAACTATGATAATCATAATAATCGTAATTGCAATGTTAATAAGCATAGCAATAATCACAATAATCATAGTAACCATAATAATCTTAATGATGATCATAATATCCATGATAATTATACCAAGATCCGTAATAATCATAATAATCATAATAATAACCCTAATGTGTTCGGAAATAATCATAATATACATTATACTTGCCATAACAACCATAATAGTCGTAATTGCAATAATAATCATAATAGTCGTAATAATAACAATAATGAACTTGGAAATAATGGTAATAATCATTATAATAGTCATAATAGCCATAAAAATCACAATAGCCATAATAATCACAATGGTGATCATAATAATCATACTAACAACCATAATGATCATAGTAATCATCATAATAAACAGAATAGTCATGGAAATAATCTTAATAATCATTATTATTTACGTAATAACCATAATAATCTTAATGATGACCATAATATTCATCATAATTATACCTAGACATATAATAATCAGAGTAATCATAGTAATAAGCATAATAAGCTTTCAAATAGTCATAATAACCTTTATACTAGCCATAGTAGCCATAATAATCATAATAACCATACTCATCATAATAATTATATTAATAACCATAATAAGCTTGGAAATGATCATCATAAGCATTATACTAGCCATAATAATCATAATAATCATAATAACTATAATAATCATAATAGTCATAATAATAACCATAATAAACTTGGAAATAATCATATTTATCAGTATAATAGCAATAATAACCATAAAAATCATAATAGCCATATTAATCTGAATGTTGATCATAATAATCATACTAACAACCATAATAATCATAGTGATCATCATAATAAATACAATAATCATAATAATCGTAATTGTAATGTTAATAAGCGTAGCAATAATCACAATAATCATCGTAACCATAATAATCTTAATGATGATCATAATATCCATCATAATTATACCAAGATCCCTAATAATCATAATAATCATAATAATAACCCTAATGTGTTCGGAAATAATCATAATATACATTATACTTGCCATAACAACCATAATAGTCATAATAGCCATAATAATCATAATAGTCGTAATAATAACAATAATGAACTTGGAAATAATCGTAATGATCATTATAATAGTCATAATAGCCATAAAATCACAATAGCCATAATAATCAGAATGGTCATCATAATAATCATACTAACAACCGTAATGATCATAGTAATCATCATGATAAACAGAATAGTCATGGAAATAATCTTAATAATCATTATTATTAACGTAATAACCATAATGATCTTAATGATGACCATAATATTCATCATAATTATACCTAGACATATAATAATCAGAGTATTCATAATAATAAACATAATAAGCTTTGAAATAATCATAATAACCGTTATACGAGCCACAGTAACCACAATAATCATAATACCCATAATAATCATAATAGTGATAATAATAACTGTAATAAACTTGGAAATAATCATATTTATCATTATAATAGCAATAATAATCATAAAAATCATAATAGCCATAATAATCTGAATCTTGATCCTAATAATCATACTAACAACCATAATAATCATAGTGATCATCATAATAACGACAATAATGATAATAATCGTAATTGTAATGTTAATAAGCATAGCAATAATCACAATAATCATAGTAACCATAATAATCTTAATGATGACCATAACATCCATGATAATTATACCAAGATCCGTAATAATCATAATAAACATAATAATAACCCTAATGTGTTCGGAAATAATCATAATATACATTATACTTGCCATAACAACCATAATAGTCATAATAGCCATAATAATCATAATAGTCGTAATAATAACAATAATGAACTTGGAAATAATCGTAATAATCATTATAATAGTCATAATAGCCATAAAAATCACAATAGCCATAATAATCAGAATGGTGATCATAATAATCATACTAACAACCATAATGATCATAGTAATCATCATAATAAACAGAATAGTCATGAAAATAACCTTAATAACCATTATTATTAATGTAATAACCATTATCATCGTAATAACCATAATGACCTTAATGATGACCATAATATTCATCATAATTATACCTAGACATACAATAATCAGAGTAATCATAATAATAAACATAATAAGCTTTGAAATTATCATAATAACCTTTATACTAGCCATAATAACCATAATAATCATAATAACTAGAATAATCATAATAGTCATAATAATCGCAATAACCATAATGATCTTAATGATGATCATTATATTCATCATAATTATACCAAGATCCATAATAATCATAGTAACCATAATAATAAACACAATAAGCTTTGAAATAATCATAATAACCGTTATACTAGCCACAGTAGCCATAATAATCATAATAACCATACTCATCATAATAATTAGAATAATAACCATAATAAGCTTGGAAATAATCATAATAAGCATTATACTAGCCATAATAATCATAATAACCTTAATAACTATAATAATCATAGTTGTCATAATAATAACCATAATAAACTTGGAAATAATCATATTTATCGTTATAATAGCAATAATAACCATAAAAATCATAATAGCCATAATAATCTCAATGTTGATCATAATCATCATACTGACAGCCTTAATAATCATAGTGATCATCATAATAACTACAATAATGATAATAATCGTAATTGTAATGTTAATAAGCATAGCAATAATCTCAATAATCATAGTAACCATAATAATCTTAATGATGATCATAATATCCATGATAATTATACCAAGATCCGTAATAATCATAATAATCATAATAATAACCATAATGGGTACGGAAATAATCATAATATACATTATACTAGCCATAACAACCATAATAGTCATAATAGCCATAATAATCATAATAGTCGTAATAATAACAATAATGAACTAGGAAATAATCGTAATAATCATTATAATAGTCATAATAGTCATAAAAATCACAATAGCTATAATAATCAGAATGGTGATCATAATGATCATACTAACAACCATCATGATCATAGTAATCATCATAATAAACAGAATAGTCATGGTAATAATCTTAATAATAGTTATTATTAACGTATTAACCATAATCACCTTAATAACCATAATGATCTCAATGATGACCATAATATTCATCATAATTATACTAAGACAAATAATAATCAGAGTAATCATAATAATAAACATAATAAGCTTTGAAATAATCATAATAACCTTTATACTAGCCATAATAACCATAATAATCATAATACCTAGAATAATCATAATAGTCATAATAATCGCAATAACCATAATGATCTTAATGATGATCATGATATTCATCATAATTATACCAAGATACATAATAAGCATAGTAACCATAATAATAAACATAATAAGCTTTGAAATAATCATAATAACCGTTATACTAGCCATAGTAACCATGATAATCATAATAACCATAATAATCATAATAATTATAGTAATAAGCATAATAAGCTCTGAAATAATCATAATAACCGTTATACTAGCCATAGTAACCATAATAATCATAATAGCTATAATAATCATAATAGTGATAATGATAACCGTAACAAACTTGGAAATAATCATATTTATCATTATAATAGCAACAATAACCATAAAAATAATAATAGCCATAATAATCTGAATGCTGATCCTAGTAATCATACTAACAACCATAATAATCATAGTGATCATCGTAATAACTAAAATAATCATAATAGTCGTAATTGTAATGTTAATAAGCATAGCAATAATCACAATAATCATAGTAACCATAATAATCTTAATGATGATCATAATATCCATGATAATTATACCAAGATCCGTAATAATCATAATAATCATAATAATAACCCTAATGTGTTCGGAAATAATCATAATATACATTATACTTGCCATAACAACTATAATAGTCATAATAGCCATAATAATCATAATAGTCGTAATAATAACAATAATGAACTAGGAAATAATCGTAATAATCATTATAATAGCCATAATAGCAATAAAAATCACAATAGCCGTAATAATCTGAATGGTGGTCATAATAATCATACTAACAACCATAATGATCATAGTAATCATCATAATAAACAGAATAGTCATGGAAATAATCTTAATAATCATTATGATTATCGTAACAACCATAATCATCGTAATAACCATAATGATCTTAATGATGACCATAATATTCATCACAATTATACCAGGATCCATAATAATCATAGCAACCATAATAATAAACATAATAAGCTTTGAAATAATCATAATAACCGTTATACTAGCCATAGTAACCATAATAATCATAATACCTATAATAATCATAATAGTGATAATAATAACCGTAATAAACTTGGAAATAATCATATTTATCATTATAACAGCAATAATAATCATAAAAACCATAATAGCCATAGTAATCTGAATGTTGATCCTAATAATCATACTAACAACCATAATAATCATAGTGATCATCATAATAACTACAATAATCATAATAATCGTAATTGTAATGTTAATAAGCATAGCAATAATCACAATAATCATAGAAACCATAATAATCTTAATGATGATCATAATATCCATGATAATTATACCAAGATCCGTAATAATCATAATAATCATAATAATAACCCTAATGTGTTCGGAAATAATCATAATATACATTATACTTGCCATAACAACCATAATAGTCATAATAGCCATAATAATCATAATAGTCGTAATAATAACAATAATGAACTTGGAAATAATCGTAATGATCATTATAATAGTCATAATAGCCATAAAATCACAATAGCCATAATAATCAGAATGGTCATCATAATAATCATACTAACAACCGTAATGATCATAGTAATCATCATGATAAACAGAATAGTCATGGAAATAATCTTAATAATCATTATTATTAACGTAATAACCATAATGATCTTAATGATGACCATAATATTCATCATAATTATACCTAGACATATAATAATCAGAGTATTCATAATAATAAACATAATAAGCTTTGAAATAATCATAATAACCGTTATACGAGCCACAGTAACCACAATAATCATAATACCCATAATAATCATAATAGTGATAATAATAACCGTAATAAACTTGGAAATAATCATATTTATCATTATAATAGCAATAATAATCATAAAAATCATAATAGCCATAATAATCTGAATCTTGATCCTAATAATCATACTAACAACCATAATAATCATAGTGATCATCATAATAACGACAATAATGATAATAATCGTAATTGTAATGTTAATAAACATAGCAATAATCACAATAATCATAGTAACCATAATAATCTTAATGATGATCATAATATCCATGATAATTATACCAAGATCCGTAATAATCATAATAAACATAATAATAACCCTAATGTGTTCGGAAATAATCATAATATACATTATACTTGCCGTAACAACCATAATAGTCATAATAGCCATAATAATCATAATAGTCGTAATAATAACAATAATGAACTTGGAAATAATCGTAATAATCATTATAATAGTCATAATAGCCATAAAAATCACAATAGCCATAATAATCAGAATGGTGATCATAATAATCATACTAACAACCATAATGATCATAGTAATCATCATAATAAACAGAATAGTCATGGAAATAACCTTAATAACCATTATTATTAATGTAATAACCATTATCATCGTAATAACCATAATGACCTTAATGATGACCATAATATTCATCATAATTATACCTAGACATACAATAATCAGAGTAATCATAATAATAAACATAATAAGCTTTGAAATAATCATAATAACCTTTATACTAGCCATAATAACCATAATAATCATAATAACTAGAATAATCATAATAGTCATAATAATCGCAATAACCATAATGATCTTAATGATGATCATTATATTCATCATAATTATACCAAGATCCATAATAATCATAGTAACCATAATAATAAACACAATAAGCTTTGAAATAATCATAATAACCGTTATACTAGCCACAGTAGCCATAATAATCATAATAACCATACTCATCATAATAATTATAATAATAACCATAATAAGCTTGGAAATAATCATAATAAGCATTATACTAGCCATAATAATCATAATAACCTTAATAACTATAATAATCATAGTTGTCATAATAATAACCATAATAAACTTGGAAATAATCATATTTATAGTTATAATAGCAATAATAACCATAAAAATCATAATAGCCATAATAATCTCAATGTTGATCATAATCATCATACTGACAGCCTTAATAATCATAGTGATCATCATAATAACTACAATAATGATAATAATCGTAATTGTAATGTTAATAAGCATAGCAATAATCTCAATAATCATAGTAACCATAATAATCTTAATGATGATCATAATATCCATGATAATTATACCAAGATCCGTAATAATCATAATAATCATAATAATGACCATAATGGGTACGGAAATAATCATAATATACATTATACTAGCCATAACAACCATAATAGTCATAATAGCCATAATAATCATAATAGTCGTAATAATAACAATAATGAACTAGGAAATAATCGTAATAATCATTATAATAGTCATAATAGTCATAAAAATCACAATAGCTATAATAATCAGAATGGTGATCATAATGATCATACTAACAACCATCATGATCATAGTAATCATCATAATAAACAGAATAGTCATGGTAATAATCTTAATAATAGTTATTATTAACGTATTAACCATAATCACCTTAATAACCATAATGATCTCAATGATGACCATAATATTCATCATAATTATACTAAGACAAATAATAATCAGAGTAATCATAATAATAAACATAATAAGCTTTGAAATAATCATAATAACCTTTATACTAGCCATAATAACCATAATAATCATAATACCTAGAATAATCATAATAGTCATAATAATCGCAATAACCATAATGATCTTAATAATTATAGTAATAAGCATAATAAGCTTTGAAATAATCATAATAACCGTTATACTAGCCATAGCAACCATAATAATCATAATAACTATAATAATCATAATAGTGATAATGATAACCGTAACAAACTTGGAAATAATCATATTTATCATTATAATAGCAACAATAACCATAAAAATAATAATAGCCATAATAATCTGAATGCTGATCCTAGTAATCATACTAACAACCATAATAATCATAGTGATCATCGTAATAACTAAAATAATCATAATAGTCGTAATTGTAATGTTAATAAGCATAGCAATAATCACAATAATCATAGTAACCATAATAATCTTAATGATGATCATAATATCCATGATAATTATACCAAGATCCGTAATAATCATAATAATCATAATAATAACCCTAATGTGTTCGGAAATAATCATAATATACATTATACTTGCCATAACAACTATAATAGTCATAATAGCCATAATAATCATAATAGTCGTAATAATAACAATAATGAACTAGGAAATAATCGTAATAATCATTATAATAGCCATAATAGCAATAAAAATCACAATAGCCGTAATAATCTGAATGGTGGTCATAATAATCATACTAACAACCATAATGATCATAGTAATCATCATAATAAACAGAATAGTCATGGAAATAATCTTAATAATCATTATGATTATCGTAACAACCATAATCATCGTAATAACCATAATGATCTTAATGATGACCATAATATTCATCATAATTATACCAGGATCCATAATAATCATAGTAACCATAATAATAAACATAATAAGCTTTGAAATAATCATAATAACCGTTATACTAGCCATAGTAACCATAATAATCGTAATACCTATAATAATCATAATAGTGATAATAATAACCGTAATAAACTTGGAAATAATCATATTTATCATTATAACAGCAATAATAATCATAAAAACCATAATAGCCATAATAATCTGAATGTTGATCCTAATAATCATACTAACAACCATAATAATCATAGTGATCATCATAATAACTACAATAATCATAATAATCGTAATTGTAATGTTAATAAGCATAGCAATAATCACAATAATCATAGTAACCATAATAATCTTAATGATGATCATAATATCCATGATAATTATACCAAGATCCGTAATAATCATAATAATCATAATAATAACCCTAATGTGTTCGGAAATAATCATAATATACATTATACTTGCCATAACAACCATAATAGTCATAATAGCCATAATAATCATAATAGTCGTAATAATAACAATAATGAACTTGGAAATAATCGTAATAATCATTATAATAGTCATAATAGCCATAAAATCACTATAGCCATAATAATCAGAATGGTCATCATAATAATCATACTAACAACCGTAATGATCATAGTAATCATCATGATAAACAGAATAGTCATGGAAATAATCTTAATAATCATTATTATTAACGTAATAACCATAATGATCTTAATGATGACCATAATATTCATCATAATTATACCTAGACATATAATAACCAGAGTATTCATAATAATAAACATAATAAGCTTTGAAATAATCATAATAACCTTTATACTAGCCATAATAACCATAATAATCATAATAACTAGAGTAATCATAATAGTCATAATAATCGCATAACCATAATGATCTTAATGATGATCATTATATTCATCATAATTATACCAAGATCCATAATAATCATAGTAACCATAATAATAAACATAATAAGCTTTGAAATAATCATAATAACCGTTATACTAGCCATAGTAGCCATAATAATCATAATAACCATACTCATCATAATAATTATAATAATAACCATAATAAGCTTGGAAATAATCATAATAAGCATTATACTAGCCATAATAATCATAATAACCATAATAACTATAATAATCATGGTAGTCATAATAATAACCATAATAAACTTGGAAATAATCATATTTATCGTTATAATAGCAATAATAACCATAAAAATCATAATAGCCATAATAATCTGAATGTTGATCATAATCATCATACTGACAGCCTTAATATTCATAGTGATCATCATAATAACTACAATAATGATAATAATCGTAATTGTAATGTTAATAAGCATAGCAATAATCACAATAATCATAGTAACCATAATAATCTTAATGATGATCATAATATCCATGATAATTATACCAAGATCCGTAATAATCATAATAATCATAATAATAACCATAATGGGTACGGAAATAATCATAATATACATTATACTAGCCATAACAACCATAATAGTCATAATAGCCATAATAATCATAATAGTCGTAATAATAACAATAATGAACTAGGAAATAATCGTAATAATCATTATAATAGTCATAATAGTCATAAAAATCACAATAGCTATAATAATCAGAATGGTGATCATAATGATCATACTAACAACCATCATGATCATAGTAATCATCATAATAAACAGAATAGTCATGGTAATAATCTTAATAATAGTTATTATTAACGTATTAACCATAATCACCTTAATAACCATAATGATCTCAATGATGACCATAATATTCATCATAATTATACTAAGACAAATAATAATCAGAGTAATCATAATAATAAACATAATAAGCTTTGAAATAATCATAATAACCTTTATACTAGCCATAATAACCATAATAATCATAATACCTAGAATAATCATAATAGTCATAATAATCGCAATAACCATAATGATCTTAATGATGATCATGATATTCATCATAATTATACCAAGATACATAATAAGCATAGTAACCATAATAATAAACATAATAAGCTTTGAAATAATCATAATAACCGTTATACTAGCCACAGTAACCATGATAATCATAATAACCATAATAATCATAATAATTATAGTAATAAGCATAATAAGCTTTGAAATAATCATAATAACCGTTATACTAGCCATAGTAACCATAATAATCATAATAACTATAATAATCATAATAGTGATAATGATAACCGTAACAAACTTGGAAATAATCATATTTATCATTATAATAGCAACAATAACCATAAAAATAATAATAGCCATAATAATCTGAATGCTGATCCTAGTAATCATACTAACAACCATAATAATCATAGTGACCATCATAATAACTAAAATAATCATAATAGTCGTAATTGTAATGTTAATAAGCATAGCAATAATCACAATAATCATAGTAACCCTAATAATCTTAATGATGATCATAATATCCATGATAATTATACCAAGATCCGTAATAATCATAATAATCATAATAATAACCCTAATGTGTTCGGAAATAATCATAATATACATTATACTTGCCATAACAACTATAATAGTCATAATAGCCATAATAATCATAATAGTCGTAATAATAACAATAATGAACTAGGAAATAATCGTAATAATCTTTATAATAGCCATAATAGCAATAAAAATCACAATAGCCGTAATAATCTGAATGGTGGTCATAATAATCATACTAACAACCATAATGATCATAGTAATCATCATAATAAACAGAATAGTCATGGAAATAATCTTAATAATCATTATGATTATCGTAACAACCATAATCATCGTAATAACCATAATGATCTTAATGATGACCATAATATTCATCATAATTATACCAGGATCCACAATAATCATAGTAACCATAATAATAAACATAATAAGCTTTGAAATAATCATAATAACCGTTATACTAGCCATAGTAACCATAATAATCGTAATACCTATAATAATCATAATAGTGATAATAATAACCGTAATAAACTTGGAAATAATCATATTTATCATTATAACAGCAATAATAATCATAAAAACCATAATAGCCATAGTAATCTGAATGTTGATCCTAATAATCATACTAACAACCATAATAATCATAGCGATCATCGTAATAACTACAATAATCATAATAATCGTAATTGTAATGTTAATAAGCATAGCAATAATCACAATAATCATAGTAACCATAATAATCTTAATGATGATCATAATATCCATGATAATTATACCAAGATCCGTAATAATCATAATAATCATAATAATAACCCTAATGTGTTCGGAAATAATCATAATATACATTATACTTGCCATAACAACCATAATAGTCATAATAGCCATAATAATCATAATAGTCGTAATAATAACAATAATGAACTTGGAAATAATCGTAATAATCATTATAATAGTCATAATAGCCATAAAATCACAATAGCCATAATAATCAGAATGGTCATCATAATAATCATACTAACAACCGTAATGATCATAGTAATCATCATGATAAACAGAATAGTCATGGAAATAATCTTAATAATCATTATTATTAACGTAATAACCATAATGATCTTAATGATGACCATAATATTCATCATAATTATACCTAGACATATAATAATCAGAGTATTCATAATAATAAACATAATAAGCTTTGAAATAATCATAATAACCTTTATACTAGCCATAATAACCATAATAATCATAATAACTAGAGTAATCATAATAGTCATAATAATCGCATAACCATAATGATCTTAATGATGATCATTATATTCATCATAATTATACTAAGATCCATAATAATCATCGTAACCATAATAATAAACATAATAAGCTTTGAAATAATCATAATAACCGTTATACTAGCCATAGTAGCCATAATAATCATAATAACCATACTCATCATAATAATTATAATAATAACCATAATAAGCTTGGAAATAATCATAATAAGCATTATACTAGCCATAATAATCATAATAACCATAATAACTATAATAATCATGGTAGTCATAATAATAACCATAATAAACTTGGAAATAATCATATTTATCGGTATAATAGCAATAATAACCATAAAAATCATAATAGCCATAATAATCTGAATGTTGATCCTAATAATCATACTAACAACCATAATAATCATAGTGATCATCATAATAACTACAATAATCATAATAATCGTAATTGTAATGTTAGTAAGCATAGCAATAATCACAATAATCATAGTAACCATAATAATCTTAATGATGATCATAATATCCATGATAATTATACCAAGATCCGTAATAATCATAATAATCATAATAATAACCATAATGGGTTCGGAGATAATCATAATATACATTATACTAGCCATAACAACCATAATAGTCATAATAGCCATAATAATCATAATAGTCGTAATAATAACAATAATGAACTTGGAAATAATGGTAATAATCATTATAATAGTCATAATAGCCATAAAAATCCCAATAGCCATAATAATCAGAATGGTGATCATAATAATCATTCTAACAACCATAATGATCATAGTAATTATCATAATAAACAGAATAGTCATGGAAACAATCTTAATAATCATTATTATTATCGTAATAACCATAATGATCTTAATGATGATCATAATATTCATCATTATTATACCTAGACATATAATAGTCACAGTAATCATAATAATAAACATAATAAGCTTTGAAATAATCATAATAACCTTTATACTAGCCATAATAACCATAATAATCATAATAACTATAGTAATCATAATAGTCATAATAATCGCAATAACCATAATGATCTTAATGATGATCATTATATTCATCATAATTATACCAAGATCCATAATAATCATAGTAACCATAATAACAAACATAATAAGCTTTGAAAAAATCATAATAACCGTTATACTAGCCATAGTAGCCATAATAATTATAATAACCATAATCATCATAATAATTATATTAATAACCATAATAAGCTTGGAAATAATCATCATAAGTATTATACTTGCCATCATAATCATAATAATCATAATAACTATAATAATCATAATAATAACCATAATAAACTTGGAAATAATCATATTTATCATTATAATAGCAATAATAACCATAAAAATCATAATAGCCATAATAATCTGAATGTTGATCATAATAATCATACTAACATCCATAATAATCATAGTGATCATCATAATAACCACAATAATCATAATAATCGTAATTGTAATGTTAATAAGCATAGCAATAATCACAATAATCATAGTAACCATAATAATCTTAATGATGATCATAATATCCATGATAATTATACCAAGATCCGTAATAATCATAATAATCATAATAATAACCATAATGGGTTCGGAAATAATCATAATATACAATATACTAGCCATATCAACCATAATAGTCATAATAGCCATAATAATCATAATACTCGTAATAATAACAATAATGAACTTGGAAATAATCGTAATAATCATTATAATAGTCATAATAGCCATAAAACTCACAATAGCCATAATAATCAGAATGGTGATCATAATAATCGTACTAACAATCATACTGATCATAGTAATCATCATAATAAACAGAATAGTCATGGAAATAATCTTAATAATCATTATGGTTATCGTAATAACCATAATCATCGTAATAACCATAATGATCTTAATGATGACCATAATATTCATCATAATTATACCAAGATCCATAATAATCATAGTAACCATAATAATAAACATAATAAGCTTTGAAATAATCATAATAACCGTTATACTAGCCATAGTAACCATAATAATCATAATAACTATAATAATCATAATAGTCATAATAATATCCGTAATAAACTTGGAAATAATCATATTTATCAGTATAATAGCAATAATAAACATAAAAATCATAATAGCCATAATAATCTGAATGTTGATCCTAATAATCATACTAACAACCATAATAATCATAGTGATCATCATAATAACTACAATAATCATAATAATCGTAATTGTAATGTTAATAAGTATAGCAATAATAACAATAATCATAGTAACCATAATAATTTTAATGATGATCATAATATCCATGACAATTATACCAAGATCCGTAATAATCATAATAATCATAATAATAACAATAATGTGTTCGGAAATAATCATAATATACTTTATACTAGCCATAACAGCCATAATAGTCATAATAGCCATAATAATCATAATAGTCGTAATAATAACCATAATGAACTTGGAAATAATCGTAATAACCATTACAATAGCCATAATAGCCATAAAAATCACAATAGCCATAATAATCTGAATGGTGATCATAACAATCATACTACCAACCATAATGATCATAGTAATCATCATAATAAACAGAATAGTCATGGAAATAACCTTAATAACCATTATTATTAACGTAATAACCATAATCATCGTAATAACCATAATGATCTTAATGATGACCATAATATTCATCATAATTATACCTAGACATATAATAATCAGAGTAATCATAATAATAAACATAATAAGCTTTGAAATAATCATAATAACCTTTATACTAGCCATAATAACCATAATAATCATAATAACTAGAATAATCATAATAGTCATAATAATCGCAATAACCATAATGATCTTAATGATGATCATGATATTCATCATAATTATACCAAGATCCATAATAATCATAGTAACCATAATAATAAACATAATAAGCTTTGAAATAATCATAATAACCGTTATACTAGCCATAGTAACCATAATAATCATAATAACCATAGTAATCATAATAATTATAATAATAACCATTATAAGCCTGGAAATAAGCATAATAAGCATTATACTAGCCATAATAATCATAATAATCATAATAACTATAATATTCACAATAGTCATAATAATAACCGTAATAAACTTGGAAATAATCATATTTATCATTATAATAGCAATAATAACCATAAAAATCATAATAGCCATAATAATCTGAATGTTGATCATAATAATCATACTAACATCCATAATAATCATAGTGATCATCATAATAACCACAATAATCATAATAATCGTAATTGTAATGTTAATAAGCATAGCAATAATGACAAAAATCATAGTAACCATAATAATCATAATGATGATCATAATATCCATGATAGTTATACCAAGATCCGTAATAATCATATTAATCATAATAATAACCATAATAGGTTCGGAAATAACCATAATATACATTATACTAGCCATATCAACCATAATAGTCATAATAGCCATAATAATCATAATAGTCATAATAATAACCATAATAAACTCGGAAATAGTCATATTTATCATTGTAATAGCAATAATAACCATAAAAATCATAATAGCCATAATAATCTGAATGTTGATCCTAATAATCATACTAACAACCATAATAATCATAGTGATCATCATAATAACTACAATAATCATAATAATCGTAATTGTAATGTTAATAAGCATAGCAATAATCACAATAATCATAGTAACCATAATAATCTTAATGATGATCATAATATCCATGATAATTATACCAAGATCCGTAATAATCATAATAATCATAATAATAACCCTAATGTGTTCGGAAATAATCATAATATACATTATACTTGCCATAACAACCATAATAGTCATAATAGCCATAATAATCATAATAGTCGTAATAATAACAATAATGAACTTGGAAATAATCGTAATAATCATTATAATAGTCATAATAGCCATAAAATCACTATAGCCATAATAATCAGAATGGTCATCATAATAATCATACTAACAACCGTAATGATCATAGTAATCATCATGATAAACAGAATAGTCATGGAAATAATCTTAATAATCATTATTATTAACGTAATAACCATAATGATCTTAATGATGACCATAATATTCATCATAATTATACCTAGACATATAATAATCAGAGTATTCATAATAATAAACATAATAAGCTTTGAAATAATCATAATAACCTTTATACTAGCCATAATAACCATAATAATCATAATAACTAGAGTAATCATAATAGTCATAATAATCGCATAACCATAATGATCTTAATGATGATCATTATATTCATCATAATTATACCAAGATCCATAATAATCATAGTAACCATAATAATAACCATAATAAGCTTGGAAATAATCATAATAAGCATTATACCAGCCATAATAATCATAATAACCATAATAACTATAATAATCATGGTAGTCATAATAATAACCATAATAAACTTGGAAATAATCATATTTATCGTTATAATAGCAATAATAACCATAAAAATCATAATAGCCATAATAATCTGAATGTTGATCATAATCATCATACTGACAGCCTTAATAATCATAGTGATCATCATAATAACTACAATAATGATAATAATCGTAATTGTAATGTTAATAAGCATAGCAATAATCACAATAATCATAGTAACCATAATAATCTTAATGATGATCATAATATCCATGATAATTATACCAAGATCCGTAATAATCATAATAATCATAATAATAACCATAATGGGTACGGAAATAATCATAATATACATTATACTAGCCATAACAACCATAATAGTCATAATAGCCATAATAATCATAATAGTCGTAATAATAACAATAATGAACTAGGAAATAATCGTAATAATCATTATAATAGTCATAATAGTCATAAAAATCACAATAGCTATAATAATCAGAATGGTGATCATAATGATCATACTAACAACCATCATGATCATAGTAATCATCATAATAAACAGAATAGTCATGGTAATAATCTTAATAATAGTTATTATTAACGTATTAACCATAATCACCTTAATAACCATAATGATCTCAATGATGACCATAATACTCATCATAATTATACTAAGACAAATAATAATCAGAGTAATCATAATAATAAACATAATAAGCTTTGAAATAATCATAATAACCTTTATACTAGCCATAATAACCATAATAATCATAATACCTAGAATAATCATAATAGTCATAATAATCGCAATAACCATAATGATCTTAATGATGATCATGATATTCATCATAATTATACCAAGATACATAATAAGCATAGTAACCATAATAATAAACATAATAAGCTTTGAAATAATCATAATAACCGTTATACTAGCCATAGTAACCATGATAATCATAATAACCATAATAATCATAATAATTATAGTAATAAGCATAATAAGCTATGAAATAATCATAATAACCGTTATACTAGCCATAGTAACCATAATAATCATAATAACTATAATAATCATAATAGTGATAATGATAACCGTAACAAACTTGGAAATAATCATATTTATCATTATAATAGCAACAATAACCATAAAAATAATAATAGCCATAATAATCTGAATGCTGATCCTAGTAATCATACTAACAACCATAATAATCATAGTGATCATCATAATAACTAAAATAATCATAATAGTCGTAATTGTAATGTTAATAAGCATAGCAATAATCACAATAATCATAGTAACCATAATAATCTTAATGATGATCATAATATCCATGATAATTATACCAAGATCCGTAATAATCATAATAATCATAATAATAACCCTAATGTGTTCGGAAATAATCATAATATACATTATAATTGCCATAACAACTATAATAGTCATAATAGCCATAATAATCATAATAGTCGTAATAATAACAATAATGAACTAGGAAATAATCGTAATAATCTTTATAATAGCCATAATAGCAATAAAAATCACAATAGCCGTAATAATCTGAATGGTGGTCATAATAATCATACTAACAACCATAATGATCATAGTAATCATCATAATAAACAGAATAGTCATGGAAATAATCTTAATAATCATTATGATTATCGTAACAACCATAATCATCGTAATAACCATAATGATCTTAATGATGACCATAATATTCATCATAATTATACCAGGATCCATAATAATCATAGTAACCATAATAATAAACATAATAAGCTTTGAAATAATCATAATAACCGTTATACTAGCCATAGTAACCATAATAATCGTAATACCTATAATAATCATAATAGTGATAATAATAACCGTAATAAACTTGGAAATAATCATATTTATCATTATAACAGCAATAATAATCATAAAAACCATAATAGCCATAGTAATCTGAATGTTGATCCTAATAATCATACTAACAACCATAATAATCATAGCGATCATCGTAATAACTACAATAATCATAATAATCGTAATTGTAATGTTAATAAGCATAGCAATAATCACAATAATCATAGTAACCATAATAATCTTAATGATGATCATAATATCCATGATAATTATACCAAGATCCGTAATAATCATAATAATCATAATAATAACCCTAATGTGTTCCGAAATAATCATAATATACATTATACTTGCCATAACAACCATAATAGTCATAATAGCCATAATAATCATAATAGTCGTAATAATAACAATAATGAACTTGGGAATAATCGTAATAATCATTATAATAGTCATAATAGCCATAAAATCACAATAGCCATAATAATCAGAATGGTCATCATAATAATCATACTAACAACCGTAATGATCATAGTAATCATCATGATAAACAGAATAGTCATGGAAATAATCTTAATAATCATTATTATTAACGTAATAACCATAATGATCTTAATGATGACCATAATATTCATCATAATTATACCTAGACATATAATAATCAGAGTATTCATAATAATAAACATAATAAGCTTTGAAATAATCATAATAACCTTTATACTAGCCATAATAACCATAATAATCATAATAACTAGAGTAATCATAATAGTCATAATAATCGCATAACCATAATGATCTTAATGAGGATCATTATATTCATCATAATTATACTAAGATCCATAATAATCATAGTAACCATAATAATAAACATAATAAGCTTTGAAATAATCATAATAACCGTTATACTAGCCATAGTAGCCATAATAATCATAATAACCATACTCATCATAATAATTATAATAATAACCATAATAAGCTTGGAAATAATCATAATAAGCATTATACTAGCCATAATAATCATAATAACCATAATAACTATAATAATCATGGTAGTCATAATAATAACCATAATAAACTTGGAAATAATCATATTTATCGTTATAATAGCAATAATAACCATAAAAATCATAATAGCCATAATAATCTGAATGTTGATCCTAATAATCATACTAACAACCATAATAATCATAGTGATCATCATAATAACTACAATAATCATAATAATCGTAATTGTAATGTTAATAAGCATAGCAATAATCACAATAATCATAGTAACCATAATAATCTTAATGATGATCATAATATCCATGATAATTATACCAAGATCCGTAATAATCATAATAATCATAATAATAACCATAATGGGTTCGGAGATAATCATAATATACATTATACTAGCCATAACAACCATAATAGTCATAATAGCCATAATAATCATAATAGTCGTAATAATAACAATAATGAACTTGGAAATAATGGTAATAATCATTATAATAGTCATAATAGCCATAAAAATCACAATAGCCATAATAATCAGAATGGTTATCATAATAATCATTCTAACAACCATAATGATCATAGTAATTATCATAATAAACAGAATAGTCATGGAAATAATCTTAATAATCATTATTATTAACGTAATAACCATAATGATCTTAATGATGACCATAATATTCATCATAATTATACCTAGACATATAATAATCAGAGTATTCATAATAATAAACATAATAAGCTTTGAAATAATCATAATAACCTTTATACTAGCCATAATAACCATAATAATCATAATAACTAGAGTAATCATAATAGTCATAATAATCGCATAACCATAATGATCTTAATGATGATCATTATATTCATCATAATTATACCAAGATCCATAATAATCATAGTAACCATAATAATAACCATAATAAGCTTGGAAATAATCATAATAAGCATTATACCAGCCATAATAATCATAATAACCATAATAACTATAATAATCATGGTAGTCATAATAATAACCATAATAAACTTGGAAATAATCATATTTATCGTTATAATAGCAATAATAACCATAAAAATCATAATAGCCATAATAATCTGAATGTTGATCATAATCATCATACTGACAGCCTTAATAATCATAGTGATCATCATAATAACTACAATAATGATAATAATCGTAATTGTAATGTTAATAAGCATAGCAATAATCACAATAATCATAGTAACCATAATAATCTTAATGATGATCATAATATCCATGATAATTATACCAAGATCCGTAATAATCATAATAATCATAATAATAACCATAATGGGTACGGAAATAATCATAATATACATTATACTAGCCATAACAACCATAATAGTCATAATAGCCATAATAATCATAATAGTCGTAATAATAACAATAATGAACTAGGAAATAATCGTAATAATCATTATAATAGTCATAATAGTCATAAAAATCACAATAGCTATAATAATCAGAATGGTGATCATAATGATCATACTAACAACCATCATGATCATAGTAATCATCATAATAAACAGAATAGTCATGGTAATAATCTTAATAATAGTTATTATTAACGTATTAACCATAATCACCTTAATAACCATAATGATCTCAATGATGACCATAATACTCATCATAATTATACTAAGACAAATAATAATCAGAGTAATCATAATAATAAACATAATAAGCTTTGAAATAATCATAATAACCTTTATACTAGCCATAATAACCATAATAATCATAATACCTAGAATAATCATAATAGTCATAATAATCGCAATAACCATAATGATCTTAATGATGATCATGATATTCATCATAATTATACCAAGATACATAATAAGCATAGTAACCATAATAATAAACATAATAAGCTTTGAAATAATCATAATAACCGTTATACTAGCCATAGTAACCATGATAATCATAATAACCATAATAATCATAATAATTATAGTAATAAGCATAATAAGCTATGAAATAATCATAATAACCGTTATACTAGCCATAGTAACCATAATAATCATAATAACTATAATAATCATAATAGTGATAATGATAACCGTAACAAACTTGGAAATAATCATATTTATCATTATAATAGCAACAATAACCATAAAAATAATAATAGCCATAATAATCTGAATGCTGATCCTAGTAATCATACTAACAACCATAATAATCATAGTGATCATCATAATAACTAAAATAATCATAATAGTCGTAATTGTAATGTTAATAAGCATAGCAATAATCACAATAATCATAGTAACCATAATAATCTTAATGATGATCATAATATCCATGATAATTATACCAAGATCCGTAATAATCATAATAATCATAATAATAACCCTAATGTGTTCGGAAATAATCATAATATACATTATAATTGCCATAACAACTATAATAGTCATAATAGCCATAATAATCATAATAGTCGTAATAATAACAATAATGAACTAGGAAATAATCGTAATAATCTTTATAATAGCCATAATAGCAATAAAAATCACAATAGCCGTAATAATCTGAATGGTGGTCATAATAATCATACTAACAACCATAATGATCATAGTAATCATCATAATAAACAGAATAGTCATGGAAATAATCTTAATAATCATTATGATTATCGTAACAACCATAATCATCGTAATAACCATAATGATCTTAATGATGACCATAATATTCATCATAATTATACCAGGATCCATAATAATCATAGTAACCATAATAATAAACATAATAAGCTTTGAAATAATCATAATAACCGTTATACTAGCCATAGTAACCATAATAATCGTAATACCTATAATAATCATAATAGTGATAATAATAACCGTAATAAACTTGGAAATAATCATATTTATCATTATAACAGCAATAATAATCATAAAAACCATAATAGCCATAGTAATCTGAATGTTGATCCTAATAATCATACTAACAACCATAATAATCATAGCGATCATCGTAATAACTACAATAATCATAATAATCGTAATTGTAATGTTAATAAGCATAGCAATAATCACAATAATCATAGTAACCATAATAATCTTAATGATGATCATAATATCCATGATAATTATACCAAGATCCGTAATAATCATAATAATCATAATAATAACCCTAATGTGTTCCGAAATAATCATAATATACATTATACTTGCCATAACAACCATAATAGTCATAATAGCCATAATAATCATAATAGTCGTAATAATAACAATAATGAACTTGGAAATAATCGTAATAATCATTATAATAGTCATAATAGCCATAAAATCACAATAGCCATAATAATCAGAATGGTCATCATAATAATCATACTAACAACCGTAATGATCATAGTAATCATCATGATAAACAGAATAGTCATGGAAATAATCTTAATAATCATTATTATTAACGTAATAACCATAATGATCTTAATGATGACCATAATATTCATCATAATTATACCTAGACATATAATAATCAGAGTATTCATAATAATAAACATAATAAGCTTTGAAATAATCATAATAACCTTTATACTAGCCATAATAACCATAATAATCATAATAACTAGAGTAATCATAATAGTCATAATAATCGCATAACCATAATGATCTTAATGAGGATCATTATATTCATCATAATTATACTAAGATCCATAATAATCATAGTAACCATAATAATAAACATAATAAGCTTTGAAATAATCATAATAACCGTTATACTAGCCATAGTAGCCATAATAATCATAATAACCATACTCATCATAATAATTATAATAATAACCATAATAAGCTTGGAAATAATCATAATAAGCATTATACTAGCCATAATAATCATAATAACCATAATAACTATAATAATCATGGTAGTCATAATAATAACCATAATAAACTTGGAAATAATCATATTTATCGTTATAATAGCAATAATAACCATAAAAATCATAATAGCCATAATAATCTGAATGTTGATCCTAATAATCATACTAACAACCATAATAATCATAGTGATCATCATAATAACTACAATAATCATAATAATCGTAATTGTAATGTTAATAAGCATAGCAATAATCACAATAATCATAGTAACCATAATAATCTTAATGATGATCATAATATCCATGATAATTATACCAAGATCCGTAATAATCATAATAATCATAATAATAACCATAATGGGTTCGGAGATAATCATAATATACATTATACTAGCCATAACAACCATAATAGTCATAATAGCCATAATAATCATAATAGTCGTAATAATAACAATAATGAACTTGGAAATAATGGTAATAATCATTATAATAGTCATAATAGCCATAAAAATCACAATAGCCATAATAATCAGAATGGTTATCATAATAATCATTCTAACAACCATAATGATCATAGTAATTATCATAATAAACAGAATAGTCATGGAAACAATCTTAATAATCATTATTATTATCGTAATAACCATAATGATCTTAATGATGATCATAATATTCATCATTATTATACCTAGACATATAATAGTCACAGTAATCATAATAATAAACATAATAAGCTTTGAAATAATCATAATAACCTTTATACTAGCCATAATAACCATAATAATCATAATAACTATAGTAATCATAATAGTCATAATAATCGCAATAACCATAATGATCTTAATGATGATCATTATATTCATCATAATTATACCAAGATCCATAATAATCATAGTAACCATAATAACAAACATAATAAGCTTTGAAAAAATCATAATAACCGTTATACTAGCCATAGTAGCCATAATAATTATAATAACCATAATCATCATAATAATTATATTAATAACCATAATAAGCTTGGAAATAATCATCATAAGTATTATACTTGCCATCATAATCATAATAATCATAATAACTATAATAATCATAATAATAACCATAATAAACTTGGAAATAATCATATTTATCATTATAATAGCAATAATAACCATAAAAATCATAATAGCCATAATAATCTGAATGTTGATCATAATAATCATACTAACATCCATAATAATCATAGTGATCATCATAATAACCACAATAATCATAATAATCGTAATTGTAATGTTAATAAGCATAGCAATAATCACAATAATCATAGTAACCATAATAATCTTAATGATGATCATAATATCCATGATAATTATACCAAGATCCGTAATAATCATAATAATCATAATAATAACCATAATGGGTTCGGAAATAATCATAATATACAATATACTAGCCATATCAACCATAATAGTCATAATAGCCATAATAATCATAATAGTCGTAATAATAACCATAATGAACTTGGAAATAATCGTAATAACCATTACAATAGCCATAATAGCCATAAAAATCACAATAGCCATAATAATCTGAATGGTGATCATAACAATCATACTACCAACCATAATGATCATAGTAATCATCATAATAAACAGAATAGTCATGGAAATAACCTTAATAACCATTATTATTAACGTAATAACCATAATCATCGTAATAACCATAATGATCTTAATGATGACCATAATATTCATCATAATTATACCTAGACATATAATAATCAGAGTAATCATAATAATAAACATAATAAGCTTTGAAATAATCATAATAACCTTTATACTAGCCATAATAACCATAATAATCATAATAACTAGAATAATCATAATAGTCATAATAATCGCAATAACCATAATGATCTTAATGATGATCATGATATTCATCATAATTATACCAAGATCCATAATAATCATAGTAACCATAATAATAAACATAATAAGCTTTGAAATAATCATAATAACCGTTATACTAGCCATAGTAACCATAATAATCATAATAACCATAGTAATCATAATAATTATAATAATAACCATTATAAGCCTGGAAATAAGCATAATAAGCATTATACTAGCCATAATAATCATAATAATCATAATAACTATAATATTCACAATAGTCATAATAATAATCGTAATAAACTTGGAAATAATCATATTTATCATTATAATAGCAATAATAACCATAAAAATCATAATAGCCATAATAATCTGAATGTTGATCATAATAATCATACTAACATCCATAATAATCATAGTGATCATCATAATAACCATAATAATCATAATAATCGTAATTGTAATGTTAATAAGCATAGCAATAATGACAAAAATCATAGTAACCATAATAATCATAATGATGATCATAATATCCATGACAGTTATACCAAGATCCGTAATAATCATATTAATCATAATAATAACCATAATAGGTTCGGAAATAACCATAATATACATTATACTAGCCATATCAACCATAATAGTCATAATAGCCATAATAATCATAATAGTCATAATAATAACCATAATAAACTTGGAAATAGTCATATTTATCATTGTAATAGCAATAATAACCATAAAAATCATAATAGCCATAATAATCTGAATGTTGATCCTAATAATCATACTAACAACCATAATAATCATAGTGATCATCATAATAACTACAATAATCATAATAATCGTAATTGTAATGTTAATAAGTATAGCAATAATAACAATAATCATAGTAACCATAATAATTTTAATGATGATCATAATATCCATTATAATTATACCAAGATCCGTAATAATCATAATAATCATAATAATAACCCTAATGTGTTCGGAAATAATCATAATATACTTTATACTAGCCATAACAGCCATAATAGTCATAATAGCCCTAATAATCATAATAGTCGTAATAATAACCATAATGAACTTGGAAATAATCGTAATAACCATTACAATAGCCATAATAGCCATAAAAATCACAATAGCCATAATAATCTGAATGGTGATCATAACAATCATACTACCAACCATAATTATCATAGTAATCATCATAATAAACAGAATAGTCATGGAAATAACCTTAATAACCATTATTATTAACGTAATAACCATAATCATCGTAATAACCATAATGATCTTAATGATGACCATAATATTCATCATAATTATACCAAGATCCATAATAATCATAGTAACCATAATAATAAACATAATAAGCTTTGAAATAATCATAATAACCGTTATACTAGCCATAATAACCATAATAATCATAATAACTAGAGTAATCATAATAGTCATAATAATCGCATAACCATAATGATCTTAATGATGATCATTATATTCATCATAATTATACCAAGATCCATAATAATCATAGTAACCATAATAATAAACATAATAAGCTTTGAAATAATCATAATAACCGTTATACTAGCCATAGTAGCCATAATAATCATAATAACCATACTCATCATAAT